>NW_027042505.1:0-531959 GCF_035927105.1 Exophiala bonariae | reverse complement strand
TCTTCTTGTTCCTCTTCTTCTTGTTCCTCTTCTTCTTGTTCCTCTTCTTCTTGTTCCTCTTCTTCTTGTTCCTCTTCTTCTTCTGCAATGGGTGTAGTCATGAGGTTAAATCTTAACAGGTAACGCCGAATAATTGAGTACAGTACCATACTTATAGTTCCTTGTCGCGAAAACCAAGCGATGAACGTAGTGTCGTTTCACTCCTCATTGCTTTCGTCTTGTAGTGGAAAAGTTGCCCTGTGCATATCAAACACCACGAGAAGACGCGGATATGTTGTCCGACTGGGTCGACTACCTTCCACGATTCTTCCTAGTTCTGTAACCAAAACCACTATTCGCGGTATTGTGCCTAGTTTAAACGGCGAATGAGACTTGAATACATCATATATAGTGTGGTGCTGACCACAGAATTTGGCACAGTGGAACGCAGCACATGGAGGGAGGCGACAGAACGTGATGACAATCCACGGCTTTGACCACGGAAAACTATGGTGAATTTAATGGTTACAGTATCAGGGTCTTTGGATTTACTCAACACCCACGAATACATGGTGAGTGCCGCCTTTGATTTTGAAAACGCCAACGAGGCGCCGAGTTCAGAAAGTGTCACATAAGATCTCGACAGCTTTGCTGTTTGAACACCAAAAAGGGCTGTGTTGTCTGCTTTCCACCGCTGTTGAGTGACGATGACTTGCTGCCTCATTCCTGCGTAGCGAGCTTTACTCACCCATATCTGCAAGGACAGTACTCCCTCGAATCGGCGTCGAACCCGTCCCTGCTGGCTCTCTGTTCCCCCGAATGTACCTCTTGAACGATGGCCGCGTGTTCTGCCACTGCAAATTCCCCAACATCAGCAAGTCCTTCACGGTGGGCACGGTAGGCAGCATAGTCGAAAAAATCTGCGGCCTTCCAGACCCGGCCTATCAAGGATTTGACTATCCGTCGGTGCTCTTACCACTACTCCCATCGGATCAATACATGATGCGACTCATGCTCTGCGGCACCACGCCCTGCCAGTTCGTGAACCTATCTTCGGCCGTTCAGGACCATTCTGCTTCGTGGGCCGCCGGCGGCAACGGCCCCGGTCAGCCCGTCGTGCTGTATCACCACCCATGCGTCCCACCTCATCGCATCATCCTCCCTCGTATCTTATCTCAAGCAAAAACTACAGCACTTCACCTCACCTGCATCCCCCGCGCAATTTCATCATCCGACAGATCCTCCTTGACCTGCTTCAGATACTTGTCAAACCGGTTCGACACATTAATCACATGCTCCAGCACCGAATAATCCATGGCTTTTCTCTTAAACATGGCCAGCTGCCGCGCCGTCGTCACCGCATTGCGGATCTGCCGCCCATTCATGTCAAACGACGCCAACTTGTCGATGTGACGGTGCAGGTCGGCTGTGTCGACCTTGTCCGCCACGGCGGTGTCGCCACCAACAGCAGCGCCACTACCACTACTACCACCAGCCGCCGCCGCTGCCGTCTCCCCAGTCGCCTTCCCTTTCCCTTTCCCCTCGAACGACTCGAGCCGGTGGATGAAATTCTGCCAGACTAGGCGACGCTGCGGCTTGCCCAGCGCCTCGTAGTGCAGCGCCAGCTGGATGCGCGACTTGAAGGCCTCGTCGAAGGTGGCCACGCGGTTGCTCGTCAGGATGAGGATCCCCTCATAGTACTCGAGCACGCGCAGAAATACCGACACCAGGGCGTTGCGGTGTAGATCCTCTAAGTCGCGCGTCTGCAGGAACACCTCGGCCTCGTCCAACAGCACCACGCAGTCCCACGTCTTGCCCAGGTGAAGCACGGTGGCCAGGTACTTCTCGACGTCTTCTGGGTTGGTGCCGATGTCGCCGCAGGTGATGCGGTAGAGCGGCTTTCTCGCGTACTCGGCCACGCTTTCGGCCGTCAGCGTCTTGCCCGTGCCGGGCCCGCCGTGCAGGAGGACAATGAGACCGTTGCCCTTGCCGCTGATAAGATCGGTCGACTTGGCGATCTCGATCTTGTTGGTGACCAGGGCCATGATCAGCTCCTTGGTCTCGTCGTCGACGACGAGGGTGTCGAAAGCCTCATTGTTCCACCTCACTTCCGATGTGTTGGCGACCAAGAGGTTCACTGTTAAGAGTTAGAAATTCGCGTCCACTCTCTCTTTCTCGTCAGACTTACTCCACTTCTTCTCTTGCATATTGAAACCGTAGATATTAGGTGGTAGGAGCAAGGAGAATGGATGGTTGGGTGGCTCGTCTCGAGCCATTACTTCCGGGCCAAGGTCATCTTTCGCGTTGTCGGCACGATCTTCCTTGCGGCCCTTTAGCGCCGACTCCAGGTGCATCTTTTTATAAGTCTGCATGTCCACCATGAATCTTGCGTCCACCTATGAAAACGTCAGCTCAAGTGATGGCCAGTCAACATCGCCCCAAATCCTTACAAAATATTGATCGTGACTGTAGTCCCACCCAGTGTAGGACACAAACTTCATCTTTCGGCATTGCCAAAATTTGTTACCCCTGTCTAGCAAGTTCGAGGAGACCGTATCATCTGCGTATACCAGGGGCAGAACCGACAAATCCCGGATTTGAAGTGTCTGTCCCTTAACAGCGTCAAAATGGACCTTGATGGTCCGGTTGGAACTCTGGAAGTAACCATTATAGTCCCAGAATTGACCAGAGAGTGACAAGGATAGGGTGAGTTTTTGATCTTTGGTCTTGCCGGTCTCATCGGTTTTGACAACTGTGGAGCTGAAGGTTGGCCATGCTGAAGAACGAAAGCGCGATCGTACAAATCGCCGGCTTCCTTGTCGCGTTGGAGAACGACTTCGTTTGGGAGCTTGCGGTGTTAGCATCAGTTCAATGCATTTTCCACGCTGTTGGAGTGGGGCCGTGTGTTCTTACAAAGATGTATGGCAGAAAGTTGCTGGAGACGACCTTCTCCGCTAACTGTGAATCGACCACAGCGTACTCCTCTCCTAAGTAGGTGCCAATATACTCCTCAGAGAAGCAGCGCAGTTGCTGCTGAGCTTTGGACGGAAGGCGAGCAACAATTGAATCGAAGAGTGGTCTATCGTGATAGAACCATACATAAGGGGCGTCAAACTCTGCACCACGGTTGAATCCTGGATAGAGATGGGCCTTTTTGGATTCCCTGGCAACTCTCTTGAGTGCAGAGGAAAAGTCGCGGGAAACGATGCTAACGCACTCAGCTCCCGGAGTTGGCTCACCATCAGCAGCTGCTTGTTTGCTTCCTTCACAACAGACGTAGGACTTGAAAACGATGAAGGACAATCCATGGTGCCGCTCTACGTAGAGCTCCATATTCGACACGGCGCCCCGCCCACGAAGGTGGTTGTCTGTACTACTTGCCGACAGGAAATAGGGGGTATGAGTGTATACATTTTTGGAGCCGTCCTTCTTGCATAAGACTCGATGAAGAATGGTAAAGTAGGCCTCTGGTCTGGATTTGCGTGTTTGGCTGGTCTCATGTTGCTGGATCTTTTTTAAAAGATCTGCGTCGGAAATTCCACGGTCTATGCCAAGGGTGCCGCAGAGATGGCGTTTCCAATCGATCTGGTCATCTGGGAGCGGAGCATCCTTAGTTCTGCGACGAGATTTGAGAGGATGCTTTTTTGAAGCAGATGCACCGGGGACAGGCACTTTCTTGTCGGCGGCCTGCAATGTTCCATGAGAGTCCGGGCGAACTTCTGGTGATGTAACTTTGACATTGGATCTGCCATCACTGACAAGTAGCTGCTCCAGCTGCATCTAATACCAGTATGTCAGGATACTGCAGTGTTAAATCCGAATGTACGTTAACTTACAGGGCTTACCCCAAGGTTCTGTATCAACAACGGGAGCAATTCTTTCGGGAGATCGTTGGGATCAGATGCCGCATTCGCGGTCCAGTGATTTGAAGTGATTGGCCCGCTCTTCATAGGAGCCCGAGGTGCTAGCTGACTCGAGGAGCCTACTTCAGGATTACCATCTTCCGATGACCACTGGTCCGAATCCATATCGCTGTGCGCGGACATAGCCTCGAGCGGAACGGTTCGAGAATCCACTCGATCTTCTTCTGGCAGAAACGTACGGGACTCGATATGCTTTACGCCTCTCTTGAACTCTTGCTGAAGTACTCGCGGCGTAGTAACCGAGCGGTCTCTGCTAGCTGACAGCCGCTCGTCCGTTGCCTGTCGTGCCTGCGATATCTAGATATCAAGCCGTTAGACGGTACAAATGAGAAATTCAAGGAGTCTTGCCTTGTTGATTTGTAGCTTCTGCGCTAGTAGGGCAAGATTTTGATTGGCTTCGTCCTTGTTCCCAGCAGTCTTGTCCTGGGAAATGGTCGAGCTAACGTTGAAGGATGCCGAGTTCAACCAATCAAGGACGTTATATGGCTGATGTTCGTCCCTTCTAGTTTCTATGCGACTATCTGTTGACGCTGTATAATCACTGTAGTAAGAAGATGATAACGACCTTATTCGGGTTCTCGGCGTGGCTACGATCTCGGATCGAACAGAGAGAGTTCGATCTGAGTTGGAGCTCTGTGACGCGGCTAAAGACGGCTAAACAAGTCAGCCTCCAAAGGGGTTCTTGTGCGTACGAAGTCGTGACTTGCCCCAACCGCATCAACCACCTCTGTATACTGTTCAAACCCACCTACACCTTCTGCTCCTGCCTCAGAGGGCGACTCTTCGTCTGTATCCTCAAAGTCTTCAAAATCCGACTGCGAGTCCTCTGGTTTTGTGGACCAGTGCTGATCATGTGTGCCAAAGGGATCGTCACTGCCAAAAAGCAAGGACATTGCAAAAGCTCATCGTGAGAACGAAGAAGTGTAAGAGCGATGAAAAAGGGCCCTCGAAAGGCTGAAATGTCGTGCGGCTGGGAGAAGCCACGGCAGCCCAGATGTGCCCGAAGACATGTCGCTCGCGCCTCATGCTCGCCTGTTATTCAGGAGCACACTGATAAGTGGATACTGCGCTACGGAGTATCGCACCGCACGATGCTTGACACGTGTTAGGCGGAAGGTGGCTAACGCGGGCGGGGTGACAAGCCACGCACGAACCACCAAAGTTCCTTCTAGCCTTCGTCCATGATGCAAGCGACAGGAAGAGCGAGTGTTAGTATGGTATGTACACCTGGTGCTCCTGGAGCTGAGCTAGTGTTCCGCAGACGCCCAAGTTCCCAAAGCTCCAAGGCGAATGGCGACTTTCAGCGCATCAGGCTAAGCCATCAGCAGCAGACAGGACTGCAGCCCTGCATAAGCTGCGCCTCCTTGCGGACTAACACCTGTAGTCTGAGAGCTTGGTGAGGGTGGCAGTCGCACGGTGCGCAGGTCGCAAAAGTTATGCTGGAACACCAATGATAAGTCGTGCCCTGCAGCTGCTTATCAACATAGAGTGCCCGTCGGAAACGCGTTAGCACATGGGTGCGTTCAGATTCATGCTGCTGTGCACGCCTTGTGAGGGCCGAGACAACCAAAATACTCCCACTTAGGATTCGCAGACTGTCCGTTTCTTGAACGAAAGCCATGGCTGTCGCAAAGTCATCCCCGCTCGTTCGTGAGTTCTTCGAGGCAGACCCGAATGATCAGTATTTAGACATGTGCTGAAATACAGTTCTGTCCGCGTACTGACTAACACAGATCTGTTGATCCTGCACACGACGCCTTTCGAGAAGGGGTCTTGAAGTTCAAGGACAGCCTGACCCAAGACCCAAAGAAGGCGGGTAGAGCCCAGCAAGCGACAAGCCTCGAGGCGGTATCAGATGCGGTAGAGGCAGCACAGCTCGCATATGACACAAAGCATGGCCAATCCAAGACGCGAGAACGGCTACGCAGATTCAACGCCACGCTCCACTACTACGGCAATATCATGGACGTGCTGGTGCAGCATCATCCCGAGTATGTCTCTCTGGCCTGGGGTGCCATGAAATTCGTGTTCACGGTAAGCCACAAGTTGTCGAGCATAACGATGCTCTCTCTGACGCAAGACAGACGTGCTTGAACCACGAAGCCACAATCTCAGCTTTAGCAAAGGGACTTTGCAAGGTTGGAAATACTCTGCCGCGCGTTCGCCTGGCCATAGGCCTGTACCCAACAAGGCGCATGAAGAATGCAATTTCCGAGCTGTACGCCTATATCATCCGCTTCCTCATCAGGGCTCATGACTGGTACCAGGAGAACTGGCTGCAACATATCTGGCACTCGGTTACCAGACTGGTGGAGCTTCGATACAATGACATTCTTGATGAGATCGCCATCCGGACTCAGATCGTTCACGACTTGGCGGTAGCTGGAGGCCTGGCGGAGCAGCGTGTGATGCATGAAAAGCTCGATGCCGAAAGCAGCAGAGTCATCGCCTTGGAGGCTAAACTCCAAGAGATGACCGCGCTTCTCGTTGGTGAGACCACTTCCTGACCATAGCAAGAATCTTGCTGACCACCTGAACTAGCCTTCAAGACCATGGCATCGGGGGCATTCCTGGATACAAATCACCTCTTGACTGACCTTCAGATATCCAACGTACTCGACTATGTTGCCCACGTACCGCTCCCGGACCCTGCGAAAGCTCTTCGCTTTGGTATGTTCATGCGCGAGCATCGACGAAGCAAGCACACCACAAGGAATCCGAACTACGCATGGGTATCTCCCAGGCTGCAGACCTGGTCGGACCAAAAGAATTCATCGCTGGTGACGGTGAGGGGCGCCTTCCAGTCCAGAAACGAAATGAAGGACTTGTCTGTTGAACTGGTCGAGCTCCTTCAAAAGTCCGGAATCCCTGTGCTCTGGGCCCTCAAGTCGACGAGCCAGGATGGTATAGACGCTCAGCAGCCGTCAGCAATAGACGTGCTGAAGTACCTGACCTCTCAAGCTCTTCGACTGAGCTCAACTGCACCCACCGAGGCTTCCATGAGCTCCGTTTGCATGCGATTCAAGACTGCCAGCACAGCGGACGAATGGAATGCGATCTTGGCCTCGACAATCCCAGTTGTGACAACGATCTACCTCGTCATCGACGTTGAGGTCCTCAACTACGCATACGCAGACGTTCCAGGGTCATTTTGGCCAGCTGTTTTCTTCAAGCTCTCTGCCGAGCTTGAAGCCAGGGGATCAAAGACATCGGTCAAAGTTGCGCTCATTAGCTATGGGACGACGAATCAGGTGACATCCAGTGCGTTGCCTCAGGGGTCAAAGTACTGGGTTGCAAACACCAGGGAACCGCTGCGTCAGTTGAAGGTAGGGTCAAGGGGGAATGTTTCGGGGGGATCCAGTGGGAAGTCGTCCTTCAGGGCTGGTGGGCAGCGGAGCAAGGCTTCTCTCATTCGTCTCAACCGATAAATTTCGAAGGCGAGATCGCGGTGTGAATGCGACAGATGGTATAAATGATAGTAACGGCAAAGGGGGGTTTGGAAAAAGGACTTATATACCAAGCTGAGGACAATCCGCCCTAACGCGCCACTACTTGGGACTATATTCTGAATTGCCTGCTTGCAGAGTGAGGGAACGTCCACAAGGTCGCCTTGACTATCGATCGTGCAGAGGCATCAGAAATAGGATTGATGGTTCTCAATCGCTCCAGCGCCCTGGAAATCTTCGTCCAGCTGCTTTCTGGTCTCGATAGACTCTCTCAGATAAGTCTCATTCACAACCTTGCCATCATACTCTGCCATCGAACGGGCAATAAACACAGTGTTTCTGATCTATTCAGAGTCAGATTCTATTCACAGTTACATGTTTGCTTCTTACCTAGCGGCCGTTCAGTTTCTTCTCCGCTAGGTCACTAATGACATCGCCATTATAAGCTGCATGACCCGCTATTGTTCTGACTTGCTTTATAAAAAAATGCTACACCCCCTCACGAGCCTCTTTCTTTAGAGGCTCGTATTTCAGTGAGAGATGGATTCGACTAAGGATCGCAGAATCGAACGTATTCATGCTGTTAGTCGTAAGAAACAAGATACCTTCGTAATGCTCTAATTCGCGTAAGAATACAGATACGAGAGCATTAGTGTGTGGATCGAGCGCCCGTTCGGCCAAAAATACATCTACTTTATCTAGAAGTAGGATCGCCCCCCAGCGACTTGTAATCCTAAAGATATTCTTAAAGATCTTTTCTACTCGAACGTGGTCCACCCTAATTTAGCCCATAGCTACCTAGATAGTAAGTAAGGATTAGTAAGTGAATCGTCGATTATAGTACCTATAGTATATAGCGGGACCTTGAACGTCTCAGCTAATATCTCGGCCGTTAAGGTCTTGCCGACGCTCGGGGGGCCACTGTAAGCCCGTCAGCAAGAGGCTCTTAAAAGTCAGATAAGGAAACAAACTAGAGTAAGAAGTTAATTCTACGACCTTTGCCTTGTACAAGATCATGGAAGGCGTCGTCGGCTCCTCTATTAAGGTAAGTCTTAGTAAGCGCGTAGATGGCCTTTTTCTACCCCTCTAGGATATTAATATCCTAAAATGAACATTCGCTCCATTAAACATTAGTAATATATTGAACGATAAACTTAACTAAAAGTAGGTCAGTAGTTACACTTTAGAACACAAACCTACTTACGAAATCTTTTCATCTCTAGGCTAAATCCTAAGATAGTCGGACTATAGATAAGGAAGTCCTCTAGCTTAAGCTGTTCTAGGTCGATATCGACTAGCTTCACTACCTTACAACGCCCCAGAACGCTCCATTAAGGTCGCACTTTTTGAGGGCGAAGGCATAGATAGTTCGGTATATTCTCCTAGAAGCACTCGAAGTCTACCATAATATTACCTTCGACGTAGTAAGCGACTATATTGCCATCTTTATTATAATTAAAGGCTCTTCCCTTATATTATTAATAATAAATACCGAGAAGAGATATAAACCGGCGGCCGCATTCCTCTAGTTAACTCCGAATCTCGTCTTTCTCAGAGTGGTACTCGAGAGGATATACTGGGAGAAGGTCGATCCGTGTTGCGCCACGAAAGGTGGGAATTAAGCTACTAGAAGTAATCTCACCTAACGCTTTTCCATCTAAACCTGGGTATCGAGTTTCAATATGCATATACTGGGAGCCTACCATATCTATTCTCTTCTCTATTTGACTATACAGGAGACATCTCGATACTTACGTGCCTTTACAGGTAGTATATACCTCTATATTAGGTTTAAATAGTGCTCAGAGTAAATCGTACGTAATCTCTTTGTTCTTCGTTAGCTTAGACAGTCGCTCGTTGGTAGGCTTAAAGCAGCCTCGACGTAGCACAGGAAAACTTCTAGGTGCTTTTCTACTATGCTCCCCGTAGAGCTGCGTAAAATAACCTCCATATGCCGCTAGAGGTCTAAGCGGACATAAAAGATGGCATTTAGTTCGATCTACACGCATTAGCCTGCTCAGAATAATAACATCCGTAATCCGTACCGATAGCTTGCTATCGGCCAGGGAGACGCCGCGAATATTTCCGCAAATCTCTCTCAAAATATCCCGTATCCAGGGAGACTTAATATCGATGTAAGACGTTTTCTCTAGGGTATTCTTATCTATAAGTCGGTTAGTTAGGTTAAATATTGAATAACGAGGGCTTACCAGTTCTCTCGCGGACGACAAACAAGAATTCGTCAAGTTTATCAAGATCTAAACCAACCCACTCGACAATCTTAAATTTACCTTCCTTTTCGTTCCATCTACGAACTGTTAGTCTAATTACTGTTATAGGATTCCGTATATATATTTCGTCAACGCGCTTGTACTCGAGCTTCGATGCCTAAATAGTTCCGCTGGCCTTATTAATTTGCTCTTCCCCAGCCTCAGATGTACTGCTTGACGGAGGAGTCATTGCATCGAGGGAGCGCTTCGCCAAGGTATCTTCAAGCCCACGGAGGCATAGTTCTTCTAGTTGGACTAGCTCGGAAGCTCGGTCTATCTTCTAGGTATACTTTTCCAAAGGCTTAATGCTCCTAGTAGTGGCTGCCGAAAAGTCCCAAGTCGACGGTAGCTCTTCGAAATCTCCGTTGCCGCCGGCGTCATCTTCCTTGGGGGTATTTAGGGGGGTTTTAGTTTGGTAATTGGAGATGTCGAGGCCCTGGGTCTCCATGCCCCTACTAGTCGATGGTGACGTCGACACAGCGTTATATGGAGAAGGTGACTTCCTGGAATTTTCCTTCTCAGAGAAGCGGTTCGCAGCAAGAAAATTGTGAACAAATTGCCACAAGTATTCGTACGCATATCTGCCCAAGAACATGAAAATCCCATAGATGCATAGGAAGCTAGCATCACTGTTTAAGTTCCTAGCTCGAAGCTGTTAGATGGTAGGAGCTAGGCTGGTAAAGCCAGATAGAAAGAAGTCCAAAATGGAAATTTGAGGAGATAGGGTAGATAGAAATGGTAGAGAGCTAGCGTTATTGAACGCGGTCATCGTGGGAAGGTTGAGGATGGAAAAGTCGAAAAGGAATGGGAAGTACTGGGGTGGAAGCGAACGAATGGGCCGTGCTAAGAGGTAAGCTGGTTCGACTCCGGAGGGAAGTCTGACCAGCTTTATACCCATCAATGCGACAAGTATCGTACCTCTGTCACGATCCATTGCAATCCTTTTTCCACCCCACGTCCTTCCTGCCATGCCGGCATATGTTGGATGAATATACGCTGGCATATAGACATGCATGGCTTGCATCAACACGAGCTTTGATCGTAATTATTCCATAAATATCCGCTGCCACGCTCCTCGGCCTTGTGTTAGCATTGAGAGAGGCAAGTCCTTGTCAGTTCATCTCCATTTTACAGAAGAGCTTGATGGCTGCGTAGGCGACGGAGTTTGTGGCGAAGTGATTGCAGGTCGGGCTGGCGCCAGTAGTGTTTGAACGATGGTTATCTCCGACGCAGGAGATGGGGGCGACGAGAGCTCTAAGTCCTGCTGGAGTCAAATCGCTGGATACTTGAGGCTGCTAAGAGCACCTACCACGTCGTCCTCTGCCGTGAGATCGATGACTTCAGGATTTCGTTTCCACTTCCGTCCCAAGATATTACGAAGCGAAGGAAGGTCATCGTCGTCATCGTTAAGACAGTCGGCCTTGCTGGGATTTTGTTCTGATTTAAAAATAAGCCGAAGGTCTCAAATGGAGGGGGGATATAAGCACACCGTTAGTAGTAGTCGCACTGGATGTCTCACCAATCTCGCAAACATTAATACCTTCTAGCTCAAAAGAACTAAAACCAGATCTAATGATCGGTGGCATTGAACCATAGCTGTATATAGTTTCCGACATAGCTTTTCGGTCAAAGTTTCTAAGGGATAATATCAATTTTGAGGGAAACAGACACCTCACACTATACTCCAAGGTATAGAAGAGTCGTAAAGCAGCTAAACGCGATAGTACTGCAAAGAACGAAGACTGGGGGCTCCAACACCCTCTGACATACAGGGAAGAGAAGAGGTAGATTTCGACTGAAGAAGGAGCCTGGGAGGCTCGATTCTTAAATGCCTATGACCACCGTTCTGAGGACTTCACATCCTGGTCTTGACACCATTCTCAGCTGTGCGTTGCGGCGCGTCCACCACAGACGAATTCGGCATCCACAACACTTTTGCCCTATTCTTCGCCTCGTTGACACGCTTATGTGGTCAGGAGGCTTACCATCTCTGGGCCTAGCTGATTTGGCACGTAGCCGGGTGGCTGTACGCCGCTCGGTGCCTGAAATCCGACTGTATGTTCGTAACGTTTCCTCCCTTTCATCTCGCCAGCCCATAATCACCGTGGAGTCTCCCCTTCTTCGTCCAGTGTACACAGATGTGTCTGTCTCCCTGCTTTTCAAGATTTACATGATCTCAACCCTCTGTTAAGTCCAGTCTGGATGTGCTTTAACATTTCCGCTCGAAGGCCGATTGAGACGTTATTCGCGAGTCTGGCATTCTCACTGTACTTGAAGAAAGTCGTTGCCACCGCTTCGATGCCTATTGCGCACGCACCTCTCCTCTTTCTACTGCCTTTCTAATTCAACTCTGGTGGGAGAAAGCCCGCCCATTTCCCCACTCGCGCCCAGTTTTAATCTTGTTGCGCAAACCCAAGCCGGTGTGATCGTCCGATGGCAAGGCAGAATTTGAGTTTGGCGATAAATTCACAGCCAATGCTACCAGGGGATACTGGGTCGTTCCTCGGAGTTCGTGCAGTGCATATGCAGCCGCGGCGGGTCAATAGTTGTGCGACTCAGCCACCCCACTGTCTCGTCTGCACGCCATCCGCTGAGGTATTTCTGCCATTGGGTCGCACCAAAGATCAGGTGTCCTCTCGACCCGCGGTAGGTTTTAGTGGAAGTACAACCATACAGCGTGTCGAAACTGCGATTTTGAGTCTGCTGTCGATTCTTAGGGTAAATCAGGAGTTGGAAACGTCCCACGGGCTGAAATTGGCTATATGGGAAGGACATATGATAGTGATAAGTATAGAGGCCAGGACATTAAAGTAGTCTGGCGCGAAAAGATCGGAGGGTAGCAAGCAGAGGCGGTGGAAGGCATATCGCCAGCAGGAATTCGTTGGAAGGGGTCGATCGAACTCGCGCAGGTTTGGATCGTTCTCTCCAACGAGTGGTGATCACACGAGTGCCAGCTTTGTTTAAACGGTAAGTCAAAACTGGAGAGGGACGCGGCGACGGTGGGATATCTTGGGGACGTGGACTCTGGTGAAAGCAGCGAGGAGGTAATCTCCTCTATTTATCCTACACCTAAGCGTGAGAAAGCCCGGCAGAATTGGCCGCTTGAGTGTAAGTGGTAGGCGGTCGACAGCAAAGATGGCCGCTCCTTACCACTCTAAGCAAAGCAAGCCGGCGGAAGCCAGCCCAGAAGTGTGCGTGCACAGACGCCGCTTTTGAGAACGATCGTGGTTCTATTGGACGAGCCCTGCGCCATGGCGAGCGACACAGCGATGGATCAAGAAAGCCAATCACGGCCGTCCGCAAGGGTATCCACGAGGGTGAGCAGGGAGATTGCCGCAACCATTGGCGCCAAGGCGCCATAGCTTTTCGCCCCCACGACCAGTGAGACACGGGTGATCACTCACCCGGCTCACCCTGACTCACGCGCGACCGGGGTGAGCACAGGGCGGCATCACCCTCGTCCTAAAGAGGGGTGAGTCGCGAGCAGTTTCCCCAAACCTTGGCATCCAATGTTCGATTCTTCATGTGAATGATTCGGATCTTGTCCTCAGCCTCGACTCAGTCTTATGCTCATGGCTAACACGCACATATCAAATTACAATCATCAATAGACCGGTCATATTTCTTTAATATGCGTGACGAGGCCTTAGCAATCTCCACCAGCTGCGAACCACCTCAAGCGCCTTGACATATCTTGAATGAAATGTTTATCCTAGTAGGTCACAAGTCACTCTACCCTCGATTTGGCTGTCAAAGTAAAACCAGCGCTCACGTCTTGATCTAGACTACAATTTCTGATCTGGTTCAAATCCCGCCTCACGGATTCCGGAACAACCAGATCACGCGGAACGATCTGGAAGACAGAATCAACGAGAAATACTCGAACAAAGTACGTCTTGGAGACATCGACATCTAGGACTTGATTCGTTTTCTGCTTGCTTACTTACCTTTTCTTTCGCAACGACTAGGTCGTCCAGAATGTCGGACTTTGTATCTGCATGTACGATCTCCTGAAAGCATCGGATGGCTTGATCGGAAACGGGACTGGAAATGCCAATGTCAACGGTAGGTTCTGAACTCGACCCTCCTTCCATCCACAGATGGCGAGGTCCACATTTCCACAGAGTCTGGAAACAGTTTCGAAAATCAAATCTAACACGTCCTCGTGTCGTCTTAGTGGAATTCCGCATGATTGTCTTCCGACCATTCAAAGGCGAGATCGTCACGGGAACAGTTCAGCAATGTGTCCCGAACGGTATTCAGAGTAAGTCAAGTCCGTGAAGAAGCGCATGCCGACAACGAATGGAGTGATTCTCAAGTCCCATACAACGAGACCTGCAAAGAAGTAGCACTGACTTTCCAATCCCAACACAGTCACGACACAATTCTTCGAAGACATCTTCGTCCCCCAGACCATGCTCTTCGAGGGCTGTGAATAGTGAGTCTCTTCCCTTCCCTTCCCATCCCATCCCATCCCATTCCATGCGCACATCAGTACCATCTCCCACCCTCACCACCTCTCCACCATCATCGCATCATCGCATCTAATCTCCAACCAGCGACTCCACCGAGAAAACCTGGGTCTGGAGAACCGAAGAATCCGAACTATGGTTCGACATCGGCACGGTGGTGAATCTGCGCATCGAAGCGGAGAAATGGGTCGATCAGGCGCCCAAAGCACCCATCAAGAGTGGCGGTGCTGCGGGCGCGGCTGGCGAAGCTGTGCTCGAGCGTGCAGTGCCGTACTCTATCGAGGTATGCTCATCTTGATGTCCTTTCCGATGAAGCCACGAATGATGGCGGACAAGTGGGACATGCTGATTTTGTCTCTTGATAGGCGTCAATGGCGGAGGCCGGGCTTGGTGGTGTGGAGTGGTGGTAGGATGGAAAAAAAGAATTTGGTCGTGATGATCGTGATTTATCAAGGGGCGAAACTGTTAGGGTTCACCGTTGAGGACGATGAGGCTCGTTCTCAGGTAACTTGCAGAGTCTATGATGGCTCTATGCCTGACTCCGTTTTCAGTGGACCTCGTCCGTAATAATGGTCTTGGAGCAAATAATTACGGTGATCCAACTCGACTCTAGGATATCACTGCTCGACTTGGACGGAGCAGCCAACAAGCCAGCTCCATAATCGGTCATTCGAGACAGCAAGCTTGGCCTCCTCAAGCATACACATTACAAAATCTCATTCAGGAACTGGATTGGAAATGAAGGCTTTGGAGGCCATGGATTCGACATACACCTACATCGAGGACGCCAGGCTTGTGGTGTATATATGCTGTACATGATAATGTGATACATTGAATGATCTGTTTCGATCCCCTCACTTCTTACCACCTGTATCTTTCCTGGTGGATTCCTGTGGTGGATTTTGTCTACCAAAGGAATTGATCAGATCCAATAGATTCATATCATCCTCCTCAAATTCGTTCTTTTCGTCTTCAAACTGAATTTCTTTCTTCTTCTGCCTCGTTTGTAGTTGTTGCGTCGATTGAGGCGAAGGTCCCTTGGCGTCGACTTTCCCTTCGACCGCTGCTTGCACAGGATCTGCCTCCACCTGATCTTGGACGGGTTCCTCAGGGATGGTGTCAGCGACTGTCGGGTTGGCTGAGGCAGCATCGAAGAAGCGACCGAATCTAGCTCTGAAACCCGCCAATCGGCCTGCTTCATCGTCTTCCACAGACATTAGATCCTTGGAGCTCGGGTTCCACATCGGGGCATTTCGAGTATCTCTGTTGGACCGGTAGACTGGGACGGGAGAGGTGGTGCGCATAGTGAAAGCGCTACCGTCGGAGAGAGTAACTAGTTGAGTGAATGTATAGGGTCTCTTTGGACGGCGTAGAAGACGGGCATGACGGCATGATTGACAAACATATGTAGTTGAGGTTGATGTTGAGGATGGGAGACTGGGGAGGTGTTGAGGTCGGAGGACGGGTCGGAGGGCGGTTGACATGATGTCTGTAGCCCTCTGTTTAGAGGCTTAGAGAGCGAGGGTGAGGGCTGATAGATTTGAGGTGTTGATTGACGTGGTGGTAGATAGAGTGAAGTTCGGGGTGAGGAACGCAGAGTCAAGCCTGAGCCTGCATCGCGGAAATCGCGACTGCCAAGACTTTTTTATTTATCGGAGGCAGGTGCGGCTGGACATGGAATGTTGATCCTCAACTCCCATCCCCATCGCGCCTTCCCCCATCCTTTGGTCACTTCCAACCGACTCTCCAACTTTGCGGACCTCGTCGTCGCTGAAAATTTGGAACCTTCTATCATCTAGTCCTTGCGTCCCATTCAAGCTCATGTTTTAAACCTTGCTCTCTTTCTACAACAACCATGGCGAGAGTGAATACGGCTGTCAGTTTTGACGACATCATTCAAGCTGGTGAGTTGTTGTTCTCCATGACAGCATCAGCAACCTCCGTATCCGTGTCGCTGACAACACCATCCAGATCGAAACAAGAAGAGGAATGAAGCTCTCGCCTCTCAAATATTTGGCAAGAAGAAAGACAAGAACCTTCCCACTAGACCAAATTCCCGCCCCTCGGATCTAGCCAGCAGAATCACAAAGGTATGACGCGCCTACAAGCAAATCTGGCCAGAGTTAGAGTTCCGAATATTGATCTCTCTCTAGCGATCCTCCTCGGTCAACAGCACCGGCTCACCGAGGAGCAACTCATTCAATCCGCCTTCAAGACCTTCCTCTACAAAACCACAGAATGCTCGCTCCAACCGCATTGCATCCGCCATCACTTCCGGTCAAGCAAATGTGCTCCCTTCACAGTCAAGAACGAAAGGCCCAGGTCTAAGCATCAAGGGCAAAGCTGGTCCTTTTGTGGTGGAAGCCCGTAACTTTGCTCCGGGTACTACTGCCGCCGACATTGAATCAGCCCTGGCAGACCAAATCTTGGATAGTACAGGTTCCAATGGATTGTTATCATGTCGCCTGGTTTCTGTGACTCCCACCGTCGTTGCAGAAATGATCTTCACCGAAAAAGATATCGCCGATAGAGTCATCTCCATGTACGACAAACAAAAAGCCGACGGCAGGATTCTGCGCCTGTCCCTAAAGCCTGCCAGTGCTTCCACAACCTTCGTTTCACAGGCTAAGCATACTGATCTAATCGATGCCGTGGAACCGACTCTATCAGACACGCTACCCGAATCCGTGCACGATAATGTGATGGACGACGTTGAGATGGGTCAAGATACATCTTCTGCAGTTTACCATGATCAACAGGGGCATGATGCAAGACGTGCCGAGCCTGAGGTGCAAGATGGCCGCTATGGATTCGATGATTCACAAGTCGAGCAAAAGGACGAAAGACGGGATGACTCACACCGTGACAGAGATCGGGATCGAGAGTATGAGCGAGAACGAGAACGAGATCGCGAAAGGGAACGCCCACGTGAAAGTGAGCGCGAACGTGAACGGGATCGGGACCGGGATCGAGCTAGAGATCGTGATCAAGGTCGTTACGAACGTCGTCCAGACCGAGGCTCATATCGTCGAGATGAGCGACCACCAGCTTATAACTCACGCACCTCGCATTACGGAAACGGTGTCGGTGCAGGCGCTGCCCCTGGCCCACTGTCCGGTAGAGGCTCCTTTATTGGCGGACAGGGAGGCTTTCGAGGTGGTGGCCCTGGCCGCATGTACAGTGACGATGTGATGCGTGGCGGTTGGCGTGGTGGCCCTCAAGGTGGATTCGGCGGCAATTATAGAGGAAGGGGTGGGTACTAGCTGTTACTGGTACCGAGTGCCTGCCTACTCTTTTCAATGTGCTCCGTGGTGTTTCCTGGTGAGCAATGAGCCAGGGATTCGACTACTGGCCAGAAAACCACTACTGTGATCTATGTCAAATGGAAACAATGGAGCCAGGCACACAAAACTAGCGAAGCAGTGAAAGCAAGCTGGACCAAGGGCGATCACAAACGTGTCGCCTGCTGGGTCACTCAATTAAGCCTATCCATGGTTTATCCGCGGGAGGCAGTTCACACACTTGATATGTACAATGAGAGATGCGCCATGAACGACTTCAACTTACTCGTCCCTTCCTTATTCGTGCCGTTTCACATGCACTTGCCAGTTACTACTGATTCCGTCCTGGGATCTGCCTTTGCACTTTCACCATTCTTTCTCTTTCTCGCTGATAGGAGAACCTCAGGGAGTACAGCCAACGCCACTACAGTCCATCATTTCGATTCAACGAGGCCTGCGTATTGTTGCTGCATTTAGGACGCTTATATTACACCGATCACTCCAATGAAGAAATTCAGTGATCTCATCCGCCTGGGGGCATATTGCCACTCAGCCCTCCACTTACGAAAACCACAAGAACTGCCGCATACGCTGCACACGCCCCGAAAATCTCAGCCCTCCGAGCGTTCGTCAAGAAGCCCACGCAGATTGCAAATGCTATGGTGTACCCGGCAATGAAGCCAAGCCGCTTTGTGTTGCTCTCCACGAAGTACAGATTGAACATTGCACCGAAGAGCAAGCATGATGCTAATGCTATGTAGATGAACACGACAAAAGCATGGAGACGTCGCTCGGAATAGTATAGTAATTGGCTGTCGAGGTTGCTACCAATCCCTCGCTTCTGTGCTTCAACGTCAGATTCCGGCGCCCTCTTCTGTTACCCAAGGGTTTAGCACTCAACCACGGTCAGCTGGGGCCTTGGAGGGACTTACTGCGAAGAACACTGGAAATGTATTCTGCAGGAACCGGGTAAGCCGATCGTCGTCCGTTGCAATCTTAAGCGAAATCAGATCATCGGCATTATCAAAAATGCTTGTATTGAGGCCATCAAGTGCTGGAACACCAGGACTGAGCGAGCTTTTGACATTGTTAAAGCAGTTTCGTACAGCCTCGAGAGTTCTCTGACTGGGCCTTTCGATCGCTCTGATCTGGTGTTCTAGCAGCAGCATCTCCCCTGTACAAACATGTCAGTCTCAACATCTGTGCGCACTGAATTTCGCATCCATACGGTAATCTCTCATCGCCATCTTCAGCTTCTGAACTAATTGTGCGCGCTCCTCAATCTGACACCGGATTGACTCATCGGCTTCTTCGACTTTCATAGTGTTCCAGTCTCTCAAGCATGCCTTCACATCCATCGACGCTCGAATATCTGCATGATCCAGGGCTTCCAGACGATGCTCAATACTTAAGAGCTCACTCTGCAGGTAAAGGAGGTTGCGAACTGCCAGGCGGTCAAATGTGCGAAATATGCATGGACTTCGATCTTTGTCGCGGACCATGAATCGCGCAAGGCCTTGATAACCAGATATATACTCCATCTTGAAGCAATTGTAATCTACAGATTGGACTCTGGTAAGGATAACAATGGTGGCTACTCTCTCTCTCAGCTGCCAACACATCTCGTTGTCTGCCAAGGATGAGGCTGCCTGTCAATGAGGCAGATGAAACGTACAATATCACTAATTGGCTGCTGCCATGAACCCCGCCATCATAAGGCAACAAGGCAGACTGCCCACTGGCATCTTCCAGAGATGTTTGTGAATTGTACTGCCCCAGCTGAGATCTTGCACAATCTTAGAAGACAGACCTGTGCTTCACTGTCATCGACAAATACTTGGACATAGAAATGGCAGACGACTCTCAGAGAGCTGATGGTGAATTGCACAACTTTTCATCGCACCGCTATTCAGTATCTCTCGCTACTAACGAGGCTGTCGACGAACAAATTTTCAAGCAAAGAAGAGGAGTTCATCGCTCCAGTCACTCAACCCGGACTTTTATCGATGTCAGTGGGCATTCCGAACACAACCGATCGCACCTCTTGTGGTGGCGGCAGCAACGAAAGTACTACGATCCAACTCAATGGTCGAACGAGCAAATACAGCTGTTCAACCGGGTAATTAGGAGGAAATCATCTGACGTCAGTCGGTGGAGAAACGAGCCTGCAGTTTTTCTTCGCAAAGTTTGGAACATGCAGAATTTGATGGAAAGTCAAGAAAGGCCGTCGTCTGATTTTGCTACTCTTGCTCAACCATCAGACGGAGAGTTGAAACCACACCTTCGACGATCAAAACTCAAATGGGATGCGCCGATAAATCTAAGAGGGAGCGAGATCCTTGCTTGCCCAGACACAGGATCTGAACAAAACATTCTCTCAAACGACATTGCGGGTGAGCTTGGGGTCCTGGATCAGATTGATCCAAGTCGATCATGCAAATTCATCCTCGCCAACGGCAAGGCGAGCTGGTCGTTAGGCACTATCGAGCTAGAAATGTGCTTCTCCAAACAGCCAGAGATATTGTTTACGTGCATATTCCACGTCTTTGAGAGTCTCATCCGCCCCGTCATATTGGGCGGAGTTTTTCTCAGAAATTCCGATACTCTCACCAAACACAGGCATAGTCGCCTCCGTCGAAGATTTGAGCCGATATCTGGGTATCCCACAGTCTTACATATCGGATACGCCAGGGAGAGGTTCAGATGCTATGTGGATTCTGTTATGGTGGATACACATGCTGACACGGGGTCGGAGATGGATCTAGTATCGAGCAAGTTTGTTCAAAAGTCTACACAGAGAGCTAAAGCTCTTGAAACACCAATGGCTGTCCAATTTGCTGACGGAACTTTTGGTGAGATATCCCATCATATCTTCACAAGATTCTCTGCCGATCTTGAGCGTCCCAAGTCTGAGTGGGAAGGTAAATGGTTCTACGTCCTGGACGATCTTCCTTGTGAGGTTCTCCTTGGAGATGATACATTGGACATGCTAGACGCTTTCAATCGGGAAACTTCCTTCGTAATGGAAGTCCTTGATCCGGAAGGGATCCAGCTGTGTACAATATTCTGGGCACATCACCTGGACCAGAAGGCTTCGAAGCTATGGAATAAATTTTCAGTCTTGGACCTGGAAAAACATAAGAGGAGTGCTGATGGTAAACTTTGAGTCCCATTCTAATGAAACCATGCTAATAATTTGGCATAGATTCAGTTCATCAGGATCAAGAACCATCCGTCGCCTTCGATGATCCATTACTGGCCAATGTGGACGCAGAATTTCGCAACTGGGTAAACGACATGATCTCCGGGGGGAAAGGTCTGACAAGCGCATTGCAGCGTAAGTGCCAGGCTATTTGACGACGAGGCTCACAAGTCACATACTCATCTGCTCAATAGCGAAAGACCGCATTGATATGCAGCTTCTTGATGCCCTGGACAGTTGGGAATCGAACCGACGGAGCAAGCTCGCAAGCACGCCAAGCTACTCGGAAGACTCCATAGAAACAGATCGTCGAAAAAGCTACGATGCGTCTCGGGGAATAGTCCTCCATGCACTTAGTCGCATTCAAGCGAGACCTGTGGCCGCGGACAGCATCAGATGTACAAACACAGACCGTAGCGCAGCGCCAGTTGCGACTCAAGAATTGCTAGCTAACCAGATCGATCTATCTCACTCCAACCCTAGAAGAAAGCGACGCTTTTTGCCACTGGACATGCTGCCCTGGGCTACGCCTCGGAGGATAGGGAACTACAATGACGTTTAGGATTGTTGTGTCAAGTCCCTAGGTACGTTGATTGGGCGCTCACGGAAGGTGGTTACCCTTGCCCATATGGACCCTCGCAAGTTACAGGCACCGGCACGCTTCATTTCTGTCGCACGCTACAGCAATACGGCCGCTAGCGGGTACTGGTCAACCAGGAAAGCCATAAGGAACGCAAAACCCACGGACAGGGATATAAATCGAACAGTTCAGTCAGGCGGATTTCCCAAGTGTTTTTGCGTGGCGTCTTCGGAAAGGATATTGGAGTAATCGCGGCAGTGTACAGGACATGTCATTGCGGACCATGCGAAGGAATACCCAAGAACGCGACTCATGTGTGAGTAGCGAGCGAGCTCAATGCGCAATGAGCTTGGCTACTGCTGATTAGCAATTTTCAATCTGAGTTCACCCCTTGGTTAAACTCCCAAGCTCAACATGCTCACTACCTAACAAGGTACAGTTTCGCTGGTAGAACCACGCGTAGAGTCCCTGCCCGCAGACAACGGTTGGTTCAACTTGCACTTGCAATTGTTGAACATCTCGCAGAGAAACGTGTGGTTTCGGAGAGAAAAGTAAAGGGGGAAAGGGACATGTGCTCGTGGTTTCGTACTTGGGTAGCATTCAAGTTCGTGATTCCAAGCTGAGTTGAAATTCAGCCTCACTCTGTTCTGCTTGGCACCCAAACCCTGTCACGGCCAGGTTAGGCACAGTACAGAGTACTACCCAAGTACCTCGGTACTCGAGGCTTTCGGGTTTGAACCCCAGCATTATTCATACACGTAAATACACATAGAAGAAGACGGAACGCCATTGCCATTTCCATTATCGCCATGAGCATCGGTCATAACCTTTCCTTCCCCAGGTCCGTAAAATCACCCCCGGACCGCGGCTCAAAACCAAGGGGCATCATGTTTCCGTGGAGGGACTTTCTCTGAATGCAGAAAATCATCCCGACCCCTCGACATTCCTCTTTATTCTGATCCAAACACCACCCGCTCTAGCGTGCATATTGAATTTGAATTTGAACTTCACATGCGTTTTGACCAGTCACCACTCACTCACTCTTCAACATGCTATCGACCAAGTCACCGAGTGGACCCCAGTAATCCTTGCCGCCGCCTTTGGCCAAGTCGTGCTCGTCGATGAACAGAACGTAGTGCTTGAAGCTAGTGTTCAAGTGTGGTTCCAGGCCCAAATGGCCGATGACCTGGTAGTGGTGGCAGTAGATGTGGGCGTAGACTCGGTAGAGGCGCTTGAAGAGTTGGCGGACGGTGGATGGGAAGTGCTTCGGGAAGGGGACCCCGATGCGGGATGGGAAAGTGGATTCGTTGTCGATGTTGGATTGCACCCATGTCATCAGGTGCTCAATGTACTCTGGAGCGGGCATCTTGGTCGGTTTAGAATAGCCGGACGCTGCGTCTTGCCAGAGATATTCGAATCTGGTCGGATTAGTCAATTAGGGTGGGCAGAGAACAGAACGGGGCTTCTACTTACTCGTCAGTGGCTTTCATCTCGGGACATGTTTGTGGAGAGCAGAATTCTGTGATGGATCCATAGAGGAGGTTTATCTGGTTGTAGAAGTCGACCACTGCAAAGAAACAACAATCGAACTGTCAGCCTGACCATGTCTCGGAACATCCTCTTTTTTCATCTATCCCCTTACCATTCACGGCTAGCCACTCATTCAGATCTTCGCCTTCGGGTAACTTGACCGCCTGTCTCAGACTGCCACTTCCTAGAGTTGCCTCTGCGAATTGTCTCAGTTGGTAGCTAGTGGTCCCTTTGGTGGCATTTCGCGGTTTGAATTGACCCCGGGTGCGGGCATTGCTAAAGGGTGAAGATGGGTCAATACTTGAGGATTGTGACTTCTGGGGCTTTGTAGGTGAAGGAGATGGAGAACCGAATGCGGAGGACCGCAGCAGCTGTTCAGCACGAGACGTGGGGGAATATGAGCTGATCAAAGAAGGTTCAGGGCTGTCAAGAAAAGTGTAGGAATTGATGGTGACACAGGAAGATGATTGTTTGAGGGTACAATGAGGCGGCAAGGCCTGTGCAACGGGAGAAGAAGTCAACGGTACGAACATTGTGGTTAACAACGAGGTCATGGTGAGATCTCGTTTGTGGAAGAAGAGTAGGAAGAAGTAGGTGTTGTAGGTGGTCGTCGCAGGCAGTCAGAGTGAATGTCGCGCGGAAGTGTGTGTATGTGTGTGCCCGTCTCCGTGTCTATGTGAATGAATACATTCCAATAATCAGTGGATGGTCAAAGTGCGCGCAACAGTGCACCACTTGATGTGATGGACGCGGTGGCTTGACACTCACATTGTCGGTCGTTTCAAAGTGCACCGTTGATGGTCTTTTCTTAAAGAACTCGGTTTGCAACGAAGGGTGGTAGGTTGTAAAAGATTCACTGCGGACCAAAGTAGAGAGTCTGATGAGAGAATGTAGTCAAGAAATCAGTTGCATGGATGGCCGCAGTCTGCAAGAATTTCACATGCCGTGGATGATTCAGTGTCGGTGCGATGAAACTGGATCCAAGGGCACCAAGTGCGGTGAGGGGACTGACCAGCGGCAGTGACACATGTTGTCATGGGCAACCACCAAACGCACTCGGTGACATGTTTTTCCGCTCACTTCGGATAAACCAAGGGCAGTCGACGTCCGTGAGGGTTTCTACTTTAGCCATACAATTGACAATGTCTTGTCAGGTGTCAAACTCTTTAAATCATGGAAAAGTGAAATTGCTGAAAATCTAGCTCACAAGAGCTCTCTGCATTCTCCAAGCACAGGGTATCTCACAGCGCTACTTCATACATCAGTTACAGGTATGTTTTTCGGGCTCCAGCGCATCATTGCGCGAGCATCTCCAAGCCCAGCCAGTCCCATTCTTCCCCCATACCACCATGTGGCTAGAGATAGGTATACGCCGATTTGCTCATCCATAATTCCATGCCAAAAAGCCATATAGTTGTCCGCAATGAAAAAGCTCCACGATTGCTGGTCACTCCTCAGCCAATCTTTCACAATCTGGGTGAGCTGACGCTCAAATCTTGGACAATATCACGAAGTTCGTTCTCCAGTTCTGCTGTCTCGTTGTGAGGGTCGTACATTTTCTCCTTGATCCATGCCTCCAAGGCGTCATCGTCCATGTCTCGAAGAGAATGAAGACGGTCTACATTGTCCTTCTGTGCCGCACGAATCACATAGAGCGCCACTCGGGCGCTAACATCCCGAATGCGAGTAATTCCAGGGTACAGAAGAGCAAGGTCTTTCTCTTCCTCGGTAATCATGGTTGGCAAAGCTTCGCCCGAAGCATAAATCATGTTGCTAGTGACTTGCACAGCCTTGCAAAGAATCGTTCCAAGTCCAATACCGGGGAAAACGTACATGTTGTTCCCTTGACCCGGGTGGTATTGCTTGCCGTTATAAGTGACCGGGTGGAAGGGTGAGCCGGAAGCAAATAGAGCACGACCGTCGGTGTTGGAGATGGCTTCTTCAAATGTGCATTCCGACTTGGAGGATGGGTTGGAAAGCGGGAAGATGATTGGTCGGTCATTCCATTTACCCATCTTCTGTAAAATCTCCGGGGTAAATGCCCCACCAATGGTACTGAGACCCATGATAATGGTGGGCTTGACGTACTCAATCACATCATCCAGAGTTTTGTACTGTTCGCCCTTGTTGTCGGTACGTGAGAAATAGATCTTGTGATCTGCAAGCTTGTCTCCGCGATCCGAGGTGACGAGGCCTTTGCTGTCGACAAGCCAGAAGCAGTTCTTGGCCTCTTCTTCGGTCAATCCCTCCTTGACGAAGTAATCAACGATCTGTTTGGCCACGCCGACACCAGCGGACCCGGAGCCCAAGAAGACGGCGCGGTGATCTTTGGGAGCAACACCAGATTGCTTGACGGCACCAATAATGCCACCCATGATGACAGCTCCGGTTCCCTGGATGTCATCGTTGAACATGGCATAGTCATGGCGATATCGTTCCAACGAGGGGAATGGATTCTTCCAGTCCTCAAACTGGATCACGATATCTGGCCAACGATCCTTCAATGCGGCCATGAGTTCGTCTAGAAACTCTTTCTCCTCTTCCGCAGTCACTTTCTCTCGACGGCTGCCCATGTAGAGAGGATCTTCCAAGAGTGCTTTGTTGCCAGTTCCCAGATCCACGGTCAAAGGGAGAGTGCCTTCGGGTCGAATGCCGGCACAACCCGTGTATAGAGCCAACTTGCCAATTGGGATACCCATGCCTCCAACACCGAGATCACCAAGACCCAGAATTCTGGAGCCATCGGTCACCACAGTAATTTCGACGTGTGCTTGAGGCCAGTTCTGAATGATATTCGAGAGATGGCCTCGGTCTTCAAAGCTGAGATACATGCCTTCTGGCTGTTGGTAGATTTCTGACCATCTCTGACAGGCTTCTCCAACGGTGGGGGTGTAGACCAAAGGAGTCAACTCGGTGAAGTGGTCGGTTAAGAGTCTGTAGAACAAATGGACATTGTTGTAGCGGAGAGTGCTTAGATACAGAAACCTCTCAATGTCGGTGCTCTTGAGAGCCAGTTGGGCGAGGCATCTCTTCTTTTGGATCTCGTAGCTCTCGGCACGAGGTGGGGTCAGACCATATGTCTGGAGGTACTTCCGTACTGGGATGGAGAGAGAAGTGTCGTAGTGGGCAGAGCGGTTGGGAACATGGGCCGTCGGCAGGGTATGCTTTTGACGGTGAGCCAAGGGAGATTGAGGGCCGTGAGAAGAAATAGAGCCTAGATTGGCAGTATGTTTGGCAATGGGAGCCTGAGTAGCAGAAGTGGTGGCCATGGTGGTGGACTGGATTTTGATGAGGTGAGTGAGGTTGGTGAGGTTGGGCCTCAGGATGGGAAGGCGAGTGGTTTTGTAGAGCATATGGAAGGGTGGAGGAGCCGGGTGACAATACAAATCAACAGAAGGAAGTCAGGCTGGCCAAGTGCAATTGCCGACGGTCTGAGGAAGCTACGAGGGGCCGTATCCGTGGAGAGCGAGAGCGAGAACAGTAGGGGAGCGGGAAGGTGGCACTGGCTCCAAGTTCTGGGACGACTGCAAGAATGGGGAGACGAGCAGAGAGGTGGACTTATGGTATCAGGCTAAGAGCAGCGGAGTGGTATTGAAATGGGTCAAACGATGGTGGAACGATAATGATCCGGGTGAGAAGAATCAAGGTGGTCAAGACAAGAGAGGTGACACATGGACACAGTGCAGGTTGCAGATGCAAGACCAGGAGACAGGAGACAGGAACCAGGATCAAGAATGGCAGAAGAGGAGGTTGCACGAATAGACAACGAGACAGGCGATGAAGATGGAACTGGAAGGGAAGTGAGAACACGGTGAGCAGAAAGAAAGACGTTGGATTGCACTGTTACTGGCTTGAAAGCTATAGCTGGCTCACGCGGTGTGCATTTGCGTGTTTGTTGAACTCACCTTTTGACAATCATGGCCTTTCAACTTTTTTTTTTTCTACGGATGCACGATGAATCATAATTGACCGGGACCAATGATAAGCATGTTGAGACGGGCATTGGGAGCTGCTGAGGTGCGGAGAATGCAAGGGACCTTTGGCTTGGGAAACACGAGCTAAGCTCTAAAATAGGTGCATGCTCGAGAGTACAATGGGGCTACGGGGGGCTACGAAGCCTAGAGCGATCGGCTTCTTTTCTTACCCGTCCGCCACCATGCCCTTTTGGTTATGGGCTGAGGGCTCTGACCTGTGCTCCGGAACACTGGCACCGGCAGCCAGGGCCACGAGAGAGCCCTACGGAGTTGACGGACAATTATGATTGTACTGAACGGCGTCCGAAGACAGGGGCCAAAAAGGATCTCGTGGCAGGTGACCGATATCTTATATCCAGGGCTGATATTCAGCAAGCTTGCGGTCTCCGTCCATACCATGGAAGATGCGCTGGTAAAATGATTTCCCCGATGGGTCGTCGAAGTGGGTACCTGAGGAAGGAAGTCCTTCTCGCTGTACGTTCCAGATTGTTTACTCGGTACAGTTGAAGTTGAAGTTGGAGTCGATCAGGGAGTCAGGGACCGGTGTCTATTCCCATGGGTCGGTCGGTCGCCGTAGCGGTTACTCTTAGGCCCTGACCACCCGTAATCTCCAAGCGAGCCAGGCGGCGGAGGCAAGGCTGAGTTTCCCCCCCGAATCGAGGCCCAAGGGACCCATCACAGCTGGTGCTTAGGCTGAAGCGGTGTGCTCATTCATCTGTCTCGTTGCTCAAGCTTCCGGATAGTCATCGTAACAAGTCGTGTGACCCGCCTTTTGACAAAGACTTCCGGCGAAGGCTTCCCCCGGACCCAAAACTGCACTGTAAACACAGGTCTCTATTTTCGTGAGCCATGCGCCTTCATGCAGGAACTCCTGCACCTCAAGCTTCAATCAACCGAAAGTGCGGAGTAAGATGATGCATTTTCTTCATTTTCTTCATCCTCGAGCTTGGACTCACATACTTCGTATACCGTGTTTTTCTTTGGCCAGCTATCTATGCGCATCGTATCTCGTGTCCGGTAACTTACGACCAATGGCCTGTAATAATGGACTTCAACCGACAATTACTCATGGTGAGCCCTTGATTAACGAACAAAAATGCCTCGGTTTCACATGTGGCGTTGGATACCAAACCTACGTTTCAGCATGCCTGAAGACCATTCCAACGAGGCTGCAACGACCTGGAACATTGTCGCAGATATTACCGAAATTTGTTCACCCGCGGTTAACAATGACCCGAAACAGCCCACATCGTAGCACTTGAATTATCGGAGTCACGAAAACAAATGGAAGCAACAGCAGAGAAATTGGTCAGCATATCGGTATGTAGCAGGCACCCAGCAGGTACCCAGCAGGAGTAGAAGATGGAAACCGCTTTGCTCTCATGTCAAATAGCAGCACAATCTGGCAGACCTATTCCTCTTCTTCTTGGCCTTTGACCATGAGTCCAATGACTTTTTTATTCGAAAACGCGGATCTCGAGTCGTGCTTGTAAATATCCATCCTAAGAACTTAAGTCACCTCATTGGGATTGACCATGGCCTGCCGGAGCCTTGTGACCTCAAGAGCAGGAACACTGCTCTCCCACTTTCAGCCTCGGGCTTTGAAAGCATCGCTCCATAAGAATCCGCCCATGAGTTTTCCCCCTCAAGCCTAAAGTCACAATCTACCTGGGCACCGAGATGGTTCATACAGGATTCACTTATAGCCCATACTCGACCCTTCAAGACCAAGTTGAGAGCCTATCATCGTGAACACATGCATGAGAACCCCGCCATCCATGTTGATCAGTCATCATTATAATGTAGGTAAGTCAGGCTGTTCTCCGCCCTGCTCACCGTCACCGTAAACATTCTTTATTCTGTAATCCGTCACCCAAATCAGCTGGATCTCGGCAACTCCGTGCTGGGGATGCGCTGATCCCCGACCTGCTCATCTGTGACCCATTTTCGACTTTTTACAATCGTAGACATCTTTTGACCACTCGCACACAGACCGCGGCGCCCCAATCCCAAAATGCTGAACCCCTCATCCATCATATCATGGCGGACGCTCGCTCTGATCTTCGCGCTGCTCAACCTCAAAGCCCTGCCCCTATCATGGCATTTTCGATTATTCTATCGCATGTTCACAAATTGGTCGTCGCGGGCACGTGTGGCAGCGCGTCTCAAGGACCATGAACGTGCCTCATCCGCCTCATCCACCACCCCCTCGTCCATCAACAACACCCACCCCGTCTTCCAACCAGTCTCAATTTTCTCGAGATCTCCTTTGCTCGAAACAGACTACAACTTGCACAAGAGTAACAGCACCTATTTCGCCGACCTCGACGAAAGCAGGACTGCGCTCGTGACCAAACTCTTGGTAGCCGGGTTCAAGCAAGGTGCAGAGAATTTACAAAAAGAAGGACACAAGGGTCGCCTGAGCATCATCCTCGGGAGTGTACATACTTCCTTCCACCACGAAGTCAAGCCCTACGAGCGGTACGAAGTCCGGTCGCGTGTCCTAGGTTGGGATAAGAAATGGCTAGTCATCGCCTCCTTCTTCATTCGCCCTGCTACCAAGGGCAAGGATGAAGTCCTACTGGCTTCTGCATTGAGTAAATACGTCGTTAAGAAAGGCAGATTCACGGTGTCGCCCACGCGTTGTCTGGCCGCAGCTGGCTGGCTGCCACCAGCTCCGGAGAACAGCAATTCAAGCCCACCCCAAGCGGCTTCAAGTTCTTCTGGCACACCACTTCCATCCAGCATCGCAGAACTGTTACACCTCGAAGGAACATCCGATACCGCGACTCCAGATGGCATTGCAGCACCAATCCCCGAGTCCGTCGCCGAAGTAACCGCAGCTGTCGTGGAGAAGCTCGAGAGCGCAGCAGAAGCAGCGTCTTCAGCATCTGCCCAACCCGCTCTCACAGAGCCTTTGCTACCCCTGACGAAACTCGACAAATCTGGCGCCTGGGACTGGCACCGGATCGAAATGGAGAGGCTTCGTGGCTTGCAAATTGCTGCCAACTGGCTGGATCTGGACAAGGACCTAAAGGAAGAATTTAAACGTGGCTAGTCACCCGCAAGAATTCGTGCTGAAATCAAGGCAAAATTACTGTCCGGCTGAACACAATGTTCTGTTTATGTCTGAGCCCTGTATTAATATCGCCTGCGTTACATCACATTTACCAGAAGCGCAAAGCTTACATCTATTGTGTTATGCAAGGGCACCACTCCACCAGCAACGAACACAGCATTAGTGATAGAGCGAGAGTTCACAATTCTTGATTAGACTTGGCCTTTCAAGGTATGGCTTCCACCTTGTGGAAATATGTATTATATGTGCTCATTTATCCAGCACAAGGAAGGCACTACGTTAGACCATTCGCCTCACATTCTTAGAGAGGATTCATGACAAGTATACCCCAATTCGTTGGAGATTCAGCACAGCATCAAGGTATCACCTCCACACTTGAATTACAGCCCCACTCCCTGCTCCCTCATGTGAAACCCCTTGGTCCTAGGGAAACTCTTCCAATATTCTGAATGGATTTCGGAACTGAAGCTACCTCTTGTTCACAACAATAGCCTTGAATTTCATGGGTTTCGATCCCTCTGGATACGAGTACGTCGCAACGACGAATAGGAGGCTTCTACGCCATGTTTGCGAAGATGCCGAGGTCCAAAGGCTACGAGAAGAAATGCTTCACGACCAACCCCACGAGGAGCCCAAATCACCATCACATCTACTCGACCTACAACTAACTATCTTCCTCATTCAAAAAGAGCAGCAAACCAATGTCGACATTCAACATTATTACGCATGAAATCCCATGCCAGCATATTCGGGAGTATCCACGTGCGTTGGCCAATGGGCAAGACGACATCCTCTACCTCAAGGTCAAACAATACATCCCACTCGAGAATCCTAACCCCCAACCGGGAGATGTGACCATCATCGGTGCTCATGCTAATGCCATTCCAAAAGAGCTGTACGAGCCACTTTGGGCAGATCTCCTGGACGAGGCAAAGCATCATGGCTTTGGCGTCCGAGCGATCTGGATAGCAGATCTTGCGCACCAAGGAGAGAGCGGGCGGCTCAACCAGCATTCCTTAGGCAATGATCCTTCCTGGTCAGATCACGCACGAGACCTCCTTCATCTCATCAATCTCAAACGAGAAGACATGCCTCGCCCGATTGTCGGTATCGGACACAGCGTTGGCGGAGCACAGCTTGTCGATCTTGCATACATCCACCCCAGACTTTTGACAACCGTTGTTCTACTTGACCCGGTCATTCAGATTCGTTCATCCGAAGTAACACCGGAGAAAAAGAGCAATCCAGCAAGGGCTTCTACCTTCCGAAGAAATGTATGGCCCAGTCGTCAGGAGGCTGAAGTATCCTTTCGAAAAAGTCCATTCTACCAGGCATGGGATCCTCGAGTCATGCCTCTTTGGCTTGAGTATGGTCTTTCACAAATCACCGATTGCGACACCAATGAGTCTCATCCGTCAAGCATGGTCAGCGGAAAGGTGACACTTACAACACCTCCTGCCCAGGAAGCATTCCTGTTTCTACGGCCGAATTACTCCGGCTTCGGACACGACGGGAAACGAATTGACCGCACGACTCACGCCGACGTCAATCCAGCATCACCGATCAACCACCCTTTCTATCGTTCAGAACCCGCTCGAATATTTCACGCTTTGCCCACCCTTCGACCCAGTGCGCTATACATCTTCGCCGAGCACAGTTACGTCTCTGGTGTAGGTAAGACATTCAACGACTCGAAGGTCTCCACGACAGGGACAGGAGTGGGAGGCAGTGGAGGCATTCAAGAAGGGCGTGTCAAAAGTGTCATGCTCGATGGTCTGGGCCATATGATTCCTCTGGAGTCACCACAGCGAACAGCACGAGAGGCGGCCCTTTGGATTGGCGCTGAGATCAAGAAGTGGAGGGCCGATGAGGCGGAACATGCGAGATTGTGGAAGAGCAAATCGCTCACGGAGAAACAGACTATCGATGAACGGTGGAAGCGAGCAATTGGTGGCCCGCCTCGCGAGAGAAAATCGAGCGGAAAGGGGGGCCGCGAGAAACTGTGAAGAAAAGTAAGTGCAACCTTCACTCGACCGATCGTGAAGTCTGCGAGCACTGCAAGCCCCGTCCTTTGGCTGGAGTATTCGCCCTGCGCAGCAACGGCCTCTCTGCCGGCTAAAAGTCAGATGTAAGATTCGAACATAGACCCTTGAGTCTTGCTATCAGTATGACCAAAGCGTTCGAGAGCAACGCCAAATCTTGAAAAATGAGGAAGGAAAAAATATGAATGAAAGAGAAAGTCCTCCATCAATTGTCAAAGGTTTAAACTTCTACAAATGGCGTCTCCTGAAATTCGTTCTCTAAGTCGATTTCACTATCACCTAATCTAAAATAGACTCCACTAGACGAAGGCGCTAAGTAGAGGTTAGGAGTGTACTTGCGGATCCAGTAGAATGAGGTTGATGAAGGTGCTGAAGGGGGAAAGACCCTTGGAATGATAGCGAGCGGAGGTCCGTAGAGAGAAGGCCAGGACGCTTGCGAAGGTTGGCTACTTGGATCGCACTCGCCCGTTCAAGCGCTTTAGCCTCCTGGAGCGCATTGGCTTGTTTTATCGCGCGCTCATAAACGTCCACGTACTTCTTCGCCATGATGGAGGAGGTAAACCTCTCTTCGAACCGTTGTCTGATACGTGTTCGGTCAAGCCTTTTGATCTGTCGTAGAGCATCTATAGCCTCTTCCTCGGTGTCAACAACAAATCCTGTCACACCGTGGTCAACGATTTCAGAAACCGATCCCACTCTGAAGGCTACGACTGGACAACCGCATGCCATTGCTTCGATCATGACAAGTCCAAAGGGCTCCAGCCAACAAATGGGAAAGACAAGGGCGATAGCGGCGCTCAGGAATGGACTTTTCTCTGCTTCCGAGATCTCGCCGATGAAATCCACCTCGGATGTGGCAAAGAGAGGTTTCACCTCCTTCTCATAGAAGGCTTGATTGATATTGTCAAGTTTGGCTGCAACTTTGAGTTTAAGGCCTACCCCTTGCGAAATCCTGACTGCAGACGTGATACCCTTTTCGGGAGCAATGCGCCCCAGGAATGCGAGATAGGTAGGAGCGACTCTCATCGGAGTCAACATGTTTGCAGGAAGACCATGGTGGATTGTTGCCAACCAGTTTGCGTCTGGGACGGTGCTTCTATGCGATTCTGATAGAGCAGTCAGTCCAATGTCGAGCCTAGCCAGTGACTTGAAAATCACGGGCTTGTTGTCATTGTGTACGGCGTTGTGATCGGTCCACACGATCGGAATAGTCTTGATAGATTCAAGAACTGCGGGATGATAAGCATGGGTGTTATGGTGAATATGGACGATATCATGAGGAGTCTTTCCCGACATGACTAGCTTCAGCTGTGCTGTATATGGATCCCTGGTTTCCTCGGCGTCATCTCCTATCCCGTGTTCTCGAAATGTCCCATTCCAGCACTCAATCAATTGACCGGAGGTCTTGCTTCCACGTGCGGCGTACAAGGTAACTGTATGGCCAAGGCGGACTAGTTCTTCGGCAATGAAGTGGACGACTCTTTCTGTTCCTCCATATTGGCATGGTGGGACGCATTCAAAAAGAGGTGCCACAATAGCGATGCGCATGGCAGCTTTGATGTTTCTGGGAAACGAAGCACTCTTTCTAGTTGAGTATAGGTGATAAAGATAGAGAGTTTCTTAAATAACGAGATGGTGATGCAGAGATATAGCCCATTAGATGTATCCTTTGAGGATGAAGTTCCTCCTTAGATGATGAAGAACGATTAAGCGAACCTGGACGTATCGCGAAGAAGTGGAAGACATGATCTGTGGTGCCTTCCCTCGGAATTCGCAACCCTTGACCATGAGATCCCTCGGAAAACTATCAAAGCCAGCTTGATAGCCGCACTCGGAGGCACTTAAAGAGGCCCGAGGAGTCCACAGTAATCCAGAGCGATATCACGCTGATGTCTGACGCAAAGCGCAGCATGGCCTGTCAAGGGAGAGATTAGCATTCATACAGGTCAATGACCGAACAATCAGATTAACTCACGAGTCTGACAAGCTGATACGATTTCTCTCATCGGGATTCCGAACCACCAGTCTGATCTGCCCAACAGCTGGCCCACGGGCTGCTAATTTGCCAGAAGTATCATTTCGTGTTGTTATTGAGGCCGGTCCAAAATTGCCCCCTATTTACCGCATTGCTCGCTGACAATAGCCCCAACCAGCTTTAGAGGTAGTTCGCTTCCATTGAATTCATCGCTCCCAGGAAGTATCATGTCCAAGAAGCCCAACTACGTAGGTAGCAAGAGACGTGGCTTCAAGGTGGCCACTTCTCGGCTTATTGTGCCGCCATCATCCAAAACATCACTCGGCCGAATGACCCGAGTGAACCATCAAATGTAAACTCCTGTAATCGTCGGAGGATTTGGACTTAGACATTGCTTGCCATCACGACCCATGTCTTCGTTTTTAAAGGTTCGTACAAGGACTCTGTATGGTTGTCCTAGAATTACTGCGGAGAGAAACCCAAGAAGTTTTACTTAGCGTCTTTAATATTTCTGACGATGGATAGCTCAAATCTCCAATGCTTGGAAACGATACAAACCTTTCGAATTGTGACTAATCCATACTGCATACGTAAATCTCGATCGCCTGGCGCTGCTATAGAGACCCAACTTATCCTAGTATTCACGTTTGACATTATGGCGTAATGCAAGAGGGACAGGGATAGATATGCGAGATCGTAATCATTCGGAAGCACCAATCCCGAACAATTCAGCGCGTTACGAGAGTACGAAACCTTAACAACAGCTATATCAAAATACGTAAACGGCAGTCGAAGACAATCTGAAAATGGAGTCCCTCCGACGGCAATTCGATCCGCGGGTCTATGCGCAATTATAGAAGACGTAGGAAAACAATCGAGGTACAACTCGTTCAGCATGAAAAAGAACTTGAACGTCATCATCTTTTCATTGCAGGTATTCTTGGTCTCAACTTCCGTTGACCATGATTAAAGATAGCAGTTTCAGGTCAAAGAATCCCTCTTCGAGCCTATTCCGCCGACTCTATCTACATATACTATTTCTATTTCTCAGATATCACTTCACCAAAAGGTACACTCAAGCCAGATGTTTAGGTTTTTGCACTTTGCATTGGCGATCTCGACGATCTTGGTCGCCATCGTCGGCATCCAGTTGCTGTTGCGAGAATTTGGACTGGCTAATGTGAGTCTTCACCTCGCGGCGGAAAACCCAGGCGCGCAAGATACTCAGCACACCGAGTCTCATGCGGATGATGTTCTATGCTCTTTCAACGATAGTGAAACGACAGTCAAACATGGGACAGACTGCTACGGGTTTGAAATGTTTAAGTGAGTATCATCTCCTGCCTGTTGACAACACTGCTGATTGTTGTAGTTGCACCAATGACAACCGAGTCCAACCTGCTTGCCGGAATGGCACCTGCATGCAAGAGACAGGCATGAAGGTGAATGCGACCACGCTTCACCTTAGTAGTCAACCTTACGAAAATTACTTCTATTCAGATTGTAATGTTGCCGCCCAGGTCTTGGTTACTACCCCTTTACCGGATAGTGATCATAAAGTCATCGGACCACGAGTCATTGTCACCTGGCCAGCAGGTAATAGTGGGGCTTGCATATTCTTTGAACCCGAGAATGCGAAAAATGGGACTCTTGCGATCAAATTCATCAATTCAACAATCGGGTCACCTCTTGCTCCTATTTACATTGCAAGAGAAGACCATCCCAGTGTGGGAGTCAAGGGAGTTCTTCATTTGAACTCAACAGCTGTTTTGTCGCTGTCGATTTTGGGGTCGGTTCGAGCTATTCGCGATTTCACCGAAGGGCCAAGTCTTCTTCATCCCATGCTTCAGGAAGGGATCCATGTCAAGGAGTTTGGGACCAACGGTGCTTCAATATCGAGGCTCTGGCTTGACAACGTCACTACAACAACTCTGACTTTGGAACCAAGGCAATCTGGGAACGTGCAGATCAAAGGTCAAAAAGCCATACTTCAAGCAGGAGAGTACCTTTTCTCGGCCCACTACAATTATCCCCAACTTCGTCAATTGAGCCTAGATGCCGTGTTGAAAGACAAGAGCCTAATTGATCAGCAACAGTACGAAACCAAAGCTTTATCTTTCCTGTCATACTCCGAGAAGGTCTTGGGAGGTGCATGGCGGTTTCTCACCTACTTTGGTCGAGATGACATGATTTCAACGCTGGTACTGCTACCTGTCCTGACCGAAAATGTTGTTGAGGCAGTCATCGGCTCTGTACTGGAGAGAATCAATCGCACCGACGGTAGTGCTTGTCATGAAGAGACCATCGGTGACTACGCCACGTTCATGAATCTACAGGAAGGCGTTGGCTCTACATCCTACCGATGTGACTACAGCATGGTTGACACGGACTACTTTGTTCCAATCTTGATGCAATCATATTTCGGAGAATATGGAGCGGGCTCAAAGCGCCTAGAAGGCTTGCTTTCCACACCCGCAGGTAAGGTTGACGAAAGTAACAAGGGTCTAACCTGGGGCGATCTACTTATTACTCTTGCAAGAAAAATAATGAACGAAACTGCTGACTTCGCCGCCCCTGGTGGCCAAACACGAGAAAACCTTATACATCTCAGAGAAGGCCATGAGACTGGTGTATGGCGCGATTCAACGTACGGTATTGGTGGAGGTCGCATTCCTTTCGACGTCAACGTTGCCTTAGCTCCCGCTGCTCTTCGTTCCATCTCTTCACTAGCAAGGGAGTTCAACACCAGTGTCTTTGGTGAGTATGCGCGAGACTGGGCCGTGCGTGCCAGCCAGTATGCTCAGGTGTGGGAGGATCATACATTGGAATTCTTTAAAGTAGTCCTTCCGGCAGTTACTGCTCGTGAGAGACTAGAAACTTTTGTTCAAACCAGTACTTTCTATAACGGACCGTCGCATGCCGACCTCATCGACTCGGACGTATCATATCACGCTCTAGCTCTGGAAGGGCACAATGGCCTCGACATCGTTCCGGTAATGAATACCGACGCATGTTGTCGTATTTTCTTTCTTAACGGGACGAACCAAGCACGACTGACCAGCTACCTCAACGGGACTGCGCTTTCTATATTACGACCATTTCCAGCAGGCTTAATGACGCCGGTAGGCATCGTTGTCGCCAACCCGGCTTTCTCAGAGAATGAAATTGTGAGGCAGAACTTCACCAACTCCGCTTACCATGGAGCAGTTGTCTGGAGTTGGCAACTAGTGGCGATGGTGATGGGACTAGAGAAGCAATTGGGTCGATGCTCTTTGGTTGACTCTCGCAGCCACCCAGACTTTTGCTACGATACAGTGGTCTACAACAACGTCAGGAATGCCTACAACGCTTTGTGGGATGTCCTCGAGGCGAGCAAGGACTTTCTGTCGGATGAAGTTTGGAGCTGGGTGTACAAAGACGGAAAGTTTAGACAAACACCGCTGGGGAGTATGGAACCTCCACCAGGGGTAGAGGGGGTTGCAGAAAGTGATATTATACAGTTGTGGAGTCTGACGAACCTAGCACTAAGGAGGAATAAACAGCTCAGGTAATGATGAAAACCCAGAAGATGCAAAGGGTCTCACTGAAAATGATCAAGTGGTTAGCAGCATTAGATTCGATGTTACGCAAAGACAACATCCTTGTTGACCCTCTGTCCGGCCCTCATAGGTTATCGTGAGCCTAGCGCAACATGCATGGCTCGTTATGATAGCTTTCCGTAAACACCGTAACAACTCGTAAAAGTGATGTATTGAATCTACAATTCAAACACTTCGTTAGACTGATGCAGAAACTCAGTAGGCCTAGTGGGTCCACGGGCAGCCTTTGGATAATTCCGGGAAGACGTCACAATGATAAAGTCCCGGTATTTGTTCCCGGTTCGGAGTTTCTAGACAATGTTAAGGTGCCTACTACCTGTCGTACTAGGTCATATCCATTGTAGGTCCTACTTACTCGTGTCGTGTTGGACATGCAATGATTGCTGTTGGCGGCTGAGTGGATAGATCCATAGGCAAAAGAGAACGTTGGCCACGAGAAAGGCCGACGATGTCTTCAAATATAGGCTTGAATATCTGGTTTGTCCGTGCCCCTAGACTTGCCTATAATTGAGTCACCATCGCAACCAAATGGTATTTACTAAAGGAAGGCATAGGCAGGAACATTCGCCGGATTCAGTGTTAATTTGCTCTTCTTCCCTCTTGACACATTAAAAACACGACTACAATCACCCCTATATCAGCAGACGTACAAAAGCTCGACGGCCATCGCTAACCGTGCTCTCTACCGCGGTCTGTATCAGGGCATCAGCGCGGTAATTCTCGTCGCTATACCCTCTTCCGGCGTCTTCTTCACAACTTATGAAGGCCTCAAATATGCTCTCGGCTCCTCCTGGATTCCTCAACCCGCAGTACACTCAATCAGCAGCTCTATAGCCCAACTTTTGAATTGTGCTGTCGTGGCACCAGCCGAAGTACTCAAACAGAACGCGCAGGTCCTTATGCAAGATAACCGGCGGAAAAAGAAAACTTCTCCGACAATGGAAGTGATGAGACTGCTAAGAAAGCATCCTGCAAAGCTATGGAGAGGATACACTGCGCTTGTCGTACGAGATCTCCCATTCACAGCACTTCAATTCCCGGCGTTCGAATACCTCAAGAGAATCTTGATTAACTGGCGTTCGACACAGAAAGATGGTGAATCTTTTAAAGAGGTCTTTGAGCATGCAAAGATTTCGGCAGCGAGTGCCAGCATCGCAGGTAGTGCTGCCGCGTGGATTACGACTCCGTTTGACGTGGTCAAGACGAGAGTGATGCTTGAGGTTGGTGCAAAGCACCAAAATGAGCATCCTGTAGGAGTTTTGGCGCCTACCCAAGGCAGAGATGCTGCCCGCAGAAGCGGGCTTCAAATCTTTGTGGAGGTCTTTCAGAATGAAGGCATGAGAGGGCTGTTCCGAGGTGGGGGGATACGTACTATGTGGACGTTTATTGGAAATGGCCTGTATATGGGTTCCTATGAAGGCGCTAGATTCTACTTAGAACATCGACGAAAGGCCACCGAGGAGGACTAGCTTAGATCTAAGCCACAGGGAGCATCAGATCGCTTTCCCACAGTCTTGGTTCTTTCCAGCGTCTGATTCCTATCGTTCTAACATTGCGGAAAATTTCTTATATACGAATTGAGCGATAAGCAAGTCTGACTAATTAGGTAATTCTAAATACCATCTAGGGGTACACATCGGTAACATCGAATACAAGAGTCACTGATATGTCGTTGGGATACAGGCCGATTTCATATGGATAAAGACGTTAGAGGACGATGGAGCGTATGTAACAGTTTCATAAAATTCACGTTGATTTCTACCGGACCTATTCAATGAGGATGCTATTCACGTGCTGGGATATGGCTGTCACCTCCCGAATCGAGTCATTTTCGTAAGGTTTGTACAGCAACCCATGAGGTTGGTCCGGCCTGCTTCGCGAACGGAGCCTTGGGAGGGGTGACATTATGAGTCAATATCGAGATATGCTCACTAGCTTCTTGAGCCACTTCTGTAAAGCCTACACCGAATGGGATGTTGATAAAATCTCCAGGTTCGAGACTCACAATGCCACGCTGGCTAACAACCGTTCGCTTGCCGCTGACCTGGTACTGGATCTCTTCAGCCTGTCGATGTCGCTTGTATACAGTGTCAGCCGAGTCCCCACCACTCTGTTTCGTATACCCAATCCACACGTGTTTCGATTTATACAGCCACTCCGTCTTTCCTTCTGCACGCTCTGGCTGAAGGACTTGGATTCGTTTCGTCTTATCAATGGTGTCTGCATGTTGCAGAAGTAGCTTCTCGTCCACCAGACCCACCGCAATATCACACTCAGGTCCGCCTATACAAGCAGTCATGACTTCTGGGATCGCTTTGGCCTCCCACCCTTCAAATGGCGGGATGCGCAGTTCTCCAGTGAATTTCGCCTGTGCACATTCGTGTACGGGAGCAGGAACGTAAAAAAGAATGTGGATCTCTCCCCTGCCAAAATTGTCGTGTGCTACTCCCACGGGTATGCGCGAGAAATCTCCAGGGCGAAGCTCTACGGTGCCGTACTCCGTCATCAGCGTCCGAGGCCCAGAGACTTGGAATGATAGCTCATCGGCATCTGCGTTGCGGTGATAGAATGGTTGACGCCCGTTCATCTGTTGCCACTCAACGCGGAGATGATCGCTCTCGTAGACACTCCTAGGACGCGAAAATGGCTGCGGAATGAATTCGGTCGGAAAGTGAATTACTCCGAGGGCCTCATGCTCGCGCTTCTTGAAGTTCTTCATGTCCGGGTTGGTCAGGAGTAATTCCTCATTGCGCTGGATTTTGAGGACTGTGTCATCGAGAGGATGGGCGTCCAGAAACTCGGTGACAATGGACATGTTGACAACGATGGAGGAGTTATGATAGTGAAGTCGAGTGATTGGAACGTTGAAGGGCACCGTAATTTGTAAGTACGCAACTGATTGAGCTTATCGTTTCAGAAGGACAGTGTCCTTAATGATCTTCTATCAGCCTTGAAAGCCGTTCTGGTACTAAATATATGCTTGTAGAACGCGTACGTTCAAGAAGAGTCTAGATGACGCTCGGCAAATGGCGGGGCGGGACTGTCAGGAGGACGGATCCAAAATGGCCCGGTCCGAGTCTGGTGACCGGCGGGGCAACATCGGGTCCACGATAGACTCAGGGAAAGCCTCAGGAGGTCCAAGGTTATAGAGACATATTTCAAAATTGTTAAGACTTGAAGATATAAATAAATCTGCTAGCATGTCTTGAAGCAACAGATGTCAAACTCACAATGTCGTCATCTCCTGAACATGGCCTTCTCACCATCGACAACAAGGGTCAACCACGTTTGTCTCGGTCGTACACTCTTAACTTCATCGGCGACTGGGGCCAGGCGAACTTCCACAGAATATGCGGATGGCTCACCCAAGAGTTCTGCGACAGAAGTGGGGCCCAGAGCAGAGTGGCTATATGGAGCATCCGAGGTGGTGGCATTGAGGCTTTGCCACTGGTCCATGAAGGAGAAGCTCAGTTAGCCATCGTAACGCCAGCAGCCTTCATGAACAAGGCTCTCAAAGGGGAAGAAGTATTCCAATCGCCCATGCCAAATCTACGAGCATTGGCAGTCCTGCCTCAGAACGATAAGCTTGTTCTTGCCATCAATCCTAAGTTTCACATTAGCACCTTTGAGCAGCTACGTGCTACGAAACCGGCATTGCGAATTGCAGCTTCGATTGATGACGGCACGAACTTCATAGGATACGTAAGCCGCAAGTATATGGAGGCACACGGTATCTCCGAAGGTGAATTGAAATCTTGGGGTGGTCGGTATGTCACTTTTCACCGGCCAGATGGCTGCTTGAGATTGATGGAAGACGGAGAGGTAGATGCAGTCATTCAAGAAGCTATTATGACTCCCCAATGGTCAAGGATTGTCGAAGGCAACAAGGCTCAGCCTTTACCTGCGGAACCAACAGCCTTAGAAAAGCTTGAGAGGGGGTTGGGACTGGGGATGAACTCACTCCCTAAAGGCTTCTGGAGCAACCTTGGGAAAGATCTTCCTACGTTAGACTTCTCGGATTTTGTGATCGTAGTCCGCGATGACTTACCAGACGAGGTGGCGTATCTGCTCACCTGGTGCTTGGTGGAAACTCGCGCACGGATCGAAGCACAGTACAAACATCTCCCTCCCGAGAAGAGTCCTCTGAGCTACCCGTTGGATCCGAGGAAGATGGCGAAGACTTCTCTGCCACTACATCCTGGATCGCGCCAGTATTATGTAGAACATGAACTAATTTAGAATATCCTGGCTCTGGAAGAAAAGCAAATGCGTTATATGGAACCCAACAAAAGCCAGTTGAACTCTTTCCCCACGTCGCTTGAGATTCTAGTCCTTCATTGAACAATTTTGGGCTATCAAAGTCACTACTTCAGACATTGGAGCATTACTGCAGTTGGGTACTATAACGGTGGTCATGCAAGTAAACGCATTATAGGCTATTTGGAAGACACTTCGCTAAAATTAAATCATGGAGCTCAGGAGCTGCATTTTTCTTCTGGACTAACAGCACACTAGTTCCCAATCCTAGGAGATGGTTATTCCAGACCATCTCGGCTGATAGGTAGATTATTTGAACATTGTACAACGTATCAGCGTATGGAAGTAACAAGCTAGAGGTTCACGCTTCCAAAATAGCTTCGTGTACAATATCTCCTTGGGAGCTCCCTTGTCTAGCGAAATAGTCGACTACGCTGCTCACTCATGCATATCCTTAGCCTTTGTCTCAATCACTGGTGCGTCGATGCTAAAAGTGAATTCGTCTTGGCGGTCCTGTAAAAACAGTGATGCTGCTTATTGTTAGTTAAGCACAGATTCATGAGAGGATGTCAGTCTCACCGAGTAGAGCCACAGAGGCAGCAGCGAGTGATGTAATGTAAACATTGCGGAAGCCCACATTGAAAGCTTCTTTCAATGCAATGACAGAAGCTCGGATGATTTCCGGTGTAACTCCAGGGGTGCTCTGAACGGCTGCATAATCTTCGTGTGCCAGGCTCTCTATCAAATGAGGCAAGCTTGCTCGAGGTAACCCGTGGGACAATGCAGCTTGGCTGATTTTCGATCCAAGATTGTCGCTCAAAGCTGCATTAAAGACAGCATTGTAGATCGCGAGACCAACTGTTCCACCTGCCGCGCGGATGGCAAGCATCAATGATGTACCTGTTGCGATAAGCTCTGGCGGTATTGATAACTGGGCAACAACGACCAAAGCATTGAGCGACACTCCCAACCCAATGCCTAAAAAGACACCATAGCCCCAAACTTCAGTTCCTGAAGCCAGCCTAACGGAGATCATCAGGCCGAAAAACAGTACAAAAGCCGCAAAGGCAAGGATCACCGGAACCTTCAACGTTGCTGTTCGAGAACAATACCATCCTGCAATCGAGGTCGCTATCATGTAGCTAATCCAAGTAATACTGTAAGTTGCCCCACTAAGGAGAAGATCTCTGTCGAAAAGCAAGCCAACCTGAAAACCAAAATAGTTGTTGGCGGCAAAAAAGGAGACACCCTCTGCGAAAAGGCAGACTAGAGCAATAGGAAAGTTTCGTGAGCCACGAAACAACCCACGATTCACTATACCGTCTTTCTTGAACGAGATATAATATGTTACCAGGACGACCAAACCTATTATGCCGATGATGAATGGCACGAGGATATGAGCATTTCCCCAACCGTACGGATTCTGCGACCAACCCAGACCGAGGCAGATCCCAAGCATTGAAGTAATCAAAAGAAAGACGCCAGGCAAATCGAAACGTCGAACTTTCTCTCTTAGCGTAAGATGTTGTAGTTCTCTGGCAGGAGGGTTGTAGAGCAAGGTGAGGATGCAGCCAACTGCGAAAAATATGCCTGCGGTAAGATACCAGTAGCTTCGAAACCCTTCAGGAGAAGTTCTGCACAAAGCCCCTCCACCATAGAGACCAATGAGGGCCCCAAAACCAGACGCTACATGGATTCCAGCTTGAGCCCATGGTCTGTATCTCCGTGGCAATATTTCAGAAACAATTGCATGGGTCAATCCCTGTGCTGATTGATTGAATCCCGCAATTGCCTGCCCTGCTATAGCGACACCAATGGTGTTTGCTCGGGAGACTATCAAACAGCCGATAGTCCCTGCGAACATGGCGGCGACAATGAACCACTTGCGACCCCAAAGATCAGCCGCTTGAGCAACTGGTGGGCCAAGCAGTATTGGGTGTAGGGTGACCACGATAGTGAGCCATGCTATCTTGTCGCTGCCGCCAATGCTTGCAACAATCGAACGAGACAACAGACCAGATCCGACAATGTGAACGATTATGGCAAGATATGCTGTGGTTACTGCCTTGATAGAGATCCAGTGTTAGTTCTTGGCTATAGCAATTGGTAACATTTGTGGTAACACTTCATACGTACAGCTGTGATTATGATGAGCCTAAGTGGAACATGACGATCGTCAAGTTCTTCAGAGGCTGTGGCTACTGTTGTGGTCTTTGGATCCACAGTCTCAACACAGTCAGCCGCCTTCTCGTCGATTGCCATTGTGAATTTCTTTTAGGGTCGAAGAGGATCAAGACTGAAGGAGTCTCCGGGCTACAATGTTCCCGTTTTCCAGCTAAAGAGATTTGGGTGCTTGGACGGCGATATATATGGTTTACTCATCGTCCTATCTCCCATGTAGCTCCCCACCGCGCAGCCCTAAAGTACCCCAGAATCGGGCGGTACCAAGCCCAGCCAATTGAATAGTTCCAAATGTCCTCTACGGGTACACATCGGGAACAGTGAGTACCAAGAATCACTGATTTGTCGTTGGGGATGGGGGTCGGGCATATATGAACCAAGATGCTGATGGACGGAGCGGAGCGTATTCGTGAATTTACAAATCTACGGATCATGATCCGATAGGACGATGAAGCGGGGGTAACTCAAAGCTACCCCAGACTGTTTCCCCAGAGGTCCTAACTTCTCGACTTCCTTCATTCCTGGGAGCTTCTCTTCCGTGGTGCGAAAGGTAGACACGTAAATGCCCACCACGTGCATCAACATCGGTGGCCGCAGATATCGCCATTCATAGGTCAGTCAAGTCCCGGGACCAGCTTCGTCCACGTCCTGTCAGTTCGGGATGCCCCGACGCACGAAATAACCGAACACGCAGCTGACTCTGCCAAACCATTGTCTAGCTACATCACGACCGAGTACATAGACTGGTTAGTATTCTTTCTTTTGTAGTCCTCCGATAATACCCCTCGCGACCCGATTGCTTTCAATTGATTGAGGCGTTGTGTACAAGCGCAATGGCTCGTTGAGGTAAGCGTTGGTTGCTGGCAAGCCCACTGTTGACTCATCCACCGACATATCAAAGTATACGATGGTCGGATGATGATCCTTTTGATTCCGATGGATTTGTGAGATCACTGATCAGAATCAAATGACAGGAAGTGATGGCTCTTCGTTCCGATTGTTACGCGCCTACGATATTATGACTCTATTCTAGCTCATGGCTAACTATAGTGAAGGACTAATATCGATTGACTGTGTCTCAGGCTTGCAATCCTGCAATTCCTCTGAGACGAAATCTCCAACAGTCCTAACGATGGCATCACAAACCGCTCGCACCATGCAAGCTCTCCGCATGCAACGTGGAGCATCACAGGAGAACCTTGAGACTGTGCCCATCCCAGTTGTGGGTCCACTCGATGTTCTCGTCAAGGTTAAAGCGGCCGGCTTGGCCCCAGGAGTCTTGAGCCTGGGAAGAGCGGGTCTGCTTCAGATGTTGCCTGCCACACTTGGTCACGAAATTGCTGGAGTGGTTGAGGCTGTAGGGGCGGAGGTTAAAACTGTCCAGCTAGGCAGTCGCGTGCGCATTCACAGCAATGTGAGCTGCCGTTGTTGCGAGTTCTGTCTCACAGATAGGGATCAGATGTGCTCCGAGGCGGGTTTGATGGGATTTCAGGGATTTACAAAGAAAAAAGGAACCCTGTTCGAGAGGTATCGAGATGGCGGCCTTGCTGAATTTATTCGTGCGCCATTTTGGCTTGTTGATGAATTACCCGAAAATGTCAGCTTTGAGGTTGGTGCCAAACTACATGAAGTGGCCACTGCTTTGTGCACGTTGAAAAAAGCAAATCTGAAGCTAGGGTCGACCATTATTGTCACAGCTGCTACTGGAGCGGTCGGAACATGCTTGCTGAAGCTCGCAGAGTTCTTTGGAATCTCTCGCATTATTATCATCGGACGTTCTACGGAAAGGCTTGAGGCTGTGAAAAAGCTTACGAGCGTCAAAGTCGATATAGTTGCCTTGGACACGCTCTCTCAGAACTGGCGCGGTGAAAGAGGACTTGCGCGCGAAATTGCAAGGGTGGTACCTGAAGGAGCAAACGCATTTATTGACCTCACGCCAGAAGGCACGGAACTGTGGCAGGCGCTTTCTGGTCTCGGGACGAATGGTACCCTGGTCCATCTGGGAGCAAATAGCTCAGTGCTACCTTTGCCAATGGTCGCGATTATGACTAATTGCTGGACAATAGTGGGGACTCGCAATCATTCACGAAATGATGCTCTAACGGTAATCTCGTGGCTCAGAACGGGCAGACTCAACATGAACGATCTCATTACGCACAAGTGGGCTTTTGCTGAGGTGGAAACAGCAATCCAAAAGATTAGAGATCGTTCATTTCCGATATGGATGTGCGTAATTACTTTTTAGAAAACTGAAAATTCTCACCATTAACTGTTGTACTTGAGGCCGATGTAGTAATAGTAGTATTGTTCTTCTCAGCACGCTATCCAGGGATCTGCGATTATCAGAGGTTGGCACCCGGGTGTTCTCGATACCCCAAGGTCATACTCAACAAGCACCCGAATCGCATGGTCGAAACCCAACCCAGGGTTCACCGTTCTGCTCGTCATTCGTATTGTGTTCCACCAACAGCAGAAGATAATCATTGTGTGGATGGCTTACACAGCGAGATCTTGAAGCGTGTACGGGAACTCGCAGACTTATCGTGATGAGAAGAAATCACATCCACAAGGACTAAGATCACTCAGTGGTAGAATATTCTCCAAGTAGATGGCAGAAAGTCACCGTTAGTGAGATTACAGGAATGTCGAATTATCGCATTTCTCCTTTCAAGTTCTAGCTTTTCAAATAAAGAGCCACAGATGGAATTTGTTGCCTTAGCAACGCATCGTCACGCAAGGCTGACAACCCCTGACTCGACTCGACTCACGTAGACATTCGCGGCTGCGTCTGAAGCCAGACCACATCTGAACCCAAGCCAGAATTTCACTCACTCTCTTCGGAACTCTCTAACCACTGGAGTGACGTCTCAGTGGACTTGTGAGGTTTGAAGTTATCCTTGTAACCAGAAGGCTGGAAATGCGCATCACTGCCAAACAACAAGGGGGTCCGACCTTGTGGCTTCCATTCGGCATGTTCCTGTATCGGAGCAGCTGTAGAACTCAAAGGCATGCGCATTGAGATGTCACTCACAAAAGGATACTGCTGAGGTACTTGTGTCGATTGGTTCATCGTCTTGTGTGTTGACAGGTTTGATGAAGGGCGGGGAGGGGCGAGCGTGTAATCAAAATGAGATGGAGCAAGGAAGGGTAGAGCCTTTACTTCAGAATTGTCATGCCCGTCGAGCATCAGCTCACTGGGAGAAATGGACCGGGTGAACCTGGGAGGTGGTCGACGCTCTCGAGGCGACAGAATAAATGGTGAATTTTGCCTAAATGGAGATTTCTCGCGAGGGTCAGAAGTTGAAGCATCAGGACGAAGATGATCTTGATGTAGTGTGTGGACTTCGGCGGCCACTGATTTCTGCCTGAGAAGTTCGGAACTCTGTTGCATTATCTTCTCGGCGCCTGATGGTTGAAAGTGCACTTCCTCGTAGTGCATCATCAAGTCATGAAGAGTAGGTAACGTGGTTCCACAGCATGAGAAATCCTTCATAAATTCATCCTCGACCATTGGCACATCGGCGGTGAGTGTTGCCGTCAATGAAGCACCACCACTTTGACGGAGTTCTTTCGATATGTCTGTATTATAGACACTCGGTACAGCTGAGTTCCCACCTTCACTACTCCGGTCAGCTGCCATCGCTATCTCACTAAGCGCGGGCGATTGATCCTTAGGGAAATTCCCAGTAGCTCTACCGAGCAGATGTTGAAACCCGGGTATAAAATCCCAGGATTCCCCCTCAGACATCTCGTGTATCTCTTGACTTGATACCATAACTTCATCTACCAGTCCAGACATAGTACCTGGAGATCCAGCCGACTCCCTGACTTCACTCAAGATCGTCCCATCTTTTGCTGTCAGGGGCCGTCGTGTCTCTGTGTTCGTTGAGTCGCCGTTGCCACAGTCTGACGGATTTTCAGGGTTGTCACTACTTTCGTTCTCAGAGGGCAGGAGTCGGAAACACGTGTGGGACAATGCTTTGATGTGAGAAGCGATATGCTTTGCAAGTATTGCACGGGACTGTCCATTATTCTGATGGGTGTCGATGGAGGACAGCTGCGCGGGGACTGTCTCGCAGAGGGGACAGACAAATTGATCTCGAATAACCCTAGTTTTGCTCCGCTTCGTTCGTGCAATTGTCTGCGTGTTCGTTAGATTTCCATGGCAGTCTCGAATGTGCAGCTCAAAGTCTCCTTTCTCTTCTATAGGTTCTCGCTTCTCACGACACATTTGGCAGACCCACATGGTCGTGTGGATATGTTGACTCCATTCGGGGGTATGAGAAGTGTTCATATGCTCCAGCCACTCCTCAACACGGCTGAACAATCTCGGTAGCTCTCTGCAGTCTTCTGAGATACAGAAATATGGTTCAAGATCCCGGTTGATATGTTCTCTGAGAATTCGTCAGCGACCCCATCTTTACAAGGGTTGACTGCATACACCAACCTCCAGAACCTGCGGCCCAGCCCTCCTCCAGAGCCCAGCTTCAACGTCGGCAAAGGCTCCGCGCAATATGGGCATGGGTGAAATTTTGCATTTTTGGGAAACAATGGCAGATCTGGATGGTAGACTGTTTCACCAAGACTGACTGACCAAACGCTTGGTGTAGAAGTCACTGTCTTTGTAGCTTTAACGAGTCTACGGCGTAGCTGTTGAGAGTTGGGAATCGAGGCATCAGTCCGGGATAATGTGGCAGTAACAGCGAGTTCTGTAGCTATAGTGGGGGACGGCTGAATTTTTGGTGAATACGCGCGATGAACCAGACGTGAGAGTGGTTCACCCTGGTAAGCCAGTGGTCGTCTTATGAGTCGCTGCCTGTCAGCTAACTTTTTGTTGTGTCGGGGAAGATAAATCAGGCGTTTTCGGTAGAAGCACAAGACGGTTGCCACCTGCTTCAACAGGCTGGTTCGTGCAGCAGGAAAACGGTCTCGAGCCAGGCGAAAAAGGCTTACTTGAAGCTGAGCATCAATTTCAGACGCCTGAGTATTGTTATGAAGTTTGTCCTTCTGGCTTTCCAGTGATGAGCGTCGGATAGCAGTTGCAAGTCTATGTAGACGATCAAGAGCAGCTGAGACAGCATCAAGACCACAGAACAACCCCGCTGCTGGAATCATCTCCGGTTGACTGGCGGCAGTGGCTCCGTTCGTTGTTAGTTCGTCACAATCCTTGTGATTTAGAACTTCTAGAACTTATGAATTAGAAAAGCACAGGAGCAACATCATGCCGCAATAACAAACCACGTTGGATGTTTCTGTGGACCATGGATAGTAGCTTAGTCACCATCTGCTTTACGTCGTCCTGAAATTCCAATCGGTCGTCTAAAGATGCTCCGACAGAGGCGAAAACTCCAGTATAAGCGGCCCACAAGTTAAACCGACTCCGCAGAATGTCGACCTCATCTTTTTTGGTCGAACCTGAAGCATTCGAGTAGTCAAGGAAAGCTTGAGAGCATAGGCTCGCGGCTGTGAAGACGTTGAGCTCAGTCGTGGCTTCGGCCATGATTGCCAAGGACTGTTAACACATTATTGGCATCTCCACAGTTCAGGTCGATATACGAGAGCCGAATACATGATGGCAGATGAGGGAAGATAATCATCGACTGTGAGAGTTGTAGGTGGGATTGTTTGTCCATATCGACGCTTTCGTGTGGCTAAGAAGTCTGAGTTCTGACTGCAATCAATATCTGCTACGAAGTCAATGAGGCGGAGCAATACCGGCCGACCTATCATATGACCTCGCCTTACCTGCCACATTCATCCCAAGGCAGACATGATATCTCGGCCTCATGGCTTCCACAATTTCTTTTAATGGCCTGAAGAAGAGAGTAGGCATTTGTTCTTTCCAGTTCGGGTTACGATTGTCATTGAAATGATATTACATCCAAAACGCCTATTGATCCACCCTGAGATAGAATGATCGCATGGAGTTTCCTGATGATGCACCCGAGGAGTGGCGACTCCTAGGATGTGTTCATCCATTTTTTGCCTGTAAATTATTCTCGGTTGACAATGTTGATAGCAACGAATGGACAAGGGAGACTATACTCAATCTTCAGACCTTGTTTGACTTTGAAATATGGCTGGTACCTGATGCACTCCAAGAGGCTCTCATCTTACAGCGGACGAAGAATGTTTGCCCCGAAGGAATTGCTGCCTTAGTGAGCCTCCTCCAACTGTTTGAAGACAGCCTCGGTGATGGAATACTGAAACATCATCCAGGGCTTGAGAAGGTGAGAGATACAAATATATCACCACTGCTTCATTCCCAACTTGTGCTCACCTGAGTGTAGCAAAGACTTCCCAAGCTTAGGGCGCTCCAGCACAAGCTAAACCGAGGGCTTCTTAGCTCGAGCAGTGCCTTCGTTGATCATTGTCATGGAAATTCCAGCACTTTGCTCGCCCCGCCCACTCTAGAAAGACTCATCAATATAGTTACTGCTCTGGAAAACTTCAATCAGACCGTCAACCGTGTATCATCCAGTACAAAGGAGGATGATTCCGCCCCCGAAATTTCCCATTCATGGAAATTGGAAGAGATAATGGCGGTGCGGAAGTCAGGAAAAGTGCGCAATATCATGAACGCTGTACTCCACGGATTTGTCAAGGAGTTGAAGCACTGTGGCTTGCCGCATATCGCCATGGTTCATCTCAGTGATCCATGCAACCTGAAGATGCTTTTATCTTCGTGTACGAACCAGCGTGTTTGGCGTCAGGTCATGTGCCGATCCACTGATGATCAAGTGTGGGTAACCCTATTGTGTTCGGTGGTGGTCTTACTAATTCAAAGGACTTAGTCGTGCCCACGGTCCCGAGCTGGCGCTAAGTATGAGAGAACAAAGTGACTTGTGTGCAGCCATACGAGGACCCCCACACAAGCTGCTGCAGATCTCCTTTAATGACTCCATGATCTGGCATAACTCAAACGAGACCGTCCCCATTGTCAAAGATGCGGCGAGAATACCACTTCTTCAGCTTCTCGAAGGACGAACTTACACAAAATCCTCCTTTCCCACTGTACCTCATCTTTCAAAAAAGAAGAAGAAGGTGGTTGTGGTCATCCTCGCGAATTTTCTGATGATACTCCTGGGTAGCGGTTGGTTACAAAGACACTGGACTTCAGAAAATATATTCTTCGTGCCTGACCTCAAGCCTAGTGAGACAGATTTTCTCGAAATACCCTACATTCTATCTCTTTTGGGCAGCCCTGTGGAGGGAGACACGGCCATAGACATTGAGTCGAACTACTCTTATATCTACGCATTCGGTATATTGATTCTAGAGCTTGAACTAGATCAAAGCATTCCAATAACAGCGGAGGATGAAGACGGGGCCGATGAGGAGTATCCAGCGGTTTACATGGCTCTTGTCCGGGTGTTCCAACTTCGCAAAGAAGATCTGGACGACCCATATGTCCTACAAGTCATCAACTCGTGCCTTGATTTTGTGAACAAAGTGGACTCAATCAAACACCCTTCATTTAATAACGAGGTCAAGTTCGATGCGGCGGTGCTGCGATTTATTCTTGAGCCTCTGATTCAAAGACTCCAAGCTGCCCATCCAGAGGTATCGCTGAATCTGCTGGGTGCACCAATTAGCACTATTGCACATGCTTTGTCGTCGAGAGAAAGCCGAGTAGCTTCATCCAGGCCGTCTGGCCAGGACACAGCATCCGTCAACAATCATGTGATTGCCTTTCCTACCTCCATGGCAACGGATAGATCTCGCAAGAGACTTTCTTCTTCTCTCGTTTCTGCAGTCGATCCGACCCAGCCACGACACCGGCGGGACTTCAAAATTGCTATCATTTGCGCCTTACCGCTGGAGGCTGATGCGGTACTAGCAATGTTCGATAAGCGGTGGGATGAGCATTCAAACCCATTCGGTAAGGCACCGGGAGACCCTAATGCGTACTCGACCGGTCGAATAGGGCAGCACAATGTTGTTTTGGTCCACATGCCAGGGATTGGCAAAGAAAACGCCGCAAGCGCAGCAGCAAATTGCCGTTCCAGTTTTGGGGCCATCGAGCTCGCCGTTGTTGTTGGTATCTGTGGAGGCGTACCTTTCCTCCAAAATGGCGAAGAGGTCTTACTTGGAGATGTTGTGATCAGTGAGGGTATCATCTCTTACGACTTTGGACGACAATATCCCGACAAGTTTGTTAGGAAAAGGACCGTCCTGGACAGCTATGGTAGACCAAACCCAGAGATCCGGGCCTTTTTAGCACGATCAAAAACTTACCAGAATCGCAAGATTCTTCAACACAATATAGTGGAATCTCTCCGCAATCTTCCGAAAGAGCCTGGGAACACAAAAGCTTACCCCGGACGAGATTGGGATATGCTATTTCAGTCGACTTATCGTCACAAGCATCAAACTGGTTCGCATTGTGCAATGTGTGAGGCCTGCAGCCGCAAAAGTGACCCTGTCTGCGAAGCAACACTAAACTCTACATGTAAAGAGCTTGGTTGTGATAGCACCTGGCTGGTTCCTCGGCAACGACTGAGTCAAAGCACAGAAAATGACCAATCTACGCATCAGCCACTGGTCCATTTCGGCCTTTTCGCAACAGGTAATGTCGTCATGAAGTCTGGTGAAGATCGTGATGAGATCGCTGCGACAGAGAACGTGATCGCATTCGAAATGGAAGGATCCGGTGTATGGGAGACCTTCCCATGCATTATTATTAAAGGCGTTTGCGACTATGCAGACAGCCACAAGAGCAAGAGCTGGCAGGCTTTTGCTGCTGCAATAGCGGCAGCTTGCACCAAAGAGTTATTACAGAGTTGGGGATCAAGTAGCCTCGTGTCTTGACAGTCAGTGGAAATTTTGGTCTTTTGATGCCATTCTTTCATCTCTAGCTAGGGAGAACGCCGCATGGTCGTCAATTCTCACAGTTGAGTTCACCCGCGACAGCGCTCACGACCGCGAGCAACTTCAACCGCTCACCAGTTCCGGGTCGCCACCACTAAAATCCCACCACCTCTCCTTCAACTCCAGCGCCTCCTCGCCCTTGTCCCAGATGTCATCTAATCGCCTATTCGTATAGTCAATAGCCTCATGGCCAACCACATATGGCATGCCTAGATGTCTTTGCTTCGCGCTTGGTGGTTCATCAATATGTTTGCCGTCCCAGGCTGGAGCTCCCATCATGGGATTCTTCTTGAACATCTCATCACGGGCCTGTTGAGCGGGTCCATCAGGGAGATGGAACATTTTGGACCGGTTTCGTCCTTCACTTTGGATGTATGCAAGGCGTGGCCGACGTATTGCGGCGAAGGCACGAAGGGATCGTGGGATTTGGGCAACTGACGTCGCACGGGACAGACATTCAGCGAGCGAGGCGCCATCTTCGATCGCTGTTGTTGCTCCCTTCATCAAAATTTAGTCGCTTGAGTTCTGGGCATGGCCGATATCGGGAACTCGTTTTGACTCACCGCCATAGCGTGTGGGAGCATCGCATGAGCCGCATCCCCGATCAATACCACTTTCCCACTCTGACTCACCCAATCCAACCCCATCTGCGTGTAAGCGAGATGCCAGATCTTCGCGCTCTCCACGTGCCCGAGCAGCGCTTGAAGCGTCGGGTCCCAGTCTGCAAATGCTGTCCGCAGTTCAGCTATATCAGCTTCTTGCGACCATTGGCCTTGTACACCGGTGTTGCCGTTAATGTTGCAGAACTCAGCATAGTATCGTTCTTCGGAGCCTACGCCCGCTATCCCAGCTATCACGCAGCCGGTAGGGCCCCACCAGAGGTTTGCGGATGTGAGTAGTGGCTGCAGCGCTGGGTCCGCTTCAAGGACAGAGCATGGTATGGATGTCATGTAATCGTCAATCCCGCTGAATGTCTGGAATGAAACTGGGTCGAGTGTTCGGCGTGTTGCAGAATTGATGCCTGAGGATCGCATTAGCTAGATAGCGTGTCACTTGCTGGATTTTGTCCAAGCGAATGAGATGTCCCACCGTCCGCTGCTATGATCAGGTCTGCTGTTATGACCTCTCCAGTTTTCAGTGTTACTGTGGGTACGGTCTCATCCACGTCTGCAACATATTGGTTGAATCGGACTGCGATGCCTCGTTTAACAGCCGCGTCGTAGAGAAGCTTCTGAAAGTCTGCTCGCTTTCCAGTAGCTGCCCTGAATGGTGAGGATTGATAGCATCAGCGGCAGTATCTTGAGGTCTTACCCCGCTGACCGTACAGAATGGACACGGTGAGGATGAAGGGGCTATGTGCCGTACCTAATGCCGAACATCTCCTCCCTTTCTGGCGGAGTTTGAGTCATAAGCACGCTCCCATCTTTCCACCGCCTCCAGTTCACCACAGGTTTTCTGTCGCCGCAAACACGCCAGACATCGTCGAGGAGTCCCAAGTGTCGCAACACTTTGGTCCCAGAAGGCATGATCCCAATGACAGAGCCAAGAGCTTGTAGGGTGTCATGCCTTTCCAGGACCGTGATGGTCCACCGATCACATTTCTGATGCAGTGATAAGGCTGTGGAAAGACCAGCAATTCCTGTATTGTGGATGACGTAATATCAGAAAGCATTCCACCGCAATGATAAAGGCTCTAACGAGGTGATAGTACAGAGCTGTCAGCACCCACCTGCTCCAATAATGATAATGTCCATGGCTGTTGCTACAGAAGAGGCGTCAACAGATCCCATTATTATGGTTCACACCCCCTGAAGTCAGGTTGGAATGGAGATTTGGATTGTAGTTCCTCGAATGCCTCAACTTTGTCCTCGGTGTACGCCGATATAGGCGTCAGAGTAAACAAGTTGCTGCCTATCAATCAGTGATTGTCAGCACCCCCAGATTCTTGGTTATTAACCCCGCGAGAGACGTAAAATGGCGAAAACAACACACTCAGCACATGTAGGTTTTCAGGTGCGTACCGAACTGTCTATGTCTGGACTTGGCTATCTTTGTTCGATAACCTCCGAGGAAGGAGCCAAGTATCTCACACGTGATAGGGGCTTTGTTGCCGTTGCCACGTCCCAGAACATTTGCCGTCACTTTCCAGGGTTACTTTGTGTTGGACTCGTATCGTTTCAGCGCAGTAATGAATCGTTGTAAAGTTTGTTGGTATGGTTCAGTACTGAATGGCATATCTGTGTGACTTTCCTATCTGGTATGTAGTTCCCCGCCTCCCACCCCAGAGAAAATCCCCGAAGTCATGCCTTTATTTACTCCGGACTGCATATGTGTCGTGTACATCTGAGAAGGATTCTCCGAACTGCATATGTGTCGTGTACATCTGAGAAGGATTCTGCGCGCGACACCATGTGGATACATCGGTTGGCAGCTGTTTAGAGCATTGATGAAATCATAAATCCTGTTTTTGTGGCAGGTCAAAATGGATGTCAATTTCTCGGACAGGATTGGACAGATGGATAGTTCAAGCACGTTAAGCTTTTAGTGCCGATGGCTCGGGCTGTAACCTAGGGGCCTAAGGTACCGTAAGGTTGCTAGCTAACCCAAGAACTCTGAAGTTTGTTTCCACACGTATGTGGTGTCATTGCATGATCTACGCGGAAAAGCGGAGTGGCTGAGGAGCCTGTTGCGCGAAGGATTCTGGGGGATGTCTGATCAGTAAGCGATTTGCTTTAGCCTTTGACGGTCATGCCGAATATCAAAAAGCTTCGGAATAATACTGGAGTAGGCAAATGGACCACTTGTGAAGTGGGCAGAGGCAATGATGGTGCTCTTACGAATTGTGCGCATATGGTAGTTGATTAGGTCCTTCAGGCCTAGCTAAGAAGGTACGTACATAACTTAGGTAGTATGTTTACTGACTAGACCGTCGCCCTCGTCTGCACCTCCAAGCATTTCATTCTCTGCTCTACCTAGGTACCTAGTTTAGGTAGTTCATTGGCTATCTCGGTACCTCCATAGCTAGTTACTCTGACGAACTACCCCATTCAAACGGCCCGAAGCCGTCTAGGCTTACCTTCACAGCCTAACCGCTTACGTGCGTCTTCTCTTCCCCACCAACGACATCGGAAGTTACAAGCTTTTGAACATGATGGACAACCCTGTTACCGGTGATGGTGACTAATAGCCTGCAGGCCTGGCGTTGTAGCTGTGCTTGTCCGTGTAAGCATCTGAACCTTTTCCATAAGTCTGCGATCGGTCATAGCTTGAGGCCTTGTCATATCTTGGGGCTTCATCATAAGTCGAAGGCCTGTCGTAGCTAGAGGGATTGTCGTAGCCTGATACCTTGTCATAGCTGGAGGGCTTAACATAGCTAGAAGGCTGCTTGTAGCTGGAAGGTGCATCATAGCTTGAGGCCTGCTCATAGCTTGACGCTTTGTCGTAGCTGGAAGGCCGGTCGTAGCTAGAGGGACGGTCGTAGCTTGATACCTTGTCGTAGCTGGAGGGCTTATCATAGCTGGTAGGCCGCTTGTAGCTGGAAGGAGCATCATAGCTTGAGGCCTGCTCATAGCTGGACGCCTTGTCGTAGCTGGGTGGCCGGTCGTATCTTGTTGCTTTGTCGTAGCTCACAGGGACATCATAGGAACTCGGTCCATCATAAGTTGAAGGCGCATTGTAATTAGATGGCCCACGTTCATACTCATGGACTCCATGAGCAGCCGGTCGATCGTAGGTTTCAGCCCTGGACTCGGGGCTTGCGTCCACTTCATGTCGTCTTTGAAGCCATGTTGCGGGATTTGGGATTGCTAGGGCAGCACCAACATTTGCAAGAGCCAGAGCCACTCCCACGACGGCAAGTGACTTCATGTTTGTAGCTACAGGAGGATGAATGGACAACCCAGTGATCCCGGGTGACTGAAAAGAATATGGCTAGAGTGGCTTCCGATCGCATACATATACTGCTTGTCATGATATGATGCTGTCAATGCAACACTGTGACCACAGAGGACGAGGGACTGGCTGCTGCAGCTGCGTTCAAGTGACAGGTAAGAACGCAATACCGGTTCTGATCAGTTCAGTAGTAAAATCTGAGCATTTTGCAAGTTCGTACCTTAGAGTACTCCACTTCCCTCATTAAACCCTGGCAGTGATGAAGCCTACGCGCAACCCAACACCCCAGTAGCTTTGTGCTAGACGAATTGTCTTGTGTTGGAATAGTGCTAGACACAAAAAGAGGCAGGTGCTCATTGGTCCAGATGATGATCCTTTGGCAAATTGTTGATGAGGTATCATTCACTTGACCACAGGAAGCCTAGGACGGATTGTGGCACTGAAGCGCCGAATCAGACCACAGAGACACTACATACGAGCCCTTTCATCTGCTGCGATTCACCATCAAGCGTTAGGACACGGGCGTGGGACAAATTCGAAGAGAGCGCTGGACTGAAAGGTGTGGGGAACCCATCCAAGAACTTCATCATTGTGATTGAGTTTGGGAGGCCAAATACCACATAAAGCTGAGAGGTAAGGTAAGTTTTAGCGAGATGGCATCTGGTAAATCCAAAGACTCGGTAAAATCCTGGCGAGACGTCGGTTCTGTTTCCCACATGTGTGGAACCAACCAGTGAAGTTTCAGAATGCCAACTTGCACACGCATACTTGAGAAGAGTGTTGCACTGCAGCTGGCGTACAGTCTGCGCTAGTGTCTAGCGGAGGCATGTGTCTTGCGTTGGGCACCGATTCTGACCTGGTACAGGCATGCGCTGAAACGATCAATCAGGCGTAAGCCAGCGGGACGAAAAGTGACGCTCTTGAAGCATATGCTGGTGCGGATCGAATTTCGAAATACTCGAAGTCTATGATCACATCGAGAATCCCAGTGCTTCATTTTGTCAGTCACTTCAACACTCTCCTCGATTTTTCGTCTTCAAGCTCCGAGAGTTGACAAGCTTGCTTCAATATGTGGTGGTCAAAACGAGCATCTGGGAAATATTCTGCTCTCAACAGATATGACACCGAAGAATGTGAGCTTGGAGAGACGAACTCATCTCTCCAGAAAACCGAAAATCTAAGGAGACATACCTGCTGCTTTTCAAGTGTCTGTTTATTTCTTCTCTGCGTTTTGGTTGGCCTCAACACGTTCAGTATAACGCAGAAATACTGGCCAGAGCTGAATCGTTATACTTCCAAAAAGCAAATGCAGACAGCCTGCAAGAATCCAGCGATACGCCGTGAATGGCGAAGCTTGAGCATGAAAGAGAAACACGAGTACCTTGAAGCAGTTCAGTGCCTGGCGCACACGCCCTCGAAGTTCACACCCAACATGACACTCTATGACGATTTCCCACATGTACATGATACAACCGGAGCATTCTGTATGTTCCAGTCTCCAAGTGAAGTTTCCGGTGCTAATATACACATAGCGCATGATGCAGCACCGTTTTTGCCATGGCACCGGTATTTTATTCACCTCTATGAAACTGCACTCCGTGAAAGCTGTGGTTATGAAGGCGTCATGACGTGAGTGCCAGCATTACATTCATGCACACAGTTCTCTGACTTGTGAAATAGTTATTGGGACTGGACATTGGATTGGGAAAATCCCACAGCGGCCCCAGTGTGGGATCCGGCTCACGGATTTGGGGGAGACAGCAGACCCCATAGCCGGCCCAGCCAAGAAGTCATTGTTGGCCAGGATAGATGCGTTGTGGATGGTCCATTCGCAGGTCTTCAGGTCCATTGGTTTGGAGAGCATGACAATCCGCACTGCCTTTCCCGGGGCTTTCTGGACAAGGCGGATTTCGATAGCATTGGGTATCAATTTAGTCCCAGTGCCGTTGAGCAGGTCATGAGCCGCAACGACTATCACGATTTCTTCCAAGAACTTGAAGATGGTCCCCATCTTGCTATTCCACATGGTGTTGGAGGGGACTTCTTCTTCACAGTGGCACCATACGATCCGGTGTTTATTCTTCATCACACACAACTCGACCGCCTCTGGTGGCGATGGCAACAAGCCCACCCATCAAGACAGACGGCATATAATGGTCCTGCGAGCCATGGTTCCGAGGACGCAGCATCACTTGATGATATGCTACCGATGAGTAATTTGGCAAAGAGTATCAAAGTTCGAGAAGTGATGAACACAGAGTCCGATTTATTGTGTTATCGATACTGATAAATCGGCAAATTTTGGGGCGGATAGTCGGCTGAAGGATGAAAATCATCAGACTAGACATTGATATTCTTGAAATTCATACTTTTCCTCCTCCCCTCAATACGTTCTGATCATCTCACCAAAAAAGCTCGCGGTTCCAAAATCGACACATGATAGAAGAAAGAGACAATGCCAAGACCGGATCGGAATATCTTCACCGGACGCATGTTCAACATCTTCGAAATTGGGGAACACGGTCACTTCCAGGCACCTCAAACTTCACAGTCCCCAAGCTTCAAAAAACAAGTCTACAATAATGGCTCGCTTGCCTGTACCTTTCTTGAAGCATGTTGGGCACTATGATCGTCCAACATCAGTGCCTGTACCTCCTTGGAAAAAATTCCCTAGCATGAATTCCGATGTGACCTGGCAAACTGATCAGCTGGCAGACGATGCCTTCTGAGGAGCGGCGATATTCCTTTTCCACGGGTCAGACTCCAGGCCAGCCACTCTCACTTCTCCTAACGGCATTTCTGCAGTAGCGTGGCGGATTGCAGGTTGAAGTACAGCCCTTCCTTGATTGGCCTGGCCGAAGTTCCTTCATGAGAACTTTATCTGATCATCACGAAGATGGTCAAATTGCACTGTTACATTGACTGCGGAGTTATGGGCACTGTAGGTGGAATGTACCAGGAACAATTACTACTAATCTGGCTTGCCTGAACACATGTCTACATTCTGTGCTACGAGACTGGAAGTCGGGTCGGTGACACAAAGGCTGACTAGTTACTGACGAACCACAGACCCACATATCCGCCTGCAGAATAATGCATCACTTCTCGGCAAGCACCAACTTCGAGCGTCTGTACCCTGCTAGTGTCAGGTTGACCACTAGGAAAGGCCCTGTCATCATCTCAAACGAGTACTCAAACCTCTCTTGATCTTGGATTCCCCAACATTGCATTTGCGGGGCACGAGTACTCGATGTGACATTCCTTTCATTCGGGGGACTAGAATCTTAGTGGACACTCATGTTAGCGAAGGTGTGGAGGTCAATGAGAATTCGGTCACGCTTCGATCCCCAACGTAAACACACCCTACAGCTCGTGCACGCTGACCACGGGAAGCTATCATTCCCGCCGCAACCATCGGCACGATAACACCTTGATCCACCATGCCTATGCTGAGGTATTAGGCTGCGTACAACAATCGCCTCATCGAACTTCGAAGATGCCAGTGTGCATTGGATAGTGTTACCGAGTATCGTCAGATACCGTCCGAATACAGGTGGTGTTTTGTAACATCCGTATCTTATGAGTCTACAGCAATGATGTATGTTCACAAGGTGTTTGAAGCATGCCCATCCGGTTGTCCTACCTGCTCCGCTTCTCGGCAGGAGCTGGCAAAGCGAGGGAGGTTTGGTCAGAGCCGACATCCACACTACTAGCGCTTCCCAACTGCTCTTGCCAGTCGAGGGCTATCAGCATTAGAAATGGTTGGAGCTCTGGCGATTTGTGCCTTGGATGATGTTTGTTGATATGTCGAAACGATCTCCATAAGCTATCGAAAACTTTCGCAGAGCAACAGGAGGATGTCTAGCTCGAGCAGAACGAAACAAAGAATACATAGGTTTCAGAACCGCTAGGAGACTTCATCTTGTCGAAGACAGCACTGAGGATCTTGTGCCATCGTACACGCTTTCTTTGTACAATTGCGCATTCCGCGGTGACAATTCTGCTTACTCGCCGGACTTGAGACATGGCAGAGAAGCGCACTCCTATCCGTGCCCTAGCTGTGGCTGGCATTTCAACCAATGGGGATTATTCCAAAGCTGATGGCCAGATGGACGCCCGAGACTGGCAAGGAGAGGCAAACCACCATTCCAGCCGTTGCATCAACGAGGCTGTTACAAGTCGCTGCAGACAAACCCCTAAGAACGAAGCTGTCTGTGCCTGGGATGCAACATGGTCCTATGAAGAGCTTGAAGAGCTATCATCTGCAGTGGCCAATAGATTGGTCGCACTAGGCGTTGGACCAGAGTCGCTAATAGCATTCTGCTTCGAGAAATCAGCCTGGGCGATTGTTGCAATTCTCGCCATTCTGAAGGCAGGTGGTGCCTTCATACCATTGGATCCTACGTACCCAATTGATCGTTTGCGAAAAATCATCAACCAATCTAAGGCACAGATCGCAATATCATCTGTTCAAAATGAGTCGCTATGTCTTGAGCTCGTTCAACATGTAGTGGTTATCGACAGCTCTCTTGTCTCCGAGCTCTCTTGCAAACCGCATGCTCAATCAAGGGCAACGCCAGACAATGCTGCGTATGTGATTTTTACTTCTGGCAGCACTGGCGAGCCTAAGGGCTGCATTGTCGAGCATCAAGCATTTTATTCATGTGCACTTGCTCATGGCCCGGCTCATAGAATCAGTGCATCTTCTCGAGTGCTGCAATTTGCATCATACAGTTTCGATGCAAGTCTTGTCGAAATACTTACTACCTTGATCTTTGGGGGCGTGGTATGCATCCCAAGCGCAGAAGCAAGGTTGAATGACTTGGCAAAGTTTATGAATGAATCACAAGTCAACCTGGCAATTTTAACTCCTAGCGTTGCTTCGCTGCTCCGACCAGAAGATTTGCCACTCTTGAAAACGCTGGTTCTGGTGGGAGAACCGATCAAGAAGAGTCATGTGTCTTTGTGGTCCACGATTCCTCATCTACTCTGCGCCTACGGACCTACTGAGACCGCCGTTTCGGCTACAGTGAATCGTGAACTTCAATTGGATGCTCCTGCGAATATAGGGACACCTGTCGGATGTCGAGTACAAGTTGTTGACATCGAAAACCACAACAATCTCGTCATCTCAGGGGATGTCGGCGAATTACTTATACTCGGAAGTAATCTTGCTCGAGGTTATCTCAATGACTCGGTGAAGACCATATCCTCATTTGTGGAAATACGTGGGGAACGAGCCTACAAAACTGGAGATTTAGTACGTCAACTTTCTGATGGAAGTCTTGAGTTTGTTGCTCGCAAAGACACTCAGATCAAGATCAATGGCCAGCGAGTTGAGCTAGGCGAGATTGAGGAGTGCATTCATAGTTCAGGGCTAAAGGTCGCTGCGACTGTGCACTCACCCACGGGTGGTTTACTTACAAGACGTTTGGTCGCCGTTGTTCGCTTCGAGACACTCTCAAAACCGACGCCAACCGACAAAGCCAAACCAGATACATTAAGAGGTCCTGCACTTTCAGGGGTCCAACCAGCCCTTGCAACAATAAAAGAACATCTTGCTCGCAGTCTCCCATCTTTCATGATCCCGTCTCTCATCGTTCCGGTCTGGGTGATCCCATTACTGGCATCCGGGAAGACCGATCGAAATGGAGTTACCAGATGGATCGAGAGTCTCAGCGAGATAGAGATAACTGAGCTTGACCCTTCAATGCATTTGGGAGACAAACAATCGAGGAGACGGAGCGACATAGAGATACTCATGGTTGAAGTTTGGTCTGAGATTCTCAACATTGATCCCGAAAGCATCGATCTCGATCAGACCTTCATCTCCCTTGGTGGGGATTCAATATCAGCTATGCAGATCAGAGCACTGTGCAGGGAGAAGGGACTTAAGACTAATGTCCATGATATTCTGAGGTTCAGTTCCATCGCGAAGATCGCCCCTCACGTTAGACGATCTACATCGAATGAGGTGTCTCTTGAGCCAGATAATGGGGAAGGATTCAATCTGTCACCCATCCAGCAGATGTTCTTCGGCACCGCACCGTACGGGGAGAATCATTTCAATCAGAGCTTTTTATTGGAGTCTTTTGAGATTATAGATCCTGACCGGATAAGAGCAGCTCTGCAAATCATTGTAAAGAGGCATGATATGCTACGCGCGAGATTTCTCTTCAACGAAGTTGGCCATTGGATGCAGTACATATCGCCTGATATCCAAGAATCTTTCCACTTTTCCTACTGTCCAGCGCCGACCCGAGAAGTAATTGATGCTATTGTTGGACAATCGCAAAGAATGCTTGACATCCGCAAAGGGCCAGTCGTGGCCTTCCAACTTTTTCACTCCCAGCAGAAGTCATTCTTATCCATAACGGCTCATCATGCTGTCTTTGACCTTGTGTCGTTTCGAATCATTCTCAGAGAGCTAGAAAATCTCGTCAAAATGCCCAACTACCCTTTGCAACAACCGACGTTGTCATTTCGCCGATGGCTACAGCTACAAAACACTTTTTGTGAAGCACGCTCTGAGTCACACATTTCCTGCAATCTCAGTAGTGCAGCATCGAATGTTTCATTCTGGTCAATGTGTGGTCACGCAAACATACACGCTGACAAGATCGAAAAGAAATTCATCCTAGACGATTTATCAAGTGCCTTCCTCCTTAAAGACGGTCCAAGACTTGCCAAAACGGACACGAGTGACTTGCTTCTGGCAAGCTTGGTCTATACCTTTGCGAAGACCTTTCATGATCGAGACACTCCGGCTGTCTATCTCGAAGGGCACGGTCGTGAGGCTTGGGACACCGATATCGACATCACCGAAACAGTTGGCTGGTTCACTACTTTATACCCCGTCTTGGTAAACATTGAAGCAGACCAGGACATCATTGATACAATCCGATACACGAAAGATGCTCGTCGATCAAGTTTTCACAATGGTTCGAGAGATCTCACTTCACGCTTTCTAGGGGTTGGGGGTAGAAACGACCCCAGGCTTGAAGAACCCATGGAAATCGTGTTCAATTTTTCGGGTTCCTATCAACAACTCGAACGGCACGATGCACTTTTCCAACAGGTAGCATGGTCCACTTATGAGTCCGTTGCAGTTAGTATGAAACGATTTAGTCTTTTCGAAATTTTTGTGGACGTTTCTCACAATCAATTGGCATGCACTTTTACCTGGAATTCTAGAATGGCCCATCAATCTCGAATCTCTGAGTGGTTAGACTCGTTCCAACAATGCCTAGTGAAACTCTCATCAGAGATTTATGGTACCCGAAAGCATATCTATTCACCAAGCGATTTTCCCCACGTGACATTGAGTTATCATTCAGTGGATGACTTGATTACCAGGTCCCTTACAGAGCTGAGTATTGACTTTGAGCAAGATGTTGACGATCTTTATCCTTGCACGCCTCTACAAAATGGCATACTTCTGAGCCAGGCTAAAAAGCCAGAATTATACGTCACCGAAACTGTATGGATGATAGAGACAGCTTCGGGTACCCATACGATCGACCTTAACCGGATTGCTGCCTCATGGAAAGCGGTGGTAAAACGGCACTCAAGCCTAAGAACAATTTTCATCGAGCAGAGCGGATCGGAAGACACGTTCTTACAAGCCGTCCTAAAAACCCCTCACATCCATGTCGCGTACGACAGTTGGGAGGGTCCTAGACCTCCTCTGGGTGGAGCCAAGAAAAATATTGATTATCTGCCAGGGGCCCCAACCCATACTTTTACGCTCTATCAAGGCCGCGAGGGTCAAGTTTTTTGCTCTCTGAGAATTAGCCATACGATGATGGACGGGCTTTCAATTGACAATATCGTCCATGACATACTACAGGCATATGATGATAGTCTTCCAACCCAACCTCCTATGATGTTCGAAGATTATGTCAAATTCGTACATTCTCAACCAAAGACTCCATCACTGCAGTACTGGAAGGTGCGGCTGTATGGAGCTCAGCCATGTTATCTTCCAATGCTCAGTCGTAGTGAACTATATCCTCAACATTCGGAGCCTCAAGCACTGCGCTCTGTGATCGCTGACAAGGGAGCAGCTTCCCTGTGGAAATTTTGTGAAAGCTATGGTGTTACGATGTCAACCCTCGTTCATCTCAGTTGGTCAATAGTCCTGCAAGCTTTTACAAGCAGCAATGACGTCCTATTTGGCTATCCAGTGTCTGGCCGTGACCTCCCCATCCATGGTATCGAAGCTGCAGTCGGTGCCTTTGCAAATCTTCTCGTATGCAGAGTCAAGCTTGATCAAGATTCCACAGTTATTGATATCCTGAACTCGCTTCAGGATCAAATGGCAATCGACCGCGAACATCATTTTCTGTCTTTGGGAGATATTCAGCACGCACTCGAAATGCCCCAGCCACTATTCAATTCTATTCTGTCATATCAGAAACACGAACTTTCCAGAGTAGCATCAAAGTCAAGCATCGAATTCGAAAAGATGGGAGAGTGGGACCCCAGTGAGTACGACTTAGCCCTCGGGATACATGAATTTGACAAACGATTGTTCATGAAATTGGAGTATTTGCCCACGTTGTGGTCAGCCGAACATGTGTCGCATATCTTTGAGAGCTTCAAATCGATAATTCAGTCTATCGCAACTTCTCCAACACAACCACTATCTGCCGTGGATTTGTTGAGTTCAGAAGCCCGTGGGGCAATTCTCGATTTCGCTGGTCCTGAAGTGCTTCACGTGGAAGACACCATTCATTCTGCATTCAAAGCAAGTAGCAGTTCCCATGCAGATAATCCTGCTATTGACGCCTGGGATGCGCAGTGGACCTATGGTCATTTGTTCGGTTTATGTTACGCGCTGGCACAAGATCTGAAAAGAATTGGAGTATCTGCTGGCACCGTGGTACCACTATGCTTTGAGAGATCTGCCTGGACAGTTGTGGCCATGCTAGGAATGCTAATGGCGGGTGGTACTTTCGTTCTTTTAGATACATCCCAGCCGACTACTAGACTAAAGACAATCATCGATCAGGTCTCTTCGAGCCTGGTCGTCTCGTCCCAATGCCAGGAGGTACTCGCGAAGGACATCTCGGAAAACGTTTATGTGCTCGACCCCATCCAATTACTACAAATCAATGCCAAGAACATTTATGCATCAGATTTGGAAGATTCTTCCGCCTCAGATCCTGCCTTTATCATATTCACTTCTGGATCTACTGGCAAACCAAAAGGGGTTGTTTTGTCTCATGCTGCATTCGTCTCGGCAGCGCAATCCCACGCCGGCCCTCTGAAGCTTTCCAGCACCTCTAGAGTTCTTCAATTTGCCTCGTATAGCTTTGATGCCTGCCTTCTAGAGATGATCACAACTCTCATCGTTGGAGGTGTTGTTTGCATTCCCACGGAGTCTGACCGTTCGAGCAATTTACTGCAAGTTGTCAGAGAAATGAAGATAACATGGGCGAATCTGACTCCTCTTGTTGCCGACATGCTTCTAGAGTCTGACATGCCATTCCTTCAGACGATAGTCGTTGCTGGCGAACCAATGTCAAGAGAGTCAATTCGACGTTGGAAAGAAAGCCCAATCCGGGTAATCAACGGGTACGGCCCAACCGAAGCGTGCATTGCTGCCACATTGAACCACAGGTTTCTTGAGCTCCAAGATGTTTCAAATTTGGGGCGGCCTGTCGGTTGTAGATCATGGATCGTGAACGATTACCAGCAACCAGTCCCCATTGGTGCAGTGGGGGAGTTACTTCTCGAAGGGCCAACACTTGCTACCGGTTATCTTGGAGACAAAGTGCTCACGAACGCTGCGTTTATCAAGCCACCAGTTTGGCTTCCGGCGCTCTCTAGTAAAATCTACAAAACTGGGGATCTCGTCAGATATGAACTTGACGGTTCAATTATTTTCCTGGGCAGAAAAGACGGATCGCAAGTCAAGATTCGCGGTCAACGGGTAGAGCTCGATGCTGTGCAACAACAAGTTAACAAGCTTCTCGGTCCACAATTTCAATGTCTCGTTGACTTCACATCAGTGGCAAAGTTAAAGAAACAGGTCCTCATTGCCTTTATAGCAAAAAATCATCAATGTAACAACTATGGTGTCTGTGAATTTGGCGATGACGATGGCCAACTCAAAAGTTTTGAAAATCTCAGGGACACCATTCGAACATTGATGCCTGTTTATATGGTACCGGAATTGTATATCCCCTTGACCGATATTCCTTTGATGCCATCTGGAAAGCTCGATAGAAAACTCTTACGAAAGATGGCGAATGGACTGACGTCTTTACAATTGATGTCGTACTTCCTCACTAGCAACTCGGAAATTTTTGATGCCCCTGCATCTTTATTAGAAACTAAGTTAGCCAATATGTGGGCACAAATTCTGGGAATTGACGAAGAAGAGATTTCAAGAAAGAGCAATTTCTTTCATGTTGGTGCAGACTCTGTCGCTGCCATGAGGTTGACAAGCCTTGCACAACATGACGGCTTATATTTGACTGTGGCTCAAGTCTTTGCCAATCCTCTACTATTTCAATTGGCTGATATTCTTGAGGTCCGTCACAGGGGCCAAATGGCATTTCAAGAGGATGTCACTCCTTTCTCACTTTTGGGCAATGTCAACGACCTTGACGGTACCAGTACTATTGCTCGCTCAACTGCCGCCGAACAGTGTCATGTCGCCTATTCACAGATACAGGATATATACCCGTGTACCTCACAACAAGAAAGCCTATTCGCAACCTCCATTCGATACCCAGGTACTTATATCACAAAGCACATCATTTGCCTTCCACAGGACACCGATATTGCACTGTTCGAAAAATCATGCGAAGCTGTTTACACTCATGTCGATATCCTGAGGACAAGAATGATCTTATACCAAAATAAGATCCTGCAGGCAGTCATTACGGAGCAGCTACCGTGGTTCATTGACGAAGGAACCTGCGTTAAATCCTCGCTATCAGATTATGGAGTCAGTTTAAACACTTTTGGTTTACAGAAGCATGATGGCGATCGATGTACGTTCACTCTGGCGATCAACCACGCGGTCTATGATGGTTGGTTTCTACAAAGGATGTTTCGGGAAATTGAACGATTTTATCACAGCCACATGCAGCCATCTCTCAGACAGTACAAAACCTTCATTGCTTACACCACAAGATCAGAGAAACCGGACGAAGAGAGATATTGGCGTTCGACCCTAAGGGATATCTCGCCAAATAAATTCCCAAGGACTACTGTGAGTGCTCCGTACGATCTACAGGCTATGCACACAGTTCAAGTCGAAATACCTGACCAGCTTGACATCACGACCTCGGTCATGATACGAGCAGCGTGGGTTCTCACTCTGGCTCATTTGACAGATTCCGATGATGTTGTGTTCGGCGCGGTTCTGAGTGGTCGTAATGCTCCAATCATCTCGGCAATGGAGATTGCTGGGCCCATGGTAACGACTGTACCAATCTGTGTACGTCTGAATCGAAAGAGTCTCTTGCACGAGTGGCTCGGTGACATGCAAATACAAGCGACAGAAATGATAGTACACGAACACACTGGACTTCAGAGGATTCGGCAGTTGTCCGTGAATGTTGCGGCGACAAATTTCTCGACCCTTATAGTTGTGCAATCTCCGGACTCAGAAATCGAAAAAATCAAGCTTTTAGGTGCGCAAATTCTACCAGACAATAAGGCCAACCTTGATGTCTATCCGCTCGTTCTAGAATTTGCACCACGTGGCGCAGCCAGTATGGATATCGCGGCCCGTTATGATCCCGCAGTCATAACAAGATCCGAGATGGGAACGATTCTGTTGATCTTGCAGGATGTCGTCCTACAAATTTGTGAGAGAAGAACCGAGAAATCTGTAGGCGAAATCATGTCTTATCTGGGGATGTATCACAAGCTTAAGGAGAATGAACTTCATTGGAGTGACCTCGATCAAGATGTCGAAGCTCCAAGCAGTAACTCCGTTAAACACTCCTTGGCAACCCTCTCATCTCGCGAAGAGCAGCTGCAAGAGCTTTGGACGACTGTCCTTGAACTGCCATTGCATCGTATCGGACGGCGCAGCGACTTCTTTCATTTGGGGGGCGACTCGATTATGGCCATTAAATTGACTATGGCAGCTCGATCCAGGAAACTCAACTTACCCGTTGCTACCATTTTTAGCAATCCTGTGCTTGTTGATATGGCTGCACTTGCTCAGCCTCTGTTTGAGAGCCAACAGGAAACGACTGGACCGCCTGCTTTCTCTCTTCTCGCAATGTCGCACGGCGAACCTCTGAGTTTAATCTTACAATCATGTGCGACTCAGTGTAAGATCAAACCCAGCGAGATTGAGGACATATATCCCACTACGCCTCTACAAGAAGGCCTTTTAGCCCTTTCTCAGAAACAGCCTGGAGCATATGTTGCACAACACATCTGGCGATTACCTGATAGTCTTGACCGTACTGCATTCGCGAAGGCGTGGGAGAGTGCTAGTCTACATCGTGGTATTTTGCGGACGCGCATAGTTGTCCACGAATCCAAGATGTTACAAGTTTTAGTGGAGTCAGTCATCCAAGTCGAGCATTCTACCGTCCAAGATCCACTTGACGCACTGAGGAGAGTTACCTTCTCGCCGGATTTTGGCGAACCTTTAGCTCAATTCCTGTTGCTGGACGGTGGCAAGAACAACACTTACTTCATCTTCCTCGCTCATCACGCCATCTTTGATGCATGGTCCCTGCCACTACTATTCAAAGACGTTGAAAGAACATATATGAATCAAAGAGCCATTGCACTAAGACCTTTCACATCGTTTGCAAAGCATGTTCTGATGAGCCATACAGAATCGAGTCAAGAGTTTTGGCGTGGCTACTTTAATGCACTCGAAGTGGTACACTTTCCTAATCCTGCTTCTGGAGCTAGCTCTTCAGGAACCGCTACCCAGAAAGTGACATTGCAAATGAGGCTCTGGAATGGTCTCAAAGCTCATGTAACTATTGCAACTCTCTTGCGGGCTGCTTGGGCGTTGACCCTTAGTCACTACGCAAACACCGAAGATGTGGTTTTTTGGTCCACACTAAGTGGTCGAGATACAGATATGCCCGGGATTACAGAGGTCGATGGGCCAACTCTAGCTACTGTGCCAACACGTCTGAGAGTCGGACGGAACCAGTCGATATCTCAATTTCTTACATACACTCAAGACGATTTGAAGTCCGTTATACCTTTTCAGCACTATGGCATTCAAAATATCCGGCAGGCAAGCGAAGACGCTGCCAGAGCTTGTGAAGCGACTACCCATCTCATGATCCGGGTGTTTGACGATACTGTCGCGAGCTGGCTTGGTCTTGAGCAAGTAGAGACACATTCATCAAACTACACCTCGTACCCCCTTGCGCTGGACTGCAGGATCGATGGTAATGACATAGCGATCGCGGTATACGCCAATCCTGAAGTGATGTCGAAGACAGAAACCGAAAAAATCGTCGAGCATTTTTCCTACGCCGTTGAACAACTCAACCAAACCACGCTTAACTCACTTCTTGGGCATATACGAAAAATTAGTTCAGGGGAAGCAAAGACGCTAAGTCTATGGAATGCACATGTGCCCACGATGGTACGACGGACGATACATCAAATCACTCACGATCGTGCACAAGAAATTGCGGATCGACCAGCAGTTTGTGCCTGGGATGCCGAATGGACGCATGGACAGCTTGACCAGATTTCTTCCCGCTTGGCATTGCAGCTGAGGAAAGCAGGTGTGAAGCCTGAAAGTGTTGTGCCACTATGTTTCGAAAGGTCTGCTTGGATGGTCGTCGCAATATTGGCAGTACTCAAAGCCGGAGGAGCATTTCTTCCGTGGGATCCAGCGCACCCAGAGGAGCGTCGGAAGGAGATGGTGAGACAAACCAACTGCTCTATCATCTTGACTTCGTGTGCCAATGCAGAACTTTGCTCTGGGCTTTCCGATACACTAGCCATCGTCGATCCCATTGCACTCGAGTCCACAAATGGTCCTAGTATGGAACCGATTGATTTCCATCACGACTGCACATCTGCTGCTTATCTCATTTACACGAGCGGCAGTACAGGGCAGCCAAAAGGCGTCGTGATCACACATGAGGCGTATTCTACTTCCGGCCTAGAGCATGGACCCGTGCATAATATTGGACCAACGTCAAGAGTCCTTCAGTTCGCGTCTTATAGTGTCGATGCTATTTGCCTGGAGATAATCACTACTTTGATGATGGGAGGGTGCACTTGTATCCCTAGCTCCGATGACCGAGATAATCACTTACAACAAGCATTGCAAAAGATGGAGGTCACGACACTCGCACTCACACCCTCAGTACTCTCAGTACTTGCCCCTGAGCAGCTTCCAAGTTTGAAGACTTGTATAATGGTGGGTGAGCCGGCCCCAACAGCACTTGTGGAGCGATGGTCCACTTGTGCAAGTCTCATCAATGGTTACGGGCCCACGGAGACATCACTCGCAGCTGTGATGAATCAAGAGATGACAGTCAAGACTGGTGCGAATATTGGCCGAGCTGTTGGATGTGCTACATGGATTGCTGATCCAGAAAATCACGAAAACCTTGTGCCTATTGGTGCGGTTGGCGAGTTATTGATTGAGGGACCAACCTTGGCGCGTGGCTACTTGCATGACCAAGCGAAGACCGAGGCTGCTTTCATTCTCAGCCCTTCCTGGCTTGAAAAACCAGGAACGAGGCTGTACAAGACCGGCGACCTTGTCAAATATGCAGATGATGGAACAATCATCTTCGTCGGCAGAAAGGATAGTCAAATTAAAGTCAACGGACAACGCGTGGAGCTTCGCGAAACCGAGCATCATATCAAGAAAGCTATGGCTGCGATCGATCAAGTCGTCGTTGAGGCATCTCGAAGTGACGACGGACGTGCCCGTGCTTTAGTGGCATTTCTGACCATTAAGCCCGAGTTCCGGGCTGAACTTGGGCTGGTCATTGAGATTCATGAGTCCTATGCTCCCACCAGTTCTGAGCTTGAGATAGAATTGAAACAACTCACCACGGCCCTGCTACCTGTTCTTCCCGTCTACATGATGCCAAAAATGTGGGTACCACTAAGCACGATTCCAGTGGCAACGTCGGGCAAAGTGGATCGCAAAAGCCTCAGTCATCTGGCGAACATGGTTGTTAAGGAGTCTCGCAGTGAGCATTTTCTCACATCCTCAGCGAGCAAGCGTGCACCTGAAACTCCAATGGGTCTCTTATTACAGGATTTATGGGCACAGGTGTTGCGTATCCCATCTCAGGATATAAGTGCTGATGACAGTTTCTTCAGAGTTGGCGGGGATTCAATATCCGCTATGAAACTTGCTGGTCTTGCGCATAGTCGAAATTTACGACTGAGCGTACAATTAATCTTCGAGTATCCGCTTTTGAAGGATATGGCGGAACAATTAAGGACAACGAGTGGTCAGAACAACATTTTTCCAGACACTGAGGCACCTTTGCCGTTCTCCATGGTTGATAGAGATGAGAGCTGTGTGAAAAAACAACTCCAGCACCAGCTCAGCAATGAGATCCTCGAGATTGAAGACGCGATGCCGGTCAGCGATTTCCAAGCCTGGGCAGTGGGCTTCAGCATCTTGCAACCGAAAGGCTTTGTCACATATATGACTCTGACACCCAAAGAGCCATTCGAGCGAACTCGCCTATCAGAAGCAACTCAACTCACCGTTGCCACGATACCCATATTGCGAACAGGTTTTTCGATTGCAGAAGGTGAACTGCTCCAGGTCATCTTCCGTGACTTCTCACCTAAGCTTGCGTACCACAGAAGTGACTGCGAAGACCTCGAGTCAGCGCGAACAAACTGGCTCTTGAAGGACTCACGACAAGATATGCCCATGCCATACCCACTGACACAGTTTACCCTACTAAGTGATGCCGCTGAGAATAATCAGTGCCTTATCTTACGGCTGTCTCATGCTCAGTATGACGGAGTATCATTCCATAAAGTCTGGAAAACTTTGCACCAAGCATATTCGAGGATCGAGCTATCCCCACAGCCGACTTGCTCCACGTTTGTTGAGGCTTCTCGTGATATCTCTCGCTCTCCAGCTGCAGTGAAATACTGGAGCAATGTCTTAGAAGGCTCTTCAATGACACCATTCACCTCTTCAACGAAACCATTTTACAAGCATCCGCTCAACAAGACTTCTACGTACAAAATAGCCTGGAATATGGGAGGTCAATCTCCAGGCTTTACACAAGCAACAACTGTGAAAGCAGCTTGGGCACTAATTCTTTCACATCTCAATGCCATGGGGCCAGCATTTCCGTCAAGCATTGACCTCACTTTCGGTAGTCTTGTATCTGGTCGAGCTGCTGATTCGATCACGAACAAAGACACCATTGGTCCACTCCTCAATATCATTCCGGTCCGAATAAAACTGGAATTCAATGCAACACTCCACGACCTGGTCTTGCTCGTCCAAAAGCAGCAAAACGCATCCCTGCAGTACGAAAACCTAGGCTTTCGATCCATCATACGCGAATGTACAAATTGGCCAGGCTTTACGCGTTTCAGTTCGGTGCTGCAACATCAAAACCTCCCCGATATCACAAACGAAGTCCAAATCGGCGACATAGGCTGCAGTAGCGAAGCATGGAGAGACCATGTTGATAGTAGCGACATCGTTGTGCTGTCGACTCCAGTGCAGCGGGTCGACCGTGAGAAAGGTGACAACGACCTTCAATTAGAAATCGGATATTCTGAAGACATTTTAAGTGCCGCACAAGCACATGCTCTCGTGCAGAATCTGGGTCAACTGGTCGAGGTCATCATCTCTAACGATTCGGGTCACATGGAAATCGGCGAAGTTTTGAACAGGGCGGATCTATTCATGGGCATTCCAACTCAACCCTATCGCGTGCCAGAGAACGAGACGAGCAAGAATCATACCAACGGTCATGTTATCACTCCCGGAGAAGCAGAGACCATGGAGGGGAATATTAATCGCATCGAGGACGAACTATGTGTGTTGTGGCAACAAGTTCTTCATCTTGAATATGAGCAGATTCGAAATGATGTCCCCTTCTCATCATATCCTGGCGGTGATTTCATCGCGACTTGTATACTTACAGAGTCGCTGAGACAACGAGGCTATATCGGACTATCAGTGGAGAGAATGCTCGTGAAAGAAACCATTGGTGAACAGGCGAGAGTTCTGGCTAGTTTACCGTCTCAAAATGGCAATGGAGTTCACAGGTAGAGAAGTAGTATAAGTCTGAGAAATTTATGTCGTTGGCATTGGGATTATGACACTTATAGTCTGGACCTAGTTGACTTGATAGAAATTGAACATGATATTAAATTACAGCAACTATTTATAAGGACATTTCTATATGGGTATTGAATCATTGACGGTCAGCACCAGCGTGTATAGCGCTCTCGTGATGACTCGATTCAGTTATCTGTAACTATTGTCGCATGTATAAATGCTGGCTAAATTGACGTCGCCATGACCATCTTAGGTCCACGTTATCCGTGCCAATAACTCCGTATATAGATGCCATTATTTTATATAGGTCTGTCATCTGCCGTCTATTTGTGATTTGGGTGGAAAAATCACAGTTTGGATTTTTTTTCTAATCTGAGATCCAAGAATCCGCCAATGTTTTAGGCAAATTCACTATGGTGACGTTAGCTAGAGCTTCCGTAGGAACCACCCCCGAGTAGGTAATGCCATAGTCGTAGCCGTTGACTGAGCTCCTTCGCGAATTTTCTTCACAGCTTCTGACCGAATTAACTAAAGAGGGAACGGGGCTTTTCCGAAACCTCTGTTTACTAAATCTGGCTCGAACGTCGCGGACGTAACGACTATTCACAGGAATTCGATTTTTAGGTATCTAGGTAATCTTGAAAATTTGTTTTTCAGAGTTGAACCGCGGCCAAGCGCGAATTTTTCTGAATTTCTAGCTAAGTGAATGCTAGTGGTAAATAAATCTAAGAGGTAAAAATTTCATGTGCGGTCGTTTTGTGCGTATGCAAGCAAATGTGTAGATTCGAGCCAGCGATTATGGAGAGTCCACTCTTGTGAGCTTTCCTCCTGTGTTCTCAGCTTAGCTGACCGACTCTCATGAATGGAAAGAATCGAAAATGTGGCGGAAGTGAGAGTGAGCATGACGCTTGTTCTTGACCGCGGCCTGTTGGAAATTTGCTGAGATCCCTGGAGTGCAATGCATACCCGAACTCATAGGAATTGAGACGCTCCAGGTGCCACCAGCGGTGCATCGCTTGAAGCTCAAGCCATCTGTAGCACACTCCCAGTCTCCTGCCGTACAAGATCCGCCGCTGGAAGTTTGGGGTTCCGAGGAGGCAGGCGAAGACGTTTGTAGAGGCGTCCCATCTGAGGCTACGGGTGTTACAACGCCGTTCGCTGAAGCTGATGACATGGACGAGGCTCCCTCAGCAAATCCAGCTGGTGAGGCGGTGTATCCACCGTTGCCGCCGTTGCCCCCATTCCCACCGTTTCCACCGTTGCCATTGTTTCCGCCGTTCCCACCATTTCCACCGTTGCCACCTCCATACGCCGTCATAGTTGGGGCAGCGGTAGCAGCTTGGGTTGCTGGTGTTTGAGTCTGTTGAGGCGGCGACCCTCCAGAGCCTCCATTGCCCCCCGGCATTTGCGTGAAGGGACCATTACCAGCAGTCTGGACATCGGCTCCCGGGTTGGGAAAAATGATCTCTTGCCCCTCAGGAGTAGTGATCCCATTTCCAATATTAGCAACAAATATATCAGGAAAAGCGCTCGTATCTCGCTTCGATTGCTTTGGAAGTGGTGCGTATCGACGTTTTTTCGCCCCGGTCACTTTAACAGGAGAACAATTTTGATATAGCTCGCGATTTCCAACTTTGTTATACCATGTCCAGGATAGAGCATATTCTCCGGGCTCAATACCCTCGGGAATTGAGAACTGAAAGGTGGAAGCACCACTGCCGTTCGCGTCCTCAGGCAGATTCCCAGGAACATTAGCAGGGCAGCCGCCGATGATAGACTTGATCACCATCCATTTGGAGTCCTTGGTTGGTTGAGTATCTTTGCTCAAAGCGATTTGACAAGAGCCACCGCCATGAACAGCGCTTCCAGTAAAGCTGAGGGTCTGTTGTTCACCTTGAGCCATGATATTACTTCCACCGGGGGGCATGGCATATACACCGCTGCGTTGCTTGCAAGGAAAATCCGCACCGGTGGGGTCTAAGGGTGAGTTGTCCAAAGATTCCGCGCCATACGGGACTGGTGTTTTCATTTTCATATGACCTTGGGCCGAGGTGAACAGCAAGGCTGCCGAAAAGAGACATACTTTCGTCGAGAAACCCATATTTGATACTGTGGAGTTGCTATTCTTATTGGCAGTATAAGAAGGTGTAGTCGATTTGGATGGTAGATATTGTGGAGTTGCTATTCTTGTTGGTAGTGCAAGAAGGTGTAGTTGATGTCGATGCTTGAACGTTGCTAGAAGACTTGTCAGTCTGTCGAATTGGATTCAAATAATTTAAGCGTTGAACGTGAGTTTGAGTGGTGATAAGAAAGTGGTAAAAATTATGGACGACGTCCAAGTTCCCTCCGGCGGCTCAAACGTATATGAACCTCGTTGGCGAGGCTAGAAACAAAGGCCGCTTGTGATGAGTGGATATAGGTGACAAGAGAACAATAAGATTCCAACAGAGGAGTTTGTTCGCACAAGGGCAGTGGGTATACAAACAGACCAGAACCTCTGGCAGCATATGGTACGGAATGGAGTCACGGGATGTCACTCACCTCGTGATTGATCCGAAAAGGAATGTCGTGAATGCGTTGATCGTGAGAAGGTTCGTCAATGAGTGTAAATGTCTGTGCACAGCACGAGACGTGGAAAAAATGAATGACTTTTCTGCGAAAGAGAGATACAGAATAACTTGATGAACTTCGATAAAAAAAGTGCAGCATAGCGAGAGGTGGTATATACATGAGTTTTTGGAGTATCCCCCTCAAGGCTAGTCGTTAGTATAGGGGGATGGATTCATGAAACATGGCACATTCTATTGGTTCAAGGGATAACCCTTGAACGTGGAGTTAGCGTAGAGATCCAGGCGGCGTGGAGTGACCTATAAGCGGTCCAGGCTTCATCGTGTTCGGTAGTGTGGCATGATGCTTTGACCAATGAAATATTCAGCAGCTTCCATGTCACAGCTGATGTACATCCGTGCTTGACAGAAAGCTCGAAAACCGTCAATGGAGCTCGCGAAAAGGGAGGTCGAAGTGAGGTCAAAATGCCCCTGGGAGGAGGCTGAAGCAAGATCGGCTTCGCGCCTCGCGCCAAAGATCAGGGGTCACCGTCGTTGATTGTAGACCAATAGGTAGGCGCAGCGCTGGGAGCACCAGTCCCAAACAAGTTAGGTCCGGGTTGGGGAAAAGTAGTGTTCCGAAGACACGGCCATTCAGGGCCTATAATTGGCTGGGAATTCTCCCAGACTGGCTTTCTGAAACACCGCTCCATGATGCTCCCCTGACCTAAAATTGGGAGCTAAACTGTTATCGATTGCCACCCGGTGGTAGCTTGAAGAACACGCTGAACTTTGAGTGACCCGGAAGTATTGTTGCACATTTAGTTAGTTCTTGATCATCCAGTTGTAGGACCAGAAAGACAAGTCCTTGGGGTGTTGAGATGTCTAGACCGAGACCATTCTTCGTCAGCTTCATTGTAGAAGAGCAGTATCCGCAGTGGACCATGCTTGCCATGAGTCCAATTGTTCAGCTGAGATGAACAAGTGAATCCTTTCTCCGCTGGGGTCCGACCACTTGTCTGTTTAGAGCAGGCTCCAATAGAAACTTCACGCCACGATCACACGCAGACCTTCCCCGACTCGTCCAAGTAGTGAGAGGCGCCAGTGCCTTCTCTAATGTGGGTCGCCTGTTTCCCAGCCACATTCATGACGTCTGGCGGCGGTCAGAAGCACTCTTCCAGATATTGTTCCGAGGGAAAAAAGACCTCGTACGAAACCTATCGTGAATAGTTATGACCAATGCGTACTTAGTACGATATACTCGGTACCTTGTACGTCAAAGCGATGTGTGGACTAGGCCAAATTTTGGCAAGTTGACAGGGTCAAGTGGACGCACGGCTGCTGGTCCTCTGAAAGTTAACCAGCATGATTCGGAAATGCTGGGCAGGCGACGAGAGAGGGGGCCCAAAACATGGACTGCTATGGCCACTGATTCCGTGACTCGTATCCAAGTTCCTTCTCAAATGACTACCTTGTGAATCACTATCCTACCGGTCTTGTGCTCACTCATTTCGCTCCTGCTTGGGAACAAAGAATTAACGGCGCCTTGTCCAAACCAAGTCCATCACAAGCGTTACGAAGTATGGGAGCGTGAAAGGACAGGCCCACGTATCATGAGAGAGTTCGACATGTCGGATGCACATTGATCAAGTTTTTATGATTTTAGTTAGACTGAGTTCAGACTTCAATCAGGCCCAGTCACCATTGGAACAATGCCTATTGGTGGCTCTGTCGAGGACGTACATCAATTGCAGAATTGTGTGAATTTGTCGTAATACGACTAGAGCTTGAGTCTAGGTTCTTCACCTATGCCCCAGCCGTGGACCGAGCGCTCAGGAGTTGACATTTCTGTCATAGCCTCGAGCCCATGCAGCAACCTATGGGATAGGTAGAGTCCTGGCTGATGTGTGATGGGGCGGTTTGGGCTCTCAGTCGCAATTTCGATGAAATTTTCGATTGAGAGATTGCGGTGCCTCATCCAGAGACAACGTTCATGGTAGCAGGGTGACATGGATAGGACAGTGCTACCCAGGGTCATTACTAGCATCATAATATGACTTTGATGGATCTTCGTAGACAAAGATCGTGGTACAACTTGAGACGCTACCAGCAGATTCGGGGGAGGAGCCAGATGCATTGGAGTCATCGCTTGCCCCTCCCTTCCACCGATGAATGCGTACATCTTTATCAGCCGAAAGATCGGATAAATCTTGCACGATATTCTCGACATGCACACCTCTTGCCTTTACATCTTCAAATGCTTTAACGAGCCATCTTACAACTGACCGATGGCCAGCTCGTTGATAAAATGCATAGGCCAGGTTGGCGGGAAAGTTAATGATGTTTGCACCTAAAGCACTCATTTCTGGCTGGATGCAATAGGGAACTGAACGGCAAATATTGGCAGCGTGTTTTTCGGCAGTAAACAGCTCCAGGAGAGGATTTGGCTCAGCAGTATCTGGTAAATGGTGGTCTCTCAGGTCGAGAGCGCGTACAATACCCGTGGCAGCCTCCGCCAAAGCCAGGGAACAGGTATAATAGAAGACACGAGCTTGGACGAATAGATGATTCTCAAACCATAGGTCAGTCTCGAACGGGTAGCCACTTGGATCTGAAGAATCGTGCTTTTGAACACGTGGGACAGCGCTTCCTTTGGTCCCATCTTTCCACCGGTTCATTCGAATTTGTAGGTCTTTACATTCTTCTAGCACTTGTAAAAGATCAAACTCAATATCTTGGTCCTTGTCCAGGATGAGATCGAACTTCTCAAGGAGACCAGGCACCTGAACGGCCATGTCAATCAACCGATCGAAATAGGTTCGGGACTGCTTCTCCCAAGGCACAGAAAGCCAATCTTCACTAGCAAGGTAGGTGGCCTGCCTTGATAAAATGGAGGCATATATGGTCGGAATTCGAGCGGCAAGAAAAGGATGATGAGCATCCCATTCTTGGTGACGAGCAGGGCCTCGCAATTCGATGAGGCGAGCAGCTCCTTGGGCGTGAGCTATCCAACTTTTTGAATGAAAGGCGGGGCCCTCAAACAATTCATACAACCCGAGCAGCATGCAGGCCATGAGGACGTGGTTCGAATGCATCCGCTGTGGATCGTATAGGGCGAGCTGAAGCTCTTTGAGGGCTCGGCCGTAGAGTCTGGTGCTTTCGTGTACGAGCCGGAAATCTTTATGGCCCTGACCGACTCTAGATATACTCAAAGCTGAGAAAGCATCTTTCAGGGAAGAGTCCTCCTCGGCTACACTGTGAATGACTTCGGTCCAGTTCATTGGATGGCCACATTTCACGATATATGGATCGCGACATACACAGTCTCCCGTAGGATTGTATAGGTCCCAGAAGAGGCTCCGACATTGGGATAGGACGACATGTCGGTTCAGGGAGCCTGGAAGGACAAGGGCGGAGGGTTTGGATCGTGGAAGGAAGATGGCGCGCTGAACAGCTTTTGTGGCAGGATGGAGGATGAAGGTTCTGTCACGATTATATCCGCCGCACTCGTAGCCACTGGAAGCACACTGGCCACAGATAGGGCGTTTCTGATCGCACTGCACAACGAGTCAGCTTGGGATGCACTTGCAGATGAACCAGTGCTTTGGACTTACACCTTTCTTCCTGCGACGACAGGTACTGCAGCCTTTGCTCTTACCAGGCACGCCCACCTGCGAACTTGTAAGCCACTCTTTCTAAATGTTCTAGAAATTCTTACCATGACGATCACTCATTTCCACGGAGGGGAAGCAGATGCAATAAGTTCATGTGAATAATTATATTTTGTGTTCGAGACGTGGGGATATGCGAGGACATATTAGTGAGTGCAAGAGAGGATGAAGTGGAAGGCTCGTATAGGACATAATGTGGTAGTTTAGTAGATACCTGGGTGGTCCGGTACCTACTTGGATTCTAGACTATGATATGGGGGAAGGAATTAACGGAGAGAAGCTCTTAACTGTGCATGTTCTTGAGTACGTAAGGTAACTATTGATTTCTTGAATTGCTAAACTGCTAGTTGTACTTGGCTGACGCAGGGAGAGGTCGCCTTAGGTTCCGTGGCTGGCGCCCGTGGACGCCTACGAGTAAAGCGCCGTGGATTGGCGGGACTGGGCGTGACTTGGAGTGACTTGGAAGTTCTGGGCACGTGACTCACCTGACCTAGGGACACAAAGCCAACTGTGAAACCTCGACAGCGACGGGGCTACCTAGGTATCTAACTGAACAGGTGGTCATGACTCAACCATGGAGAACTACATGAGAAGATTCTTAGCTTATGGTCGATAGTACGGTACGAACAGACGATAAGTTAAGCGTTTCCCGAGAATTTGACAGTTGCACAGACAATAACAATATCAATGAACTTCAAAATAGTTACTTATTACCTTATGTGGGGCGTGGGTGATTATGTCTTCAATCATTATGCCAGCTCCATTTGGATATTGTGGGCAGACTTGTGACTCTGAGGAATCGAGTGGTCCAGAGAGCAACCAGAGACTGCAATTCGACTCCAAACCCAGTAGGAAGGGTCCCACCAGAGAGACGTGGGAGTCTGGGACTTCAATACCCGGGTACCCTCGGGCGTCTTCAACCACTCGGAGGAGCTTAACTGACACCTAAAATCGAGCGAGAAGATCTTCTGGAGATAACGCCATCACAACGGGCATGATTACTTAAGGGATTAGCGCCTAACAGATGACTTGCAGCTGCCAAGTGCCCCACGACGAAGCCTAAAGAGTGCGTCATGGTTCAATTGTAAACAGCCTGCCGGCACCGACTGGGCACCGACTGGTAATTACTGCAATGCGGGCGCCCTCCGCCAATTTCGTCAATGCACCACCTGCATGACCACAATGTAAACAATCATTCTCACGTCCCTTACCTCTTCTTCCGTACTCTTAACTCTCATAATCATGACTCCAAGTGAATGACTTTTAATGTTAATGGAATACCTAATATCCTCTATTCATCATGAATCGACACGAATTCGCCAATCTGATCGCCCAGACACAACCCACCATGAAGGCGACAGGTACCAACAACCGCTCCGCTTCCGCAAAAGCCACCAGCAGTTTGTGTAACCAGTTGCAGTCTTTGTCTCCACGACAGAAGTTCCAGTCTCATATCCGAACTTTGAGTCAAGAAAGCACTGCTTACTCCAAAGACGCGTCTGTGGCTCCATACTCTCCTTCACCTTCCTCGTCTCCGTCCCCTTCTCCCTCGCCCACCAGCAACACCTACCGATACAGTGAAACTGCTCTACGCGGTGGGAGATACACACAACATGAGCCGCAGTTCATTACGGAGGAGCGAGAGGCCTGGGCTCGACCATCCCCGACAGAGACAAGACGCGGACGGAATCCGACTTCAGAAGATACCTTTGTTCTTCAACCTCCTCGAGATCAAAGTCCTGTTCAACAACCACGTAAACATCTTCGAGAGCTAAGGGCTTTTGCTCCGTCTTCACAATCGGCCGATATAAATGAGAGACCAAAGACCAGCCGTGGCTCCAAGGTCGACTTTGGCAAGACCGCAGCTGAGGAGGACCAGGACCTTCAATTGAGAAATTCCAAGTTTGCTGAGGGTAGCATGACCGCTCGGTCCGCCGGGCTATCTTCAACCTGGCTTGAAAGTGGTTCAATTTCCACAATGTCAGGAGATGACTCAGACGATCAATCTACTCCGAGAGCCTCTCCTCAACGCTCGACCGTTGATTTCGATAACTTGAAGCCTACTGCGATCACCCCAGGCACCTTCAAACAACGCCTCGCGAGGATCGGGTCGGCTTTCAAGGCGGCCCACCACTCAAACAAGCCCGAGGTAGACACGCAGGATGCAAAAAAGAGAAAGGGCTTGAGAAAGAGCATGTCATTGTGGAATTTGAACAATATCTCTGGGAAAACAAAGACTGTTGGCGCTCAGTCTATCTTGGACCTCAATTCAGTTGCAGCCGACCCACAGAAGACCACTGCAGATCATGATTTGGAGGTGCTTAATGATCGCAAACGAAGAGCCGAGGTGGCCTACGCTCAACAATTTGGTACCAAGAAGAGAAAGTCCAATGTCGGTATCCCCGAACCCATTGCTGAACCACAACAAGAACAACCACCACAGCTCAGAGATGACCGGACAGTCACACGACGCAGCATGAGATCATCAGTGTCGACCAGAAGACTCAGCCATTCCTCTTCCACCATGGGTATAGCTGATATTTCTGACAGTCAACGCGACATAGATTCTCATAAACGTCCTTCCCGTCGAGAACTGGAAAAGGAGAATCAACAGCTACGAGCCATGCTTCGCCAACAGGAGGATGCAAATCACAAGACTCCCAAACCCGCAGTCGCGAGAAATCGATCGTCGTCCACCACGAAAATTGCAGCTTTCACTGAACCATCCCCAACAAAGCAAGAGACAAAATCAGCATCAAAGAAGAAGACCACCAAATCAAAGACCAAGGATATCCCACCTGTGCCATCCGTGCCCGACCGTGTCGCCCTCCAACCACTAAGCAATGCAAGAAACCAGTCTCGCAGCACCAGCATCTCCAATAATGCTAATATCAATAATAATGCCTTTGTCGATCTCAAACTCACGGCCAGCGCTAATACTAATAACACCAATACCGGCACGTCCAACAATAATCCAACAAAGAGAACCTCAACAAACAGCAGCAGTGGCAATGGCAATGGGCCCCTCACACGGCCTGTATCGATGATTCTCGAGGAAGACGAGGAGAGCATTGAAAATCGAACTCCGAGCGGCAAATCGTCTCTGAAGATTGATGACATCGCCAAACTCAAGCAGCTCACCCCTTCGCCTGTCCGTTTGTATCCTGCAAAGCGTGAGCAGTGGGAGTGGCCGGACGATATCTTCTGAAGTGTGGAGTCGTGGCTATCAAAAGAAGGAGCGGATCGTCTACTGTGGAAGAGAGTGGTGAAATGGCGTGGATGAAGGATGTGTTTTACGAAGAGCAATTCAAAGCGTGTGTTAGTTTTTTCTCAACGGATGACGATTCAAAGATTCAAGAAAATGATGATTATTGGTTCTTGATTGACGGGTTTGATGGGCAGATGGATGATTCAAGCATGACTTTAAGTCGGGAGTTGGAATGAGCGGGCGGTTTGGAGACTTCGACTCTTCCCCTTTTCTTCCTTTTCTTATTCTTGGCTTCATTGAATGGCGATGGCGATGGGGATGACTGGTTCGACGAGGAGCGCGCACGCCTGGTCAAGGACTCTCGAGGTTAACGGTCCGACGTCTCCTCCCCATCCTTTTCTTTTCTTTCTTTCTCTTTTTCATCCTTCATGTTCCTTCTCTTTTCATAGCGAGCAAGCGAGCAAGCGAGCGCATCATCGTCCAAATCAACCGGTTTTCAACCGAGCTTTTCTTTCCTGTCCCTTCGACTTCGCGAAGCAGAGTGCGTCAAAGCATAGCGTAGCAGAGCGTTGCGTTGGCGTTCAAGAATCGAATCAATTCAATTCAGTTTTTCAAGTCAACTCGAAGTGGTGCTTTCCATTCTGATTCGATTGATTGATTTATCGTTCGAAGGATAAATGCCCGGGTAGAGTATGCTTCGAACTGGAGTAGCATAGAGCTGAGGTAGAACTCAAGCTCAAAGGGGCAAAAAGCAAAAAGTGAGAATGTGTGGAGAGTCAATAGATCGGAGATGGGAGAGAGCGAGTGAGCGGAAGAGGAGTATATAGCGAGAAGTTGGGATCAAGAATGATATGGATTGGTACATACTTAGTAGATCAGTGGCCTTCAAATGTTCATTTACACATCCCCTAATCGACCAGTACCTTGAAGTGTCCATGTCTTGGGGATTTGTCATTCAGCATCATTTGGTTTCTCATTCTGGTGTCAGAAGTTATGTAGGTGAATAGTGAAGGTATGTATATGTGTGGTGGAGCGGAGATCATGCAGTCAAAAAAATATGCTATGGTCATTGCCTGGTGAAGAATATAAGATGAAAGTGGTCGTATAGTCATGGAGCGAGGGGAGGGTATCGATTTGATTTTGAAAATGAAGAGTGTTCAGCGTGTCCAGAACCAGCCACCACCACGCCAGCGTTGAGCATCTTCGGTCTTTGCATTCGATGACAACTGGACTTCGTCCTTGTCTCGCTGAAATGCTTCTGCTCCATATGTCTGGCGTATCCTGTCTACGTTGTCTTGACTACGCTGTGTGGGTCGATATGGCATACTATGCGCTGAGGAACTCCCATCGGGAAGTTGAGTCTGCGTTTCTTTGTCCAGCACTTGAGTAGTGATTGGAGATGATCGGGAGGGAATGCTTTTCACTTCGGTACTTTCGTCACTTTCTTCTGTACCATCGGCGAACCGCTTCTTGAAGACACGTTTGGTTTCGACAGATCCATCTGGTAGAGTACGTGTTACTGTAGTCGTTAAGGTTGAGATGATAGAGCTGGGCTCTTGATCGGATGAGGCAGAGTAGCTCGACGAGCTATTGCTGGAGTAGGAGTATGATGAGCTCGATGAGTCCACCAGAGACGTATATGGCGTGGGATCCGACTCGTCAGACTCAATTGTGGATGCTGATTGGGCAGATTCATCACCGGTAAATCCCTCATGCTGAGTCTGCTTCAAGACATCTTCGATGCCCTGCTCAACAGCTGAAACGATAGAGTCGGCTGCAGACAAGAGCCCACCGAACACGGGTGAGCGAGCAATAGATTCTGGAAGTTCATCAACCAGTTTGTCGATGGAATCCTCATGTGTTTCAGTTTCATCCTGTTCAGTTTGTTTCTGAATATTCTCAGTACGCCTCCAAGACCCCCATCGCCGCTCTCTTCTTCGTTGGCAGCGATCTTTCATGGTAGATTCACGTACAGTAATGGCAGTACCACTAGAGCGTTTGATGAGCATGCCATCTTCATTGAAGCCCCATCGATCACCAAGACTTCCACGACGCACCATATCATGAATCCATGTAGGAGGGGTTCGAAGAGTGGAGAAATTCCTATCCACCATTGAACCAGTCTGCTGCAAGCTCACAAGATCCTCAAAGGCATCGGCCCACGAGAGTTGTCTTGCCAACTTGTCATCCACCTCGGTATACCACCTCTCGAAGTACTTTGGTCTTGATATTTGCAAGGGAACTTCCTCCGAATCTTGGATTCTGACTCGAAACATCCTCGATTGGCCTGGGTTGGAAAGATATATAGGAGAATAAGGGCTCAACATCAACCACGGAATGGTGTGATCAGGATTTTCAAATGGATTCATATGTCTGGCCTTGAATAAGCTGTATCGAGTAGCTTGTGGTGTTGGGTAGTCTTCCGAAGCCATCTGTACATCTTTGGTCGTATTCTCTCTCGACTTGACATCTCCTGGAGTGAGCCAATCAAGCCAAGGGACACCTGTTGATGAAACAACTCGGGAGCCTGTGGATTGGGGATTGGACGAAATGTCCGCCTCGTACATATCCAACTCTGTTTTTGGTTGCCCAGTCTCATTATAGAGAGCCGGACATTTACGTGCATTCTGCTGTGACTGTTGGCCATTTAACGCAGGACATTTGGAAGCATTGCCTTGAGTCCACCATGGGGGTTGCTCAGTCGATGCTAAAGGCTTGGAAGTGGTTCCCTTGGTAGAGCGAGACCATGAATCTTCCATGGCCTTAAGGGTGGCAACGTGGGACTTTTCGATCTCGTGTCTCATCTCTTCCATTTCCTGTTCGAATTGCTTCCTCCATCCTTCCTCCATTTCATGCCTGCGACGCATTAGATCGTCGACTTCTTTGTTATGCACCCCAAAGAGACTGGGAATGCCTTGGAAGAATGAGGAGAACTGGTCGTCAGCAAAACGACGAAATTGAATGAATGGGTTTTCGTGCTGGTTTTTGTCGGATCGAGAGTATGGTGTCTGGTAGGTGGGGAATGGGTCGAGCGGAGGTGGGACGGATTTATCTTTAGGGGATCTGTCCTCGGGCATGATGGATGGTATTTGGGATATAGATGGAATGAAACAGCAGGGAGATTAAAGGAATGGAAGACATGCAGCGGTTTGATGAAGACTAGATGGGATGATAGGTGCCTGGAGTGGCTTTGGAGGTGGTTGTCATGAACTTGCAGGAAGTGGTGGTGACGCACGTGAGGCGGCAAGCGGGACAATCGACAACCAACCGCGACGCGTTGGCGTGTCGGTCCCGAGGTGCCCCTCAGGCACCAATATACGATGTTCCAGGCGGAGGCTGAGTTTAGGCGTGTCAGAGCGAAAAGATCTCTGACGAGCACCCACCTGTTATTCTTCTGTTTAGAGGTGTATTATGATTTGAGAGGTGATGCTATATAGACCCTAAGACATACATACAATTGAGGGACTTAGTCGTCACATAATGCTACAAAGACCAAGTCATAATTTCGCTCTTTCAGGCACATCGTCCCAAGCCTGATCGAACCCAGCACTTCGAACCCAGTTATCCTCTTGGTTATTTTCAACCGAGTCGATAGCCATATGTCCCAACAATTCCCACATATCTCCCTTGAGAGGGAACACATCATCCGGTAAGTTTTCGTAGGGTTTACATGCCTGCTGGCCGTGAGCTATGGCTCGAACCAACTTGCTTGCATGCCCGTCGTCAGGGAGTTGATCGACTCTCCGGGTAATGCCTGCCCAACCACTATCTTTCTGTTTTGGTTGATAATTTTTGATCTCATCGAGCAGCGGTTCAGGACATGCACGGGAGACATACAAGGCAAGATCAGTCCGCCCTTTCCATTCCAATATTCGACACTTGTTTTCCTTGCTGAGCCAGGGTTCCTTGACCAAGGTTGAGAAGAAGATCGAACTGTTCACGCAATGCATGAAGTAGAAATCAAACTTGATCTTCTTGGTTGGGCGTTGAGCCGCTCCAGTGAAATAGATTGACGCCCCGATCATCTCAGCTGTTTTCTGCTCGAGTTCGTCAGGTTTCACTTTCCATTGAGCAGCGAGATCGAACATCTCTTCCGGTGCACGTTGGAGTACACCGTCTCGGACTTTATTCCCATCTTCCCAGTGGGGTGATGATCGAAGTTTGTCATTCTGCCGTGCTTCGTGGATCAATTGAACCAAACTCTTTGACTCGGTGCCACTTTTGGCCTTCTCCTCAGCCCCAATCAGGAATTGACCCATCCAGCCATCATGGGTGGCCGCCTGAGCAAGTGCCTCAACGATGATCGCAGGCTGTTTGAACTCAATTCCAAACCCTAGGTGAATGATGGGATGAAGAAACCCTGGTGAATCATTAGCCTCTACCTCTGGTGCAAAATCAGAGCTCACTCACCAGCATACATGCGCGTAAGCAGTGCTTCAGCATGCTCGTCTCCAGCAAACAAATGCTCATTCAAAACAGCCTCCCACCCTTTGTGGTCGATTTCCTTGCGGAAATAAGTCTCATAGTCATGGAAATACCGCTCCTTTCCGAGATATTGTTTGAACTTCTCCCGATCGGTCATATCCTCGACCACTCGATCTTGAACCTTGGGAAGAGGTCTCTGATATCCTTTATTATGATCAAAGGCTCGCTTTAATTCATCAGGAGTGGCACCCAACGAATACAGCGTCAATAAATGATGGGCAATATGGTTGTGAAAGCCACTTGGGTTGAAATACATATGAAACTTATCATGGTTGTCTTGGAGCAGTTGACTTGCAACTTTGCCCGACTGGGTCGTGATATCTGGTGCATGATATACGCCAGCAGATGCCGGATCCAATTCGATGTGACTGGCGGTAGCCATATTGCGTCTACTGTTTGATAATTTATATCGTTGTAAAACACGAGGAGGCGGAGATGGAATGTTTTTCAATGAAGCAATCGACGACTTTGAGACGACCAAAGATCTTGCGAACATTTGTTACAGTCAACATTCTAACACGACCATGAAGCAGGCCTGAAAAGTGGTATTTATGTTTCTAAAAGAATACAAGAGAATGAGGTCAGCAGCAGCAGGATGAGACCAATGGGATATCTTCCAGAGAGCGATCCCAATGAGAAAAGGTGTCGTTGGAGAATAAAGTCCGGGGTCATGGACAAGCATCATGGGCTGTTGATGTCTAGGCCAAGGGTGCCTACCCTGATGCCATAAGCAAAGAAGACCCCCTGACTTTCTATTTCGTTGTTCTATCAATGGCTTTATTAAGCAACTGACAACCAGAAACAAGTCATTCGCTCGTTTGCTAATCGACACCACCCCCCTCCCCCTCCCCTCCCGTTCCCGGATACTACCTCCAGGTCTGAGACCTAGATCTCGGACTGCTCTCTAGCTCTTGGTCACTTGACTCGATATCGGCGACCCGGAGATTATTGGTTAGTAGGGTGGGCTAGGCTTTGCTCACGGCATCAATTGCCGTTTAAAGCGATGCTCGCTGCCTCTAACCACGTCTGGGAACGCAAACAAACGTCGTATCAGTCCTTCTTAGCTACTGAGCCCTCACAAACACGTATCCAAGATCAAAATTGAACAAGATCATCCAAGAGACCTCAGTACCAGAGATCTGGCCATCTTGATGCTTTGTAATGGCATCTTAGACCCCCAATTGAGATCTCTGGGGCTTTGTGAACTTTAACAAGGGGCCGTCGTCGTATTCGTACTACCAAAACTCCACAGAAATGGGCTTCTAGACGTCATTGACATTTCAGCCTCGTGCTTCCAAACAACCAGCAAACCAAACTGATCACATCGTAAGCAGGTTTTGTTTACTTGAGAACAATGTTCCTTCCCCCAGTTAAAACGACCAAACCTTTTCGCTCGTGACTAACACAGCTCAATGCCTCGCATAGCACCCAGAACGACACTACGCTCGATATCATTATTCTCCAGCGTCTTCGCCACCAGCAGCGGCAATACCACGAACCCCAAAATGGACCCAATAATACGAAATTACACACCCAAGAACCCAAACGGAGCATTTCCATACTCCAAAGCCGACCTGACACCCACGGAAGCCGGGCACGATGCTTCATTCTACACGATCCCGCGCTTCGTGACGCACATCGACGACAACGCGATCGTCAATTTACGGAAATACTACGACCAAGTCCTGCCGCGAAAAGGCCGCATCCTGGATTTCTGCTCAAGTTGGATATCACACTACCCTCCCGATCTCGCCAAAGCGACTGAGAGCGGCGATCTCGAAGTCCTCGGCACAGGCATGAACAAGTCCGAACTGAGCCAGAATCCCATCTTGAAAGCATGGTCTGTCCAGGATCTGAACGAAGATCCCAAGCTGCGACTCCCAGGCGACAGCAGCACCACCAGCGGCGAAGACGAACCCAAACTCATCGACGCCGCCACATGCGTTGTCTCGATCGACTACCTGACCCAACCCGTCGAGGTTCTGGGCAGCATCCGCCAGCAGACGACCACAGGGGGCAAAGTGCACCTAATCATTTCGAACCGGTGCTTCCCGACGAAAGTCGTGGGGCGATGGCTGAAAGTCGACGAGGCACAGCGGCTGGATATGGTGGGCGACTACTTGTGGTGGAGCGGGTGGCGAAACATCGAGATCCAGACGCTGGTGGAGGCGTCGTGGACAAAGGATCCTTTGTGGGTGGTGAGGGCGGAGAATACTGTCGGTGCACAGTGATGACACATCGGCGTCATTGTGATTCTCTTCTTTCTTTGCTCGGAAGGAATATCACGCCCTTCTGCTGATAATGAATTCCTCTTTGTCGTCGCGGCATTGGTGTGGCTCCAGCGGGCCTGCACAGGGCGGCTTGCCCTAGTTACATACCTACCGAAGTAGACTTCAGGCGGTGAGGAGATAGCGAGGTGATAGCAAGCCCGCAGTTGCCACCACATCGTTGTTCACTCATTGTCCACTGCGATGCGGAGAGTGTTGAACAGTCAACTTTGGCAATGTCCTGCCTGAAAAGGACGTCATACTCGCGAGGGAAACATCACCTCAACTCACTTTCGTGGACACCTCGGCGGCGCCTGTACCGGCGTGCGGACGTTTATCCTCTTCTCGCTTTCGTGGATGCGTGGTTGATCGCGTCACTGCTTGATTTACTGCGCCTGGCCTGTGCGGAAGGACGCTGTTTGATCTTGAACGCACATCCTTGATAGAGTGGCGGGACACACAGACTCGGGCTGAACAATGAAAGAATATCATTCGGCCCACTCATCTTGTGCAAAAGTGGTAGTCACAAGGCATGCTTCATGGGTCTAGTCATCTAGGTAACTCAAGAAGGACTACCAAAATCACTGATTGTTGCACTCTTGGCTTTCCTACTCATTGCCCCATTAGTCCCATTACCAGCACCCGTGCCAGCCTCTCTGCGTCCTCGAACCTCTCTGACCAAGGCTTTTGCTTCTTCAACTTCGTAGCCATCCATGCAAAGTTCCTCTGCCAGATGTTCTGCGCGATCCAAGTCGCCCGTCTTGACACTCCATCTTGCGAGCCAAAGCCGAGCTTTCGATGTCGTTGCTGTAGTGCCCGTACCGAAACCTTGACCTTCGCCCTCTTCACCACCCAGTGCACTGGTCTCAGCATCTGCACCACCACCACCATGGTCGTCATCTTCCGCATCCGTGGGCGATGATAGTATTTCGGTATCATCGTCTCCGTCGCCGAGGGTGGCAGCTTCGAGTTCCAAGTCGGGGGCATCGAATTGATTACCTCCACTTTCAGCTCGCATCGCAGCTAGACGCTCTCGTCTCTCTGTAGCAATTGCAGTCTTACGTGCCTCTCTGCGGGCGTGCTTCCTTCTGGCTTTCTCAACGCTCGTGGCACTGCCACCCGTTTCTTGCGCGACACATAACTCCATATAACGTGCTGCTTCGGCTTCATTATTGGTGCGCTCGTGGAGCAGAGCAATTTGGAAGAGAGTTTCAGGGTCAAGGAGTTTCCGCGATTTGGTTGTGTTCGTTGACTTTGATCTGGTTGTTGTGCTACTGCTGGCATTGAAAGAGGGCTGAGGAGATTCTTCATTCTCAAAGTAAGCACCAGCAGCGAGTGCACGCTTGAGCGCTTTAATAGCCTGCTCTAGTCGATCCATCTTCGTGTAGCATGAGCCTACGGCTTGCCACATCTTGGGATCATAAGGTCTCAATCCTGCCGCCCGTTGATAATAGAAGAGTGCATAGAAGCTCATGTCAAGGACTTCGTAGGCTTGACCCAATCCATACCACGCTCGATAATCTTTGCGATTGACATCAACAGCACGTCGATAAGATTCTATAGCTGCGTGGGTATTCTTCAGTTCGATATACTCGTGGCCCATTAATGTCCACGCAGAGAGGAAATTCCGATCCAGAGTCAATGCCCGGCGAAAGTACATTACTGCTTTTTCGTGCTGAGAGCATAGGGAGTAATAATTGCCGACTACACAGCAGGTCTCAGGGCGAAACTTGTCCACCGAAGTGGCCAGGTGAGCGAGAAATGCCAATTTGGGTCTGTCGGCCATGACATAGAGGATATTGGAGTAGTGATCGAGCCCATCGAGGCGATGTGGGTGAGCGGTAAGTAATTCTTGAAAAATGGACGCAGATGTTTCGTAATCCTTGCTGTGGTAGTATGAAAGCGCAAGTTCGGTAAGGAGGAACGTCGAGTTGGGAAAGTAGTTCAACAAGACCTTCAGATGCTCAAAAGTCATGGCCTGATCAGATGTTGAGAATAGGTCAACGCTGGCATGCGTGTGATACATGATAGCCATGATATGCTGTGGCAAGGCTTGTGCATTAAGATCATCAATCGAGCTGAGGAGTGAAGAAAGCTCTTCCCATGCTCCCCAGTGGTAGGGATTGAGACGAACAGAACGAAGCAACCACTGCTGAGCCAGTACCTCCTGACGTGACTTGGCTAAGACCACACCATAGAGATACTCCAACCATCCTTGGGAATTCTTGAGCTTGGGATCTTGGGCATCCCGGGACTGGAAATATGATTCTAATCCACGTGCCAGTGCTGCCAATTCACGATTCGACGTCTGTCCACCATCAGAAGGGCCCAACACCATTTCAGTCTCCTCCTCTTTCCTCTTTTCTCCTGCGAGGTATCGTGCATACAGAGATAAGAACAGTGATTTCTGACTGAGACGTGGGAATGGATTCAGAACGTTTGCCTCGTTCTGTTTTGATTTTCCCTTTGGTCGTGATGGTGTTGATGTCGGCGTTCGCCCTTTAGGTTTTTCAAATATTGCCAGGCCTCCAGCTGGGATGGCGGGAGGAAGGAATACCGCGGCACATCTGTCAAACTCTTTGGTGTCAAAGAATGCCTTTGCTAGAAGATATTTGGGTGCTTCTTTGGCCTCCAGGGCCGCCTCTTCGGGATCGTCATGACTCGTTGTGAATATTCGGTAGGAGGGTTGGACATTACTCGTATCATGCATTTGAGAGTCATCATCGTCAGGGTCATTTTCTTCAGGGAGGGAGGTCAATAACTCGGCTGCCCTTATATGTCAGTCAGTTTGAGATCGCTCCATATTATTTGTTCCACTCACCATTTTGCGGATTGATATAAGCAGCGTTCTGAACATTTTATAGCAGCCTCTGTCAGTTTGTTCCGCAACTCTTCGGTCAGTTCTGCATTATGTTCGCCAGCAGAGCCGAAACTATCGGCTTGTCTGTGTGAGACCATATTGCTTGTGTGATGGTACGACCACGAGATTTAAGAGAGTGGCCAACTCCCCATGGTGAGCAACGAGTATTAGAAGCTCGGTGTTGGCATGTTTTGAGGCTGCGACTGGAGTCTTGACATGGATTCAACGGAGAAAACGCGTCGCGGGGAAGCCAGCGCCATTGCCTTTATGGCGCGCACTAGTGGACGGGCAAGGCTCCACTACAGCCTTGTCGGTCCCCTCAAGTTTCCCGTCACAGGGCGGGGTTCCATATGAGTTATGAAGCCGCAAGGATATGATAAGATTGATTTGCCTTTCTTCTAGAGCGATGACCGGAACCAACAAGTATTGCAATAATCAACATCATGGATATTGCAAGATGTCTGGTAACGCCAGAGCATCGACCGATATCATGCATCGAGATGCAAACAACAGGTGAACCGACGCGAATAGTTTTCGAGGGTTACCCAGAACTATCAGGCACACTGCTCGAACAGCGTGCTGAAGCCAAAAGGAAATACGATCACATACGGAGACGGCTCATGTTGGAGCCTCGTGGACATTTCGACATGTACGGAGCGGTTCTTCGAAAAGAGACAGAGCTTACTAAATCTGGTGAAGCTCACATCGGAGTGATGTTCATGACGAACGACGGTTATTCTACCATGTGTGGGCATGCAACCATCGCTTTAGGCCGATTCCTTCTCGATACTCACGATCTCAACACTTTTCCTCGTAGAAATGAAGTTAAGCACGATCCCATGGCCAAAACTGCCCTTGTCAATCTTCACTGTCCCTCTGGTTTGCTGAAGGTTACCGTTCCCGTCAATGATGACGGCTCTGCTTCAGATCCAAGTAGGCCTGTATCATTCCTATCTGTACCTTCATTCGCAACTGGGATTGATGTGACAATTTTGGTGCCACCTGAATACCAATGGACTGAGCTTCAAGGCAAAAGCAAAGAAATTCACGTGGACTTTTCGTACGGTGGAGCCTTTTACTGCATGGTCTCTGCGACAGAGCTTGGATTTCCTGCTAGGCTGGAAAATGACAAAGTTGATCAGCTGGACAAGGCCACGGCCTTGTTGAAAAAGTACATAAATTCAACTCCGGACTTATACAAGTACTTCCGGCATCCAGGACATGATGACCTTGGTTTCCTCTACTCCATCATGGTGGTTGATGATACCGCCAAAGCACGCGGTTCTGAAGTTGGACTATGCTTCTTCGCAAACCAACAGATTGACCGGTCTCCCACCGGTGGTGCCGTTGCTGCAAGGGTCGCCCTAGCATATGCAAAAGGGAATAGACAGTTGGGCGAAGCATGGGCATATCATTCCTTGGTCTCGGCTAGCGGGCATGGGCCACCATTCCTGGGCACCGTGGTCGAAGAACTACCAGAACGATATCCAGAGATTCCATATCCCCTGGTACGAGTCATGGGAGAAGGCCAAGCATTCTATACTGGATTTAGCACATTTGCAGTGGAGGAAGAGGATCCTTTAGGTGATGGTGGATTTGTGTTTAAGGACTGCAAGCCAGCGAGATAAGCTGAGGTCAAGGACAAAGAGAGGGAACTACGGCAGTGTAGAAGACACGATAGTGCACTTATTCCGGTCATGTGTACGCGCCGCTTGCGTCACTCATATTTCCTGAATTCTCTCAATCTCTTAAGTCCGGAGACCACCAACACCATCAACGTCCTTGACATTGCCTTTGTTCGCAACTATTGTGCGCCTCAGGTATTGAGCCACGACAACGTTGTACAGGCCACAGTTGCACAGTCTCGCCACCAAATGTCCATCAACTATAGCCTGCCTGTCGCCCTCTGACCTACACCTACCTCGAGAATTCGTTTTTACAGGAGACCCTCACCAGAACGCCTGTCACAATGTCAAAGCACGTCCCTTGCACCTTTACTTCGCCTGAGACATCTGCTAACAACCATGTATAGTAATCGCTACTCGGCACTCAACCGTCGCGCCGCACCCTCCTCTTCCCTATTTCAAGACTACCCTGGTTCGCGACCTTCCAGTTCGTCGTCCACCAACCGGCCCGGAGGCTATGGAGGTTATGCATCCCAACCAGACGGCCGGAATACATCGTCACCCTATTCCAATTCCTATACAGGCGCAAATGGATCCAGTAACCCTTCGTCTTTCCGGCCTGCTACACCCAATTCTAAAGGGCAATATTCGACGTCAGTTCTGGAAGAATTAGAATCCCAAAACGAAATCACCGCGACGACATTACTCTCACAGAAAGTGTCACAACTGAAGACACTAACCGTCGCCATTGGTGATGAGATCCGCGACTCTAGCACTTTAGCCGCACAGATTAATGACTCCTTTGAAAACACAGGAGTTCGTCTGCGGGGAACCATGAGGAGGATGCTAAGAATGGCCGAAAAGACTGGTGTTGGCTGGAAGGTCTGGGTACTTTTCTTCTTTGCTGTCTGGGCTATCTTCGCCTATGTCTGGCTGTTCTGATCTGTCGGAATGTGGAACCACGCCTGTGCGTGGAAGAAGCAACCATCTCGTGGGCAACATGAGCCAGTGAACTGCGGCCTCCTGGGCCATACCCAACAGCTTGAGCCACAAACTCGGCCTGCATCCTCACGGTGTAATCCAGACGGGACGGTGACGCCAGGAAGCCGAAGCCGAATCGTGAGAAAGGTCTTCCGCAATAAATACACGACACAGAGCTCTTCACCTATGTGGTTGGACGGAAGTCAGATCCACTCCTGCAACCACCGGTGGATAAATCCTGGCGAAAACGACTTGTACATACCATATCTGCGCTCTCAATTTTTGTTTCAGGAGATTCCAGCAAGGCGCCCTGGCGTTTGGGTTCTGCATTTTGTTTTCAAGTAATGAGAGGAGAGGAAGAAGAGCACGAGGAGAAATCATTTCACGGCAGATAGCCGCCATGAGAGGTCATCGGTCATCGATGTGCCGCAGCGCGGTGTGGAGGATTGGCATATCAACAGCACAGCAATTCACATGGCCTGGCATGGCATGTAAGCGGAAATGCATAGCGTGCGAGGTCATCGCATATCAGCATGGATCTGTATACACATGTAGCGTGGTCATTCATCACACGGAACGAAGAACACCAAGCCGTGTACCCAGACATCCTGGCATTCAGATTCAGTCGCGGGAACAGCATACTACCACTCGTAACTCCATGCTTCATTTCATTTCCTAGTGTATAGGCGTACGAACGTACAAAGTCTCGAGTCGACGGGTTCAAAGCCATCAAACCAAGTTAGTACACAGTCCGTCCGAGTTTCTTGCTTGAACGACACGAGAGGAATCAACTCCCTCTCCTCCTGCCAGCCAAGAACCTCCCACTCCTCCGCCGCTGATGCTGGCGCGTCTGCTGCTGTTCCTCTCCCTGAGTCACAGGCGTATCGTCCCAGCCTGACGCTCCGACCATCTCACCGCCCACAGCGCCCCTACCAGCACCACCGCTGCCGGATCCGCCGGTAGCGGGCTCGGGCGTGAACAATCCACCGCTCGACGCGCCTGCACTTCCGCTATGGCCACGAGAACCACCCGCGTCGACGGCATCAGTACCAGCGCCAGCGCCAACACCGCCCTCATGCCCACGTCTTGCAGCACGGCCGAAAAGCGTCCTACGAGCTCCGCCGCCCACGACAGCTGCAGCGGCGCCGTCGAGCCACGAGCGCGCGACATTGCGCGCTGGGCTGGTGCTGCTGGTTCTGTCGGTCGGGTTCTCGCTGCTTTGGCCTTCGAGGGGTTCAGAGGGGGCTGCGAGCTGGTGAGCGCCGGTCGCGGCCGTGGGCAGGTGGTGTGAGGCGTGATATGGGCGTTGAGGACGCTGGTGGGCGTATTGCCGGCTTCGAGGCGCGTCGGAGGAGTTGAAGGGGTCGACGAGGTCTTCGTCGTCTTCCGACTCGTCATGTGCGCCGTCGCTGCCGTGCGACATTGGAGAAAAGTCTGGCGTGTCGGGTGTGTGCAGGTAGTGGCGTCGGTTGCCGCTGACCATTCTGGCGCGTGGTGCCGTGGCCTGTTGGATTTGGAGTTGCTGGTGTTGGATCTGCCGCTGGTCGAATGTCGGTCCGGGTCGACTGCTTGAACTCATGGCCGGGTGAGGGATTGCTGGTGACGGCTCTGCGATCCACGGCCCGGTACTGCGGCGCTGCTGTGCATTACCGCTCGACTGTCTGATGTCGCTTCTCCGGGGTCCTGCTCCGCCCATACGGGCCTGGGGTGGTTGTATGCTCGAGATATGACCCGTACCAGCAACCGAAGGAGCTAACATAGAGATGTCCATCTCACTGTCCTCGAGTTCTGTGTCGGTGTGTTCCCAGGCTTGCTCGGACTCTGCTGCTTCAGGGACGTCGTCGTCGAGGTCTCGTTCTGCCATTTCGTCTTCATCCTCGTGGTCGAATATCTCGTCTTCATCGAGCATGGCATTCGCTAGATCTTCGGCCTCGCGCTCGTCGTAATCATACTCGCTGCCGGGGACTGGGACCCGTACGCCAGCCACGATGGCCGTGCCGTGTCTGAAACGTCCAGAATGTTGGGTTCTATTGCCTGGGGATGAAGTATGGGCTTGTTGCAACTCGTCGTCGGTATCTGGCTCGCGGCGTGAGTCATAGCGCCAATTCGAGTCGATTCCGTCAGGGTCGGGCGACATAACTTCTTCGTCGTCGTCGTTTTCTTCTTCATCTGCGTCGGGAATATCATCATCAAGATCACCTCCCATACCGTCGTCATCACCGTCCATATCCGGAATTTCACCATCAAGATCGACCTCGTCATCATCGTCATCACCCTCATCCTCCATCCCTTCAGCATCCATGTCGGGGATATCCTCATCCAAATCTCTCCCCTCTTCCGGCTCACCCGTCTCACCCAGTCTCGCCTGCCGTTCTTGCTCTTCGGCCTCCTGGGCGGCACGTTCCTGCATCTCCACATCCCTCAGCTGTCGCTCAACCTCTTCCCTCTCAACCTCCTCCTCTCTCCTACCCAACATCGTCTTCGCACAACCTGCTGGTTTCAGCCAGCCGTAGCCATACATCGCAATAGCCATCTTGCGCTGGGAGAGCATGCGCTCGTCCGCGCTGAGTACTGCAAGCGTGCTATTTCGTAGTGCCGAGGCATGCTGTTTAGAACGTCGAGAACTTTGTTGTTGGGGGTGTTGTAGTTGTGCTGCACTTGTGGCTTCCGTCGACGAGCTATTGTGTGATGGGAGAAGTGATGCCGGTGGTGGCGCAAAGAGTGGGAGTGACGTTGTAAGAAACATTGTTTCAATATATTATGTGCCAGTTTTGTGGGTGAATGACTGGCCTGGAGGCTTCGAAAGTTTGTCCTGAGCCTCCTATCCTTGAATATTGCAAGAAGGTTGGTTTGGGACAGTTTGTGCGATTTTAGACTATGCAGAATGCCCTTGACTATCAGTACTTCGTGAAGCGCGTGATTTCACTTTCTCAGAGTGATGGTGTGTTAGGTATGCGTTTGCCAGAGAACAGATTCCCTTTCCAGTCGGTAAATGACCGTGGCCTTCAAGTTTGATAAAACAGATGCGCAACTACTGCAAATGAGACGCGCTGAATAATGGCAGACGCAACTTCTGAGACAATCTCGGAGACTTGGGTAACAGACACAAAGATGACCTGATCGAACAGGTTATTTCGTGACTGTTATGGAACGGCGATAGAGCCACCGCGTGTCGTGATCAGCCTCTCACCCTGCATCCGAGGTGTAGGTCTTGGGTGTCGCGACGCGCCTGCAAGGATAGATGCTTTGGGTCTTATGGCACAGTGAATGATGAAGGCGTCAAGTGAGACTGAGCTCTAGGATGGCGAGCGTATTTTACAATTTCTAACTGCCTCAGGTCTGTGATGCGTGTTGTTCAAGTTTCGTGGAGCCGTTGTCGTTCGAGTCGGCGGAAGTGGATGCCAAGAAATCTCCCCAGCGTGGAAGTCGGTCACAACAAATGATTCCACCTCTTTGAAGCCCTTGGCCTCCTCTACCATTACCATTACTGTTCAAGCTCTTGACAACCGCAAATTACACCAAAGGAGGCACTTCATTATGCACTGAAACAAAGGCACTTTCATAATAAGAAAATAATTTCCTGCTAAATATCTACCACTAGTTGATTTCTCTATTGGTACAGTCCCATTTGGCAGTCTGCAGTGTCTCGAGAATTCCAGAAGCATGAATCATAAAGCGGACAATCCAACAGTATCAAACTCTTTGCTGGTCCTTCTCTCAGTCCCAAACCAAAAAAGTCGAACATTTCCATCGTCTCTACAGACACTCTTCCGCTTGTGAAACGATCGTGAGGACTGTCGAAAACCAACAACCAAAGAAAACACATGCACAAACCATGGCCCCATCGATATCCGTTCCTCGTGCTGCTGGTTTAATTTTCGTTTCAATTTTCAACATAATTCTTTGCATTTTCGTTTCGCCCATAACTCAACTCAGTACGCTGCACAGGGGTATCAGCATCCAAACCGACTGCGCGCGTTTTCATCAATTCACGCCTTTGTTCTTTTGTTGCTTTGCGTTGAAACACTGAAATCATCTGAAATGCCGCCTGATGTTAACATTTTCATACCCAGATCCGCATTAGTGTTGTTTATCTCCAAAGTATGGGGTTCTTTAAGCAGAGACTTTGATGTCAGTACCACGCTTGAATTCCTCAGAAGCGTGTGCCATGTCTCCTTGCTTGTGGGCCTTTGATTGTCTGGGAGTAGGAACGGTATCATGCTGATGACGTCGAACAATACCACCAGTGACTGGTAGAGCAGAACCTGTACCCATGAGGAAGGTGTCTACTTGACGAGCGCACTGTCGACCTTCGTTGATGCCCCAAACGATGAGGGATTGTCCACGACGGCAATCACCAGCGGCAAACACACCATCTAGACTGGTGTTGTATTGATTCTTTGGTGTCTTGATGTTCTTGCGTGGATCCAACTCCACCTCTGCATTGAACAGATGCTCGTCTGGTCCGAGGAAACCCATGGAGAGGAGAACGAGGTCAGCAGGGAAGTATTCCTCACTGCCTTCTCTAGGCTTCATGTCCCACCCGCCAGTCGAGTTCTTGGTCCAGTCAACACGAGTTGTGTTGATGCCGACAACACGGCCATCCTTAACCTCGAAGTCTTTGGTCATGACGCAGTATTCACGGGGATCTTTACCGTAGTGTTGCTTGACCTCGGTATGACCATAATCAACACGGTAAATTCTGGGCCACTGAGGCCAGGGGTTATCTCGAGCCCGCTCCGGTGGTGGCTGTGGCAACAGCTCAAAGTTGGTGATGGACTTAGCACCGTGTCTGAGTGAGGTACCAATGCAATCGTTGCCAGTGTCTCCACCACCAATGACAATGACATGCTTGTCTTTGGCAGAGATATACTTGCCGTCTCCGAGCTCAGAGTCCAGGAGGGACTTGGTATTTGCATGCAAAAACTCCATGGCAAAGTGAATACCCTCATTTTCTCGGTTCTTGATCTTCAAATCGCGGGGAACTTGAGCACCGGTAGAAATAACGACAGCATCGTGGCTTGCACGTAGAGAGGCAAGACTGGTTTCTTCATTGGGGCCAACAAGAATGCCGGTCTTGAAGACAACACCCTCAGCAGCCATCAGATCCACTCGGCGTTGGACAATGCGCTTGTCGAGCTTCATGTTGGGGATACCGTACATGAGGAGGCCTCCGGCGCGATCGGACTTCTCATAGACCGTGACGTTGTGTCCGGCACGATTGAGCTGATCAGCAGTGGCGAGACCCGCAGGACCAGATCCAATGACCGCCACCGTCTTACCAGTGCGCTCGGTAGGGGGGGTGGGCACCATCCATCCCATCTCGAACCCTTTGTCGATGATGGCACACTCGATACTCTTGATCCCTACAGGGTCTTCGTTGATGCCCAGAACACAGGCACCTTCGCAAGGAGCTGGACACACCCGACCCGTGAACTCAGGGAAATTGTTGGTCATCAGAAGTCGATTCAGAGCATCCTTCCATTGATTTTGAAACACGAGTTCATTCCATTTGGGAATAATGTTGGAGATTGGGCAGCCAGTGTCAGATTGACAGAAGGGAACGCCGCAGTCCATGCATCGTGCTGACTGATATTTGAGCTCGTCCTCATTGAGACGCGAAGACAATTCGGCCCAATCCTTTGTACGGGTCTTGACGTTGCGATATTTCTCGCTGCGGCGTGTATATTTCATGAAACCACGAGTCTTGTCAAGGACCAAGGCTGCCTTCTGTTTCGCCTTTTGAGCATCGCCATTGACACCCTCCTCAATGTCAAGCATGTCTGCCTTCTTCTGTTGAGCCTCTTTGTCTTGCGCGGCGTCACGTTGCTGTTGGTGAAGGGCTCGAACGGCATTTCCTGGAAGCAGAGGCAGTGGATACTCTGCTTTCTTCGCTTCTTCGGCCTTGGCTGCACGTTCGGCAAGGACACGCTTGTAGTCGGTTGGGAGAACCTTGACAAAGCGAGGAAGGGCACGGTTGAATTCTAATAGGATCCGAGCCGCAAGGTCGGATCCCGTATAATGATGATGATCTTCAATCATACCTCGAAGGAAAGCAATCTCAGTTGGGTCCTCGACACCAGAGACTTCAACCATCTCCATATTGATCTTGGAATGGAAATCTTGGTTCATGTCAAGAACATAGGCGATACCACCAGACATACCAGCCGCAAAGTTGCGACCAGCACTTCCAAGGATAACCACACGGCCACCGGTCATGTACTCACAACCGTGATCACCAACACCTTCAACGACAGCATTGGCGCCAGAGTTTCGAACAGCGAAACGTTCTGCAGCAACACCACGGAAGTAACATGTGCCTTGGGTTGCACCATACAAGCAGACGTTGCCAATCAGAATGTTCTCCTCTGCCTTGAAGACTGCACTTCGTGGAGGGTAGATGATCAAACGACCTCCTGAGAGACCTTTGCCGACATAGTCATTGGCATCACCCTCAAGTTCCAAGGTAACACCTGGTGCTAAGTATGCACCAAATGATTGACCTGCAGATCCTCTGATATTGACATGGATGGTGTCTTGAGGTAAGCCCGCTTCACCATATCGCTTGCTGATTTGGTAAGATAGGGTGGCACCTAGAGTACGATCAGTGTTGACAATATCAGTCTCAATCCGGCAGGGAAGACCCTTCTCGAGTGCGAGCTCAGATTCGGAGATAAGTTTGTTATCGAGACGAGTGTGCAGCTTGTGGTCCTGTTTCCGAACGTTGTAGGTTGCAACACCTGGACGGATGGAGTGCGCGGGTGTAAGGATCAAAGAGAGATCGATGTTCTCGGTCTTCGGTGTGCGAATCTCCTCACGCACCTTCAACAACTCGGCATGACCAACCATTTCATTCACAGTTCTCACACCTAAGCGCGCCATGATTGCTCGAAGCTCATTAGCAATATAATAAAAGAAATTGATGACGTGTTCAGGTGTGCCCTGGAATTTCTGCCGTAGTACAGGATCCTGGGTCGCAATGCCGACTGGGCATGTATTCAAGTGGCACTGGGATTCCGTTAGTCATGATCAATAATAGTAAAGTGTCGGTAGATCTTACCTTTCTCATCATAATACAACCCATGGCAATGAGAGGAGTTGTCGCAAAGCCCCATTCCTCAGCACCAAGCAAACAAGCAATGGCAACATCACGACCAGTACGAAGCTGGCCATCGGTTTGGACAATCACACGTCCTCGCAGATCGTTCAACACAAGGGTCTGATGGGTTTCAGCGAGACCGAGTTCCCATGGCAGACCAGCGTATTTGATGCCGGTCCAACGTGAAGCACCTGTACCACCATCATGGCCAGAGATCAAGATGTGATCAGCCTTGGCTTTGGCCACACCTGCAGCAACAATACCGACACCAACCTCAGAAACAAGCTTGACTGATACTCGCGCACGAGGGTTTGAGCATTTGAGATCATAGATAAGTTGTTTGAGATCCTCGATAGAGTAAATATCGTGATGCGGCGGAGGAGAGATGAGACCGACACCAGGCGTTGAATGTCTGGTGCGTGCGATAGATTCGGATACTTTATGACCAGGAAGTTCACCACCCTCACCAGGCTTAGCACCTTGAGCCATCTTGATCTGAAGCTCATCTGCATCGGCAAGGTAATTGGAAGTGACACCAAAGCGGCCGGAAGCGATCTGCTTGATAGCTGAGCGCATAGAGTCTCCATTCTCCATCTTCAAGCTTCGCTCAGGATCCTCACCACCTTCACCGGTGTTGGACTTTCCGCCAAGACGATTCATTGCAACAGCCAATGTCGAGTGAGATTCCATGGAGATCGAGCCATAAGACATAGCACCTGTCACAAATCTTCGTACAATCTCTGTCCAAGGCTCAACTTGATCGATAGGCACTGGATTTCGCTGCTCAAAGTCGAAATCAAGCATGCCGCGTAGCGTACAGTTCTTGATCTGCTCGTACTCGGACAGAGAATAGGCTTCGTAGGACTTGTCATTCTTCGTTCGGACGGCGTCCTGAATATTGGCAATGCTGACAGGGTCGTTGATATGAGGCTCTCCACCATCACGCCAATGATATTCTCCGGACTCCGCTAATCCAGGGATTTCGCGAATGTGCCGTGAAGGATACCCTTTCTCATGGAAAGCAAAAGCATCTTCTGCAATGAGCTCAAATGTCATACCTCGAACACGGGTAGCAGTACCAGCGAAGCAACGGTCGACGACAGAGTCATCAATACCCAGAGCTTCGAAGATCTGAGCACCCTTGTAGGATTGAAGAGTAGAGATACCCATCTTGCTCATGACTTTCAGAATACCTCCGTCGCATGAAGCCTTGTAATTTGCAATGATTTGCTCATTTGACAACTTCTTTCTAAAAAGGCCCTCACGGTTCATCTTCAAGATGCACTCCATTGCCAGGTAAGGATTGATAGCATCAGCACCATAACCAACGAGAACGCACATATGATGAACCTCTCTCGCTTCTGCAGTTTCAACAACGAGTGCTGCCCGAGATCTCCATTTGTTGCGGACCAGATGATGGTGAACCATACCAGTGGCCAGGAGTGAGGAAACAGGAACTCTATCGGCTGATGTTGCCCGATCAGAGAGAATGATGATCTTGTCACCTGCCTCAATGGCCTCAGTGGCTGCTTCACAGATAGCATCCAGTGCTTGCTTGTATCCCTCAACGCCCGACCACTTATCAAAGGTGATGTCAATGGTCTTGACCGTCCACTCCTTTTGATATTTGGCCATATTCTTCAGAGCATTGAAAGTCTCAATCTCGAGGATTGGGGAAGGAAGCAAGAGTCTGCCAGTTTGTGATTCTTCCATTTCCAGCAGATTGCCTTGAGGCCCAATGTAACACTCTAGGGACATGACAATGGCTTCTCGGATGGGATCAATAGGTGGGTTGGTGACTTGAGCGAAGAGTTGTCTGAAATACTCAAACAGCAATCGAGGCTGCTGTGCGAGGCATGCAAGTGGTGCATCGTTACCCATAGAACCAAGTGCTTCTTTCGAATCCGCTGCCATGGGTCCGAGCAGAAGACTGACCTGTTCAAAGGAATATCCAAAAGCGCGAAATCTGACATCTTCCTGAATAGATTCGTCATTGAGTTTGTATTGCAGATCGAGCTTTTGGCCCAGAGATTCGGTGACAACAGGCATCTTCATGAGATGCTTGTCCAGCCATTGTTGAAAAGGTTGTCTTTTGGCGACAGTCGCTTTCAACTCAGCATCGTCGATGATACGGCCTGCCTCGGTGTCGACGAGAAGCATTTTTCCGGGTTGAAGGCGACCCTTCAGAATGACTCGTTCCGGTTCAATGGCAATGGTGCCGACTTCTGAAGCGCAGACAATTCTATCGTCGTCCGTGACATAGTAACGGCAGGGTCTGAGTCCATTTCGATCGAGGTTGGCACCGCAGTATCGGCCATCAGAGAATGTGAAGAGAGCAGGACCATCCCATGGCTCCATCAAGCAGGCCGAGTACTCGTAGAAAGCGGCTTTAGCAGGATCCATGGCCTGATTGCCTTGCCAGGCCTCAGGAACCATCATCATCACAGCCTCTGGCAGAGAAAGAACACGGTTCATGACCAACAGTTCCATCACATTGTCGAAGGCTGCGGAATCAGAACCTCCGTCTTCGACGATGGGGAAAAGCTTCTCAAGATCGTCTCCAAAGAGGTCGGAGTTCAGAACACCTTCGCGTGCTCTCATCCAGTTCTTGTTCCCCCGTAGGGTATTTATTTCACCGTTATGAGCAAGCCATCGTAGAGGCTGCGATCGATCCCACGAGGGGAAGGTGTTTGTTGAGAATCTGGAGTGAACGAGGGCGAAATGCCCTTCATAGTCCACCGAGACCAAATCATGGTAGTATTGATAGACCTGTACGGGGGCCAATTGTCCCTTGTAGACAATGTTCCGGTTGGACAAGCTACAAACATAAAACCAAGGTTTCCACCGAGAATCATGAGAGACAGTCTTTCGCAGAATATAGAGCTTTCGCTCGAATTCAACATCATCAAATTGTTCTTTATCTGTGGTTGTGGGCTTGTCGGTGCCATACGCAGAGGCAAGAACAACGAACGGCTGCAAAATGATGGGTTCGCGAGAAAGCGCGGCTGGACCGAGTAAGGTCGAATCCCGGGGAACTTCACGCCAGCCTAGGGTACGAAGACCCAGTGATTCTGCAGCTTCCTCAAAGCTAACAGTTGCCAGCTTGAGCATCTCAGTATCTGGTTTGAAAAACAAGTTACCGACTGCATACTGTCCGAGGGGTGGCAATTCGACGCCAACCTCGCGGGCGAAGTTCTTGACGAAGAATTTGTGTGGGATAGAGGTCATCACACCCGCACCATCGCCGTCTCGAGCATCTGAACCGACCGCACCACGATGGGTCATGTTACAGAGGAGATTACGGGCTGAGTAGCATTAGCCATCCAAACGTCTGCCATGCCTGGAGCAAGGAACTCACCATCGCTAATGATTTTGTGGCTCGCCTTGCCCTTGATGTGGCTGGATGATGGTCAGCGAAAAACTTTTTGCCACCGAGAATGTGAAGTCGGGAGGTTTCTTACGCTGCAAAGCCTACACCACAAGCATCCTTCTCGAGGCTAGGGTCATACAGACCTTGCTTCTCGGGCAAAGCCTCACCCCAGCCATAGCCCTTTGCGGGCTTGTAGGGTGTGTACTCTTCTTGTACCTCAGATGTTTCAATCTCTTGATTTTTGGTTTTTTCCGCTTCCAAGCCCATCCTAGAGTCGACTAGCGACAAAGTTACAGTTGACGATCGGTAGAAGGAGGGTAGTTGACAGTAGTCTCTGACAATGGACGACTGTGGTAGAGCAAGAAAAGACCCTTGGCAATACCAAGATCTGTTTGGAGCAGCAAGGAGGCTGCCTTCTCTGTCAAGTTCGAACGAGCTCGTAGGTGTCGTCTATGAGGGCGTAAGAAGGATGGAGGAGACCAAGTGATGGAGTGACAGAGTGCTGGATGAGATGCAAAAAAAAGATGGACGGGTGGGTGGACAAGAGGAAGAAAGAAATTGGGTTCTGGGATGTGGGGTTTAGAGACTAGAGCGTGAGGATGGAGGTCCTCTCTGAGCGATCAAGTTTGTCTGCCTCTACCTCGCTGCTTGCTTCAAAAGAATCATCCACTAGCGTGCTAGGAACTGACCACTTGCGATGAATATTGACTCCCAATTCGGAGCTCTGAGATGCTGGTGTTTGGCTTTACTCATACAGAAACTGGGCAAGTGTAGCGGCGGCGGCGAATTGCTGGACTCCGTAGCGTTTTCTTTGGTACAATCCTTTCTCGCGATGGAGGCACCTCCAGTCTCCAGAGTCCCGTATCCCGTTGGTCACGGTTGGTGGGCTGCCAGTGTCGGTATTCAAGGTGGATGATGGGAAAAAAAGACGTGTTGTCATAGGTGACAGGGATTCATGGTGGGGAGAACATGGGTGCTCCATTCTGTTCGTGACCTGGAATAAGGCTGGTGTTTAAGCAGTCCTTTAGGGTGCCTTTAGCTGGAGTTACAGGCCCAGTGCTGTCCATTAGCCGGCCGAATAATGCAAAAGCAAGCCCGTGTAACGCCTGGGACACCTTAGGCATGCCCTTGACCGTGCCCCAAAACCCAAGGTGGGGGATTGCAGTGGAGGGACCAGACCATACTAGTAGATGGACATCCTTGTCGATTCTTCCATCATGGCGTCGGTTGAATGTCGCCAGTCTCCGGTCTCCATCATGCATCATGCAATGCTCCATTCTAAAGCATAATCTGAGCCATTGTGCATGTGCTGATAAGGACCTGTTGATCCAATCATGCGCGTCCTTTTTACAACCATTACCTTTAGGAATCTCACCAGGCAAGCTCAGCTCTCCGATCCCGGCCTTTCATGCCTCGAAAATCACTATTCTCTGGGAGCTTCCCTTGCTTGTTACCCTTTTGAGCCCTGCCCATGCCTAACTCTCGGGCATAGTGCATGGAAAAACTGTGTGTCATAATGCACTCCACCTGCACGTCGAGATGCTTGGAAATCTCATCGTCTGGGCTACTGCTACTTCAATCTCTTCTCAGAGTGCTCGCGCAAGTGGGAGGTGGGCTACTTCGTCCGTCTCAACTCGCTTAGAGACAAACGAGGGAGGAATCAGCGTGGAACACCATTTCGGCCTTTGAATGGTGATTTGACCGAGGTCGATGTTCCTATCTTGGCTATGAACCACCGTCAGGCTGTTCGCGGACAGGAGCAGCACATTGTGTGGTCAGACTTATGTCACATTGCTATTAGGGAGCCTCGCATTCACCCGGATCCCACACATAGACTGAAAGGCATTTTGAGGATGGCTCCCAACTCCTACCCGGTGTTGCCCGACTGGAATGGCCAACACAAGAAAATTTTTATTGATTGCTTCTTCTGCTTACCGAACCATAAAACAGATGCGGAGGGGAAATTTTGATGCGCTGTACTATATGTCGGGTTTGCTAGATCAGGGTTCCTCCCTCAGACTTCTGGTCCAAACAAAAGACCATTTTTGATTGGATCAAATCATCACGAGCTCAAATACTCCTTACCGTTTATATATTATATCGTATGACCCAACGATGGCCAGGTGTTTTTTATGTTTGAGTGGTACTCTCCCAAGAGAGTACCCAAACAAGTATCCTGCAAATGCAAGACGCACCCCACGCACCTCATGAGGGAGGGCCTTCGCTAGATCTGCACAGGAATACTGTTAATCTGAAGTCCCTAATGCATGGTCCAGACTTCAGAAGAGCTCTAAACTCCTTGCGAAAGACCGAATGATCATGCTGCAGCAAAAACGTTTTTTTCTCCTTCACCCGAAGCGAACCACTGACATGTGCGTGGGAATGCACACGTCAGACTACAGTCGCTAAGAACCAGTCACACCACGGCTATTATGCCGACGTGAGAAGCGCTCGCACTGTCCTGCGAACCATTGCCTCTGGCCGCATTAATAAGATGCAAAGAGATACAAGTACCGAATGACCAGCTTTCTCTTCCGCGGGAACTAAATTCGCTGCCGAAGTCGGAGAAGGTGAGAGATCGCTGTTTACGAATCCTTTGCAGACCCTTGTGCCTGATCCGAACGCCCTGCATGCATGACATCCACCAAAAAGCTCGAGCCGCATTTCAATCCGAGTCTGCTTATTGGTCACTTATTCTTTTTGATTGTTGATGACCCTGACACATTCTCCTCGGCATTGGGGTTTGTCAGGCCAGGGAAAACAATAACGAACCAAACAGAGCAGGTCAGTAACGGGAACAGATGGAAAAATCAACAGAGTCTATCAACAATCATGTAGGAGCGACAGGCATGTATGCACCATGTTGTGCAACACTAGGACTGGTGTCTGCAATCATCATTACTATTAAGTCAGAAATATGGCCTTGCCCTCTTGACTTCTTGTGGGTTGGCTTTCATAATTCCCCCTGCTCCCTCCAGTTTCCATCCATTCCTGGTGCGGAACCCATGCGAACGGCTTGAATTACTATGTGTCGTCAAAACACCATAGCCATGGACGAAGTCACACAAACGGAACTTACGGTGAAGAGTTCAATCACGTACTCAGCACGTTCAGACACAGTAGAATCAATGCCAAAGTTTTGTCAAAAGTGTATTCTCGAGGATCGTCCCCCTCAGCCGGTCCACAGTTTTCTTCTTCCTTGCAGATATCTGACGGATCAGGGTCAACAACTAACATTCAACGGCCATTGACCACAGCCAGGTCAACCCCGCGCCCAGGAAGATCCATCATGATTCATCAAACATAGCCCTATTTTCACCTCTCAAAAAGATGTCACTCCCAATCGCCTTATACTTTGGTCGAATACAAAAGTACGGTGCAGACACAAAACAAGAGACTCGGACATTTCACTGGAACAAGGTGAGGAAAACAAAATTACTGAGTGGAGGAAACATGGGAGGGCGGGCAAAGTCGCTTTGAAATTTGCTCCGCAACCCGAGAACGAAACACTTTGCATTGGCAGCCACTGGCAGTGCAAAGGACGGCTGCGTGCGTTGGATTCTTTTCCCACTCACAGATTCAAGCGGGCATATGCAGTATAGCTCTTCATCACCAGCCGCCTGGCCTGGACTGGAAGCCTTGGACACTGTCCAAGTGACTATCACAGTGAATACAATTGCTCTTTCCAAGGTCAATCTCGTCCGAGCAAGGAAGAGTATTACTATTTGAGGGTCCCAACAAACGGAGTTCCGTGTGATGTTTACCTCGTACCACAAACGCCATGCTTTGATGAAGACTACCTTTTCCCATCCATCCGAGCTTCGATCTTTGGATGCCTGTGTCTCCAGATCAACCACAGTTCAGGTAGGTCCAATAAAACTCTGACGACCCGGTACTCACTCAGTCATGGTCACACCACGCCACATTGGACCTTGAACCTTGAACTTCCTGTTGCATGCAGTGTTCGCGTCAATCTGGGCCGCAAAGATCAAGCTGTTGGCGATCCAGCAAAACCATACTTTAGGTGTTCGCTGCCCTGTGTGGCAATCAAACTCAAAATTTCCCGTTTCGAGCTCGGCACTCCCAGATCAGGTAAGACGAGTAAGTTTTTCATCGCCCAGCAAAAGATTTTCCATGTGTTTTTGTTCCGGTTCCGATTCCGAGACACCCCTTGCCTTTTCTGATCGATCGATTGATCTATGTTTCTGACCCGACAAGAAATTCTCATGTGTTTTTTAAGTTACTCTCCTCCTGGCAGTTAAAGAGTGTGCATGAATACTGCGTTACAAGTCTACTTCTTGTCGGCTTCTGGTTGTAGTGGCAACAATACCATTCACCGACCCTACCCATTCACTCCCACACACTCAAAAGACAGGAGTCTTATGAGCGTGTGTTCGGAATTCCGAGACAGGACGCATGACTGCGACGTGAAAAAAGGAGAACAATTTACATTGCGGTTAAGGTGTTGTTCAAGTCACCTTGGCAATCGCCCGCGATTTCGCTCGGTCTGCCCATTTTCTCGCTGGGCGATGTCAACTTTGCCTGTCTCGCTTAACGCGCAGGCTCACGGACGCCCAAAGCATAGCTACCTTGAATGCGGAGGATAGGACAAATGAAGGATGAGCGACAGTATAGTTACCGGCGAGTACCGCGTAGGCGAGATAGCACAAGTGAGTCGCACTCTGCCCATTCAGCTCGCCAGGATCTGATTCTGCTCTGATGGCGACTTGGCGATCAAAACGCAGAGTCATGGTGGGAGTTGGCAGGGTAAAGCGAGACAGGTTTACGACTGAAATTGCCAGGTTTCTCCAACATGATCAGGGATAGAGAACTCCAGTACGTGGTGAGTCTAATTAGGCCCAAAGCGCGCCAAGGGTTCGGCCTTGGGCAGATACGGATACTATACCTGTGAGGCTGTGACCTAACTCCCTTGGTGGCTATAGAGCACGGATACTCGCCATACCGAAGCATCGAGTCGATTAGTCGTATCGAAATCTAATTTGTCTTTCCAAACTCCCCCTTCGATCCTATACTACCCTGTAGCAGAGTGTCCATTCCCGACTGTCAGCCTTCGCTCAACGAGCTGGAGTCGGCCTTAAAACTACCGATATCATCCAGATACTCAGGATCTGTGCATATCGTCATTCAGTAGTCTCTATACCATAATTCACAATGCGAAGGGAGGCAATCATACCGGTCTTTTTCTCGACTATGAATTTTTGAGTACTTTTGATCAACCCATTGAGCTCACTCACGAGCTCATGCAAATGTAGCCTTACACGGTCATTTCTGCGAGCAGCACCTTTGACGGCCTGGATGGCTACATCGTAACGACTGGTTCCGTTGAGTAGCATCATGTTGAAAGGTGTAGTTGTCGACCCTTCCTCGTTGTAGCTCGCGATGGAGACGCGGTGCATGTTTGGACGTCCAAAGAGCAGGCCTTTCAGTTCGTTCGCATATCCGTGGTAGTTGAAATGAATGGGCACATCCGATGTGAAGAGTGCGTCGAATGCTTCATCAGTCAGGGCGTGAGGGTGGCTGCTGGATGCTCCTAAAATCATCAGATCCGTCACGTTAACCACGCGCACTCGTAACTCTGGGCTCTTTTTGCGCAAAAGCTCCGCTGCGGCAATAACTTCCAGTGTCAATTCTGCACCAATTCCTACAAGTACGACGTCTGGGTTTATGCCTTCCTCTGTTGATGCAAATTTCCAGACTGAGGCTCCTGCCCGACAATGGTTCTCTGCTTCGTCTGGAGAGAGGAAAACAGCAGATGGTTGCTTGCTACCGACCATCAAATTGACATAATTCTTCGACTGCAGGCAATGTGCCATGGTAGACAGAAATGTATTAGCATCAGGTGGGAAGTAAACCCTCGCAGCATCGGGCTTGAGGTTCAAGACGGCTCCTATGAAGCTTGGATTCTGGTGTGAAAACCCGTTGTGCTCCTGGCGCGTCCATGTCGAAGTCTCCAGATAGTTGATGCTTCCGATAGGCTTACGCCAGCTGGCTTCACCTGCCATCTTGCCGAACTTCGCATACTGGACCATCATCGTGTGGATGATACCGAGGAATGCTTCGTAGCTAGGGAACAGCCCCACGCGGCCAGTCAAAGTGTAGCCTTGCAACCACCCTTGACATTGATGCTCTGAGAGCGTCTCGGTCACTCGCCCGCCACGAGCGTTGGAGAATTGATCCCATTGAAAGTTGCGATTCGTCGAGTTCAATACAGCGTCCAATTTGTTAGACTCGAATTCGTCGGGTGAGAAGATTCGGAAGGTCTTGGGATTGTCTTTGACCACCTGTTCGAGCAGTTTTCCCACCGCCTTCATGCAACTCTCTGAAGTGCCCTTCTTCGCAACGAACTTGCGCCAATCGATGGGATTGAGGCCCTCATACGTATCATAGATTTTCTTGTTTTGGCCAAGCCGTCGTTCTGGTTCGGTGGGAATGATGGACTTGATATCATCCACGACATCACCATTCTCCTTGAACAGCTCCTTGGGTCTGTAGGATTCCAGCCATGCTTGGAGCATTTTAAGCTCTTCAGGATCCGTCTTTGCTGCAGCTAATGGTACTTGATGTGCTTTGAATGATCCTTCAACGAACTGCCCGTGAACTTTCTTCGGGCCGGACCAACCTTTTGGCGTGCGCAATATTAAAACAGGCCATCGAGGTTTCATGATGGGTTTCCCACTTCTTGCAGCGGCTTGGATTCTCTTGATTTCAGAAAGCGCCCACTCCATTGAGTTGGAGAGATCGGCATCAATGTCCTCCAGATCATCAACCACCCTGGGCTGATACCCATATCCTGAAAACAATGCTGCCATTTCCTTGTCATCCATGCAACCATAAATTGTTCTTTCACTGATCTTGAAACCATTGACATGGATGATCGGTAGTACTGCTCCACTTTCCGCAGGGTCAATAAATTTGTAGCCGTGCCATGCAGTGGCTGTAGGGCCAGTCTCTGACTCTCCGTCTCCCACAATGCAAGTGACGATAAGGTCAGGGTTGTCCATGACGGCCCCAAAGCTGACACTCAGAGCATAGCCTAATTCGCCTCCTGTCTTGATGTTAGGTTTGTTTACATTTATTTTCAGAGGGACAGCACCAACCTTCATGGATGGCACCTGGGGTCTCTGCATTGATATGGCTTGGAAAGCCTCCAGTGGTGCTAAAGCCAGTGATGAGATTGTGCAAACCCTTGGCATCCTGAGAGCATTGAGGGTAGAACTTTGCAAGTGAGCCTTCGAGCCATAGATTAGCTAGGATTGATGGCGCGCCATGCCCAGGTCCCACAACATAAATCATATCAAGATCATGCTTCTTGATCAGAAGGTTGAGATGAGAGTATACCAGGGTCAGACCAGGGCAAGTTCCCCAGTGACCTAGTAGCCTAGGTTTAATGTCCTCGAATTTGAGGTCACGCTGCAGCAATGCATTATCTTGTAAGAAAATCATGGCGGCAGCGATGTAATTAGCTGCTCGTCGGTACTTGGCGATAACATCGTTGGTCTTATCGGCCAAGGTTGGCTTGTCAAGCCTGACCAGTAAATCGGAAACATATTCTGGGAGGTTTGATGGTGGTGGTTGAGGATTTGGACGATCTATCACTTCGCCCGGCATATTGGATGGCTACCTAGGTATTTAGTATGGTATTCTGTGATCAGCTTGAAACTGCAAATAGATGACAAAGAAGGAAATCAATGCAAGTTGCGAATGTCAGAAGACAGTCAGCGATGTCGTGCAGGGGAAGAGCAATTGAGGGTGTTTGTGTGGCTTGATAGCAAGTCTCCGGGAAGCCGGCAAACAGCATTCCCATACGCATCTTCGATGTCACTAATGTGTTGAGAAAGTGATGTAATCGAGATTGCACAGCGTCACCGAGTAACAACTCAAAAAGTCTCCAGTTCATCGTAATGGTCGTGCAAATAGATGCTCGAAAACTTGACGTCGAATGCCCACGTCATCTGGTCAGTGAGAGTCTTTTGCACATGCCCCAGGCTGTCCCTGTGATATGCAGTGTCACCCTTAACCTGATGGACGTGCATGCCTTTGAAGCTTGCCCGTGCTTGACTAAGACGCGTTAAAAACGTGCAGTGGTCTGACATCACTTCACCCATTCCTGGATTCTCATAAAGAGGCCGCACATCTTCGGAGTCCAAGGTGTTGTGAGCGAGAATCAGAACATTAGCTTTATCATGGCAAATATCATTCTTTCAATCAATGCCGGGTCGTCTTCCTTAAAGACAACGGTGTTCAAAGAAGTACAGGATGGAGAAGAGAAGCAGCTACAGCGGCTAGCTTCCGCCCAAATCGTAAGCGAAGCCGAGGAACCTGGCATAGTACCACCCCAATCAATACCAGAGCAGCCATCTCTAACTCCTCCTTCCATCAAATAGTCGGCCATCAACCAGCCACCAGCACAGTTCAAATACGTTCGCGGTGACCACAAGAAGTCATCTGAGGCAGGCTCTATTCATGACCACAAAGAGGCATTCGAATATGTCCTCAATGCCTTCCTCTCGGACCCAGACATCCCAGAGGTGGCCAGTAAGGACGATTTTCATTATGCATGCCACCGAACTGTACAAGGAGGTGATTTCGAGGACGATCAATTGATCGACAAGAGCACATTTGAAAAGATCGAAAAGTTGTCGGATCTAGCGCCCTTGTGATGCAACCCATGCCATTAAGACGTAGCCCAGACTGACTTCATCGCAGGCACAATGCTTCCGCCGTTAGTCTAATGACTGCATGTCATGAAGATCTTCCTAAAGTCGTCAATGTCGCATGCTTCGACTCTGGCTTCCATCATACCATGCCCGACTATGTCAAGACCTATGCTATTGACCAGAAAATTGCGAAAGAGAAAGGCCTGCGCAAGTACGGGTTCCACGGTCTTAGTTATAAGTACATCACTCGAAGGGTGGCTGAAGACCTTGGCAAACCACAGTCTGAGATCAATCTCATTGCGCTCCACCTTGGAAGCGGAGCATCAGCTTGTGCAATCAAGAATGGGCAATCCATAGACACCACGATGGGATTGACCCCGGTCTCCGGCTTGCCCGGTGGCAGTCGGTCGGGCGACATTGACCCCAGTCTAGTCTTTCATTACACCTCGGACGCCAGTGCTTTGAGTCCTAGCAGCACAAAAGATTTGCATATATCGACGGCCGAAGATATTTTGAACCGCCGAAGTGGGTGGCTCGCTTTGACCGGCACAAGCGACTTCTCAAAAATTGCGGACCCGAAAGCGCCGGACACCCACCAACTTGCATTCAACATCTTTGTCGATCGAGTAATTGGTTACATCGGTAACTACTACGTCAAGCTCGAAGGCCGAGTAGATGCTCTGGTGTTTGCTGGAGGTATAGGCGAAAGAAGCGCCTATTTACGAAAGGTCGTAACCCAAAAAGTGGCGTGTCTGGGTTTTACTCTGGATGACGAAAAGAACGAAGGTGCCGCCGATGGAAACGATGTTGTGGATATTGGTTCAGACGGCAAAACGCCGCGGACTCTTGTGTGCGAGACAGATGAGGATGTAAGTATTTCAAATCTACAACCAGAAACAATGACTAACCGACTTCCTTAGTTTGAAATGGTTAGTATCGACTTTTCGACATGCGGCCGGATAAGCTTTGTTAATACTGACATGAATGAAACAGGCGTATAATTGCATGCTTCATCCGAAATGATGAATCCGGCGACTGTATCCGAAGCAGAGCTTGCTTCTTGCATTACTCTGATTTGACAGGAACTAACGACAATGCCTTTTCGTGCGCAGACGGATGTATATCGGGAGCTTTGGAATATCATGTCGCATCGAGACTCGCAACATCTACATTGGAAGCCAAGTTGTTATTTCAAACAATATGGATAGATTTCATACGACGTACATGGCTTGGTTCCTCCCTCCCCATGCCAGGAATCCTACGGCCGCGACGAGGCGCTAACGACTTTGTAGATCCAAACCCCAATCCTTCCGTGGGCCTGATTAACCCGCAAGCAGGGCAAGTTTTGGCGAATGGCCACTTTATTCCGCAGTATGGCCGTTCCATTACGTCCGCATCTCCATCCCGTGATAGGAAAGCTCATGGACCAGCCTCGTCGCCGGCCAACATCCGTATTTAACCTTCTTCCAAATCTTTGACAGGGACGCCTACGGTTCTTCTTTCGATTGTGGTGGCCCTGATGTCGGTGTCCGGACTCCGGGGTACCAGTACTGATTACTCGTACGCTATTTGTCACGGGAGCTGCCTTGCTTACTGAACCCTGTTAGTAGAGTTGACTAAGCGACGCAGCTATCACAGCTCTAACATCGACAATGCATCAGTTGACCAATGGGACCGCTTCAACTTCGCTTGCCCATCGAAGCCTCTTGACTTCCCGAAGCTTTCTGAATATTCCTAATATGGTACAGGGCCGCATCTGGCAGTTGCTGCGACGAACCTCAACTAAGGAACATCACCGTGAACATGCAACTTCAAGCATTTCCTGAGTTAAACACCAGCCTTTGACGTATCGCCTGATTATGTGTTGGCGGTCTAAGTTACTGACAGACGCTTCATCCTGCCGCTAGCCGTACAGTGCTGGAGTGACAGTCGATGTCCAACCATATAAGATGCGGGTGGTTCCCTGGTGTAAGTACAAGACATCCCAAGCTCTGCCCCTTCATCAACCAAACTTGGTCCATCATGCAACTACTCTCGTCGCTTCTGTTGTCCTTTCTGCTGGTCGGTGCAGAGGCTGCTGTGCCCAAGAATAAATACAACTGTACCAGCTTTATAGTCCGCGTACCCATCGACAATGTGACGCTCATTGATCTTCCGTTTCCTCCCTTCGCGGACCAATATGCTGCGACCGCTTTCGCCAATCAGGTCACAATTCGTACTCCATCGGTCCCTAAAGTGAACCTTTCTTCCTTGACCACGACTTTCAACATATCCGCGGAATATTGCACCCCAGCAGTCCTAGGTCCGAATTCTTCGACTCTTCATGTTCTCACGCACGGCCTAGGCTTCAACCGGTCCTATTGGGACTTCTACCTGCCAAATGCAACGAATGATGCAGAATACTCATATGTCAATAGAATCACAGGAGCAGGATACTCCACGCTCTCATGGAATCGCTTGGGTATCGAACCGTCCACTATTGCAGATCCGTACAAGCATATTCAAACTCCGGTTGAATTGGCCACTCTGATATCCCTGACCGTGCTCGCTCGGGCTGGGAATATTTCGCAGGTGCCGGTTCCAAAGAAGGTCGTACATGTTGGCCACTCTTGGGGCAGTGTCCTGAGTCTAGGTCTTGCCGCTCTCGCTCCGCAAGTGACCGATGGTATCGTTTTGACCGGCTTCTCGGGTGTCAGCGACTATCAGAACCTGTTCATTGCCGGAACTAGCTTTCACCTCGCCTCTGAGAATGCTCCAGCACGATTCCCAGCGAAACAGTACAGCACAGGTTTCCTCACATGGGCAGATAAATCCGCCAATCAGTACGCATTCTTCAATTATCCACACTTTGATCCGGCTGTTCTCGCCCAAGCAGAAGCCACCAAGTATCCTTTCACTTTCGGCGAGTTCTTCTCGGCCACAGCTATCCCGTCCAAGGCACCTAACTACAAGGGACCTGTGCTGTTCTTGGCTGGAGAGGCAGATCTGATCTTCTGCGGCTCCAACTGTACAGGACTGTATGGCGCGGACAGTGCTACTGTCAAGGCTTTCAATGGTAGCAGCAGCGTTGAAACTTACATTCAACCCAACGTCGGACACGGCATTAACTTGCACAAGAACGCCACCGGCGCCTACGATGTCGTTCTTGACTGGGCTTCGCGACATGGACTCTGAAGCGTGATCGGAATTGGAGACTCCAGTTTCGGAAGGCAACAATAAAACGGAAAAGCACTGCTTGATCATGTTTTGCCAGCGAAGAAATCGATATATAGAGAGACAATACAAGCTCATCTTGCTCGACAGTGCGTTTCCATGGACCTGGCCCCCAATAAGTAATAATGCATCAACCCTCTGGCAATAGGTTAATTGTTATATCTCTAGTGATAAAGGTCTTAGAATTCAATCACAAACCATCATGCATGTACACAACCACATAAAGTCGTAAGATACCAACTTCACACCAAGTAATAGCAAAGAGCTGAATCAGTTGCTCATAAATGTAATGTTCAGGTCAATCGGCGGAAAGCCGATGTCCGGATCACGTGTGTGCTGAAACATGCGCTACGTTTCCGCTGCTTCAAACTGTACAACTTCTGTTCGCCAATGCAGTTTCCTTCAACCTCAAGAAACAGGTCTGTCCAGATTTCTCGTTAGCCGCTCGATCGTATGGCACTCGCTCAGAGTTATCCCTTCTCATGCAGGAGTTGGGCATGGAATGGTCAGATCGAGGGGGTGGCTGCATACGCGCCTTCCACGCTGGTCAAGGCGCGTAATATTCGCCTCCCGATTCGTGGCGAATACCCATCCAAGACCGTCTACAGGGTTGTTTCGCTGTTTCTAGTAAGTTCGTATAGGGAATTGACTGTGATATACACTTCACCATGCACTCTATTATGCACCATTTACGTCGTGCAAAAGCAAGTAGTGCAGACTCAACATCTTCGCCAGAGTACTAGTCAATCATAACAACTGCGGTATTTGACCGCGGACGACACGTCGACTTGAACCAGCTTCGAATTTCTCTTGTTGAATCTGTGCTTCTGCAGCAAGCGTTGTTCTTTACCCAAAGAATGCCTTGACAGCTAAGGCATCATCAGAACCGCCGTCAGTCTATCATGGGTACCGTTTTCCGTCTGCCTGATTCCGGGGTGCCCCAACAGATCGACTTGCGTCTGCCGATTTCTATGCTGGTCTGTTACATCACAGCCGTACTTTGCGCTGTTGGACATCACATCCTAAATCTTTGTCTGCATGGGAAGCCGGTGGAAGAGCTCTCGATCAATCAGCAATGGGTGGCTCGAAGCGGAAATGCATTAGCTTACATGGTCAAAGTGCTGCTGGTCCTGGCCACAGGTACCGCTTATTGCCAATGCATCTGGCAGAAGGTGAAAGAGAGACCTATCAGGATCGGACATTTCGATACCTTGTTTGGAGTTCTGGATAATGTCTTCGAACTACGGCGGTTGCGATTCTGGGTGCAGAGGCCTACATTGGCTCTGACTGTGCTTATTCTCTGGTATGGTAGATTTCTCATTCCATTCATTTTCATCCCCCGTTGCCCTGCTCAAGCTCGTTTGACAGCTTCCGATCAAAGCTAAGATGATGCAGGTCACTGCCTCTAGTAGCCATCATTACCCCCGGCACACTATCGGTGGTGGACAAACCTACCACCCAACCAGCTGTCATCTCTGTACAGCAACGTGAATACGGACGTGGTTTATATGCTGCGTCAGTGCTTGCGGACAACGGCACCGTCATCTATGGGGGTGCTAGATCATACTTGAAAGGCCCAACGATGGCTAGTCTGGTCGAAACAGAAATACTATCTGTCGGACATTCTGCAACTAACCTGACCTACAGTCTCGACTTTTATGGCCCGGCGGTCAAATGTACAAAAGCTGGAGATCAATTGACAGAAAATTTGGCAAGTATCATCACTCAATATGAAAGCACCAACAAGAGCACAGTTGTGTTCGATACGTGGGTGCCGAAACCCAACAGCAATTCGAGTCAGGCGATCGTCGATGGGGCGATTATCCTCGACTCGGACAAAAACCGAGATCTACGGATCCTCGACCAAACCTCGACTGATGCCACTACAATATACTATACCCTCGCCCCTCCACCATCCTCTGACACATCAGCAGATGCTCCAATATATGTCATCCAATGTTCTCTGTACAATGCTTCATGGCATCTCAATTTTGATGTCCGAAGCACCGGAGAGCAAACCCTGACCCCATCCATCACATTTGAAAATTGGATGCCTGGCTGGAGTAGCATAAACCCACCCCTCAAGAACGGTACAGAAACTGACACCATTTTCGACTATGCTGGACTGATGGAGACCTTCGGTGCCGTCACCACCGGAAGACTGGAGGTACCTGGTGACCCAAACTTACCATTCGTACAAACTTCGATTGCCTTGGAGACAAGCCCAGTCCTCTTCGCAGACGCAACACCTGCACCCTTCACGGACGGGGCAATGATAACACTTCAACGTACACTGGAACAGACATTCACGAATATGACATTGTCCGCTAGATATGGTGTACTTCCCCGACAAGATCTTAGAGGCGACACTCCCTTGTTGAGCTTGGTCGATGTCGATGCCAATTCCACATTCACGCGCAATGTATACGACTATAAGTCTCGCGACCTGATTATTTCCTATACCCTGGCCGTCGTCTGGAGCACTGTTTGCATACTACTCGCCGTTCGCGCCATACGAGACATGGGCGCCGTCTACTCCAACAATTTTTCAACTGTAGTACGTGTCACCAGAGGACAGACGCGTCTGGATCATTTGATCGTCGATGAAAATGATAGAAGCGGAGCGGAGCCATTACCCAAACGCGTTGCTGATGCTTATATTTGGGTCGGGAAGGAGCAAAAGATGGGCATGGGCATAGGACGAGGGAGAGTTGGGACGGAGAACTCGGTGCGCTCTGAAAAGTCTACAAGAAGATGGTGGGGTAGGCAAAAGGTAATGGACCTGGAAACTCCGCCTGAGAAAGACAGCACCAATGTGTTGGCAAAGGAGATAAGAGGTGCTCCTGTTGGTAATTGGATATGAGCAATGACATCGGAGCGGCAGCCAGCGGATAATGGATGAGTGTCGCCAGAGGCATACAATTGTACATTAAGATAGGTATAGAATATACCGTCTATCCGAGGGCTTTAGCAGTCCATTCGTGACTTGTTATCTGGAAGATACTATGTTACAAAAACCGCTGAACTTTTGAATATGGTTTGAAAAAGCCTTATCCCCGACTTGTCTCCCGGCTAGCGAGGCTGCAAACCTACAAAGCCGCCAAAGTCATGTCTCCTAATCCCATGGATAAATGTCTTCCTTATTACGAATCCCGACATTGCAGACAACCACACGACTGAGCATGCTACCATATTCTTCCCTGCCTTGATTTCCGATAGCACCACGACTACTGGACCCTGAAGTCGAGCTGTTCGAAATCATCAGCGAGTCCTCAACATCATCGTCAGCCTGCTGAGACCACCACCACTGGCTACCGCTCAACATTCCATCCTCGTCATCAACATCGTCATCAATTTCTCTCTCAGAGTACGAGCCACTATCGATTTCCTCGATCGTCAGCCGTGCCAGCCAGCCCCACTTCCGCCAGAACCACGGTCTGGCTTCCCAACTCCGTTTGCTCCAAGCGACGCCATCGCGCATGCTACGCCTATGTCTGCCATTTGCACGTGCTCGGCCCCAGCATACTAACCCGTCGTGCATCAAGTCCAGGAAAAGACTGCAGTGGTCCAGTTTCTTCAAGCTGGAGAGGTATATCGCGATGTTCCGAAAGTGCGGGAATGGGATGCAGTCTAGATAGCATGGGTGAGGGAGCAGGAGTTGGACACCGGAAGGCCGTAGGTCCGGCGGTATCAAGCTGATGGTGCTATTGGATGCGGTCGTGAATGGCGATGGGTGATCGTTGATGTATGATGCTCTCGAGATTGCAAGGCATTGTGCAATTGATAGAGTCGCGGCGAAGCAGCTTTCGCCGACTAGTTGAAGATGGTTGAGGTACAGCGACGGGAGCAAACCGTCGTTACTGGATCGAGGTGTTGGTGCGATATCTGTTGAGAAGGGGTCAATGGGATATGAAGCTGATTCGGAATGATCTCTGGAAAATGAGGACGATGTAGTGGGCTGGATCGAACTTCCTGCTGGTCTAAATGCGGGTGGCTTGGTGTACATCTTCTGCCATATATTCCCGTCTACAGGCCACGCGAACCGCATATCCTCCATTGTGGGATCGGGAGGTACATAGTAGTATATTGCCATGGGTAAAGGCATATCCGGGTCAGGCAGACTTGGTAGCGCCTCAGGGCTGATAGTTGTATGCTCCGGAGTAAACTGCATGATGACCGGGTCATTCATGTCGACTGGGGCGAAGTCCAGAGCGACAGTACTCTCCAGGGGCAAAGTATTAGGACAAACACGGCCATTCGTGCTCTGAACAACTTCGGCAGACCAGGCACTGTCATTCTGTACCTCATCATGCGCCTCCGTATCCAGTTCAGTCAGTTGCTGGAGGACTTTAGATTTCACGTCCTCATCTCGTTGTTTCTTCTGCCTCTCGCGCCATAGCTTTTGTGCGCGCCGGTTCTGTTCCCGTCGAGCATCGGTCAGCTTTCGCTTGTACCTTGTGGCGGGCTGGTTTGGAAGTTCCTCTACGTTTGCCATATCGTTATGCTATTCGCTGCTCAGTAGCAAGGGCTTTCTTTCGAGATGTTTGCTAGACCTTGACAGTTGCGATGACTTTGTGAGCATCGTTCCTGATGACTGAGGACTGCTTTTCATTTCTTGGTCGAGAGAACTGGACGCTTTACGGGCGTAATGCAGGGCGGGCTAGGCACCACGCGCTAACCAAGAGCCTCCGGAGGGTCCCATGGGAAGTCTCTAATTGAAGTAACTGAATTGGCTGCGGGGTTTGAGTGTGCCCCATATCCACTGTACTCTGGTTAGGCAGTTCGTGGTAGACTCTGACAAGGCTGTAGCACGAGGGGCATCCTGAGCAGCCAGGATGAAAAGGAATGCTCCATGCCCAGTTACTCCTTGCTCTTGGAGCTAGCAATGTCTAGATGTAATTATGAGGCATGCGCTCAGGCTCTGGATTGTCTCAAATTTCTGTTCTCAACCACGCCATAGCGTTGATCGCTTGTGGCAAGCTATTCAAACTTGCGACAACTGACTCCATCTCGCAGTGTTCTGCGGATTCCTTCGCCATCACAAAGGGCGGTTCAGACAAGTTTCACCCTATTCCACGTTATCCTGATGCGAGCCGCTACGTACCCAGAAATCGGAATCGGTGCGAAGAGCGGGTTCCAAAAAATATCCGGCTTCTCTTTCAGGAACGAGTCAGCCAGGCAAAGTCTGCTCTCTGAATATCCAGCATCAACTCCTAGACTAAAGCTCTCACCGAGCGAGTCGCGGCTGCAAAAAACGAAGGGTGCTAGAAGTGTCATCGGGGTTAGATGGCTGTGGGCCTTGAGATGGAAATCGTATTGATATTGCTGCACGAACAAAGGGAGCTCTTGTCTTGAATGAGATCCTCTATAGTCATCTCGAGCATCGAGATTTAGGTGCCGAAGTATGACCTTTAGTTGAGCGGCTGAAGACTGTAGGAAATTAGGTAAAGACTCATCCAAATCGGGTGCAGTTGTTCCAAGAAACCAACTGGTGGGCTTTCTTTGGTCTCGTTTCCGGTTACCACTGATACCTCGCGTCCCAGACAGAATTCACAGCCCTAGGAATTTTGTAGAGTTTAAGAGCAAAGCCTTCGTTGTGGCACTCCTCTGCATTTGGCCGGAAGAGGCAAGAACACACGGATCGTGATTCTTGTTGGCTGTCCAAAGCCAATCAGCGACGACTGGCTTACTCCCCCATGTCAAGCCACCACGAGAGGGTGTACTTCCATGCGAGATGATTTCCGACTGATGAGTATATTCTAGCTGCGATTGCATCAATAACTAGAGCAAGGAATACGAGGCTTAAAACGATGCAACGACATATAAAGAGAGTGCTTGCCAAAAATCATATGAGATACCAACAAGATCTTGCAGGAGAAGAGAACTTTGACGTCGACAACAACAACAACAACCAGCACAAGAAAAGAACGACGCCGCCAAACCTGTCCAAAAAATCACAGAGACCACTCAACAGTGCTGCTTGCATTTGTAATGTCTTCATCATCAGCAATCCAGAAGATCTTCGCACAAGTCCATTCCGCGAGCGGGTTGACCTTCCCCAACACCGTCTCCGCTCTCATAGCGCTCGGCGTCACTCGGTATCATATCGACTACTCTTCGGGCATCGCCACGACCTACAAGAACACGACCAAGGACGAAGGAATCGAAATCGAGCAAGTCAAAATCACTTCACCGCCACTGTCATCACGAACACCATGGTCCAAATCCGGACTTGTCAAGGCAATAAGGCGTGTGCAAGCCGGAGAGACAAAGTATAAGGAGTTCGCCCAAGAGTGTGTCGACTCGGGCGTGACGGGATATTTGGCATTCTTGTTAGGAAAGAATGTTCTGTATTATGGTGCGGATGGAGATGTTCATGTCGAGTGGTTTCCTGGGGCGGAGCCAAAAGCTGAGTGAGAAGGTTTGCGACTCGGTTTTGGATCAAGGAGGCAGCTTATGTAGCTTCAGTGCCATGTAACTGCTACCGAACGTTTCAGAGTGGGTAAGGCTCTGGACCATATATGGGAAGAGGTACTCGTCACTGAGGTCTGTGGTTTGCATGTTGAATTGAATAGTCAGTGGAATTAGACTAGTATTATTTTATTTCTGTTGTTCCGTTCACATTCATTATAGTATATATTCATACGTTCTCCATCGTATCAACATCAGTCATCTACGGTGCCTTGGTCTGACTCAAACCAAGACAGTCGGCGAGACCGTAGAAGATATCGATGTTACCGTAAACACCGCCGAACTTCTCCTGGCACGGGCCACGGGTAAAGACCGGAACGTCAGTCAGCGAGTGTACACCTTGGTCGGCCTGTGAGATAATGGGTCAGCACAATGGACGATGAGTACGCAGAAAAGAGAGTGACTTACGTCCACAGGGAGCGTTCCGTTGATCAAGAAACCAGTGACGGCATCAATGTAGTTGACATAGAAGTCGTCGCTGTCGAAGCCGGTGACGTTCAACGCAGGGATTCTGGGTCCGGACTTGTGGACCTGGTAGTTCTCCCGGTGGTCGGGGTTGGCACCGAGGCCCTGGAACAACGTGTAGCGGGGATCCCAATTGGCGGGGAAGTGGACACCAGGAGCATAGATGAGGTTCTGATCGCTGCCAACTGGGGCGGAGCTGTTAGCGACCAGGTACTGGCTGAGACCAGACTTCTCATATGTGCCGATGGCACCACGCTTTTCACGGTCGCCCTTTTGAGCGTTGAGGAATTTGGTGTCCACGCTACCCATAACGTCGAATCCGTGACCGTGATCAGCAGTCACGAGCACAAGGGTATCGTTCAGTTCACCGATTGATTCGAGATAGCTGAGGGTAGCCTTGACTGTGTCGTCGAGCTCGAGGAGCTCGCCAAGAGCGCGGTCGTAGTCCAAAACGTGCATCATTTTGTCAATGCTGGCAGCCTCGGACATCAAGAAGAACCCGTCATCAGCGTGACGAGTGTGGAGGATCTCAAGGGCTTTGAGTGTCATCTCCTTGAGACCAGGCTGGTCGGTGGAGCTGGCATTAGTACCATCAGGAGCGGTCTTGGGCTTGTCGAGGTTCTTTGGATAGACGTTGCGGTCAAGCCACTTGGCCATATTGGAAACTGAGAAAATACCCAGAGTCTTGGACGAGTTGGAAGCTGCTTTCAAAGCAGTGTTGTTCAGAACAACGGAGTAGTTCTTCTTGGCAAACTCAGCATAGTAATCCTTGCCTTGGAAAGACTTGCTGTTAGGGTAGAACTGTTCCGCACCACCACCGAACAAAACATCAGGGCCGGTCCAGTTGGTCCATGTGAAATTGGTAATTCCGTTAAGGAAGGAGTCGACAACCGCGCCATATTGGCCTCGATCACGGGTATGGGCGGTCAAAGCTGCCGGCGTGGCATCTGCGATGAATGCAGTCGAAACGATACCGACGCCGCCTCCGCGAATACGGTGGAAGATCTCAGCAATGGTCTCGACCTTGGGGTCGTCAAATACGTTCTTTGAGCTGTCAACGTAGACTCCCAGAGCATTCACCGTCGATTTGTGACCGGTGTACAGTGCCGTTGCCGAGTTGGCGCTGTCAGTGATGAAAGTGTCCAAAGAGTGTGTCATTTGGTGGCCCAACACTGGGAACTTGTCTAGAGCCAAGTTGGATTGATATTTGCCGTTGATGGTCTTATGACCAAGTAGACGAGCAGCTACATTATTTATTAGCACAGATTTGCACCATTTTAATGCTTTAGCATACCTGTAATCATGTTGGTTGTCATTCCGTCTCCAATGAACATAACGACGTTCTTGGCTCTCTTTAGAGGAGCAATGTCCCGCACAGTCCAGTTGGCGTAAGTCGTCGAGCCATTCTGATACGTCAAAGTAGCAGTATATTGACCTGGTTCGTAGAGAGCCACTTTTCTATAGGCCTTGGCAGCAACTTTGACGAATGATGGGGTCTTTGCGGTTTCCGCGAATAGATCCTCATACCAGGTGAAGTTCCACTGTTCAAGTTTGGGCTCGGATTGTTTGAAGAAAGCCGCAGCAGGGCTTGCCGAACCACCTTCCTTCTCGATGGTCAGGGTGAAGTTGGTATCTGGGTTGGCATACGGAACGCGTTCACTGCCATTTTGTGGCGCATGAACCTCAACCCGAATGTCAAAAAACTGGCCAGGGAGAAAGTCTGCTTGGTCCGGCGGTAGGATGCAGCCTAGAGTGGGACAAGAATCAAGACGGCGGAATGTCTGGGCAGCACAGTGACTGCAAATGGCGCTGAGTGCCAAAGCAGCCTTGAGACCAAATTGAGCCTTCATGATCGTTTACAGCAATGACGACAGGGTCGAATATATCGAGGATAAGCCTGAGGAGGTGCGAAACAGAATCGGGGTTCGATTTGGGTTTTTGTAGCTCTGACCCATGTCACCTCATGGAGGTTTTCGCAATACTTTGGGAAGCATCTCCATCCAAGACTTGGCCAGAATCGATGAGGTCGGTGGTATCTGCCAGGTCCGCCTCGTGGTCACACAAGGTTTACCAGATTTCACACCCATGCTTAAAGCTATGGTCGTTTTTGGCAGGAGATGCAGAACGAGGTCCCCATCATAGCAGGTGCCAAGGCCACTTCAGCCATGCCAAGACTGGAGGAGGCTTGAACAAGCCTTCCTAGCCAATCGTGCTACCCACGTTCCGAGAAGAACTGCGGGAGATACTCCATTGACTTGCGCTTTCTCGAGCTATCTACTTGGTAGTCTAAGGCTCTTGCAGGAAATAGGCCGAACAGACTACCCACCGCTGGCTCATGCGTGCAGTCATCTAGGTGTATAATTGGAGAGGACGACTGAAAAGTCAACGGTAATGCTACCAGGATAGACTGTATACCTAGTATGTCCAGGAAGGCGAGCTCCATGGTAGCATAAAAAGAAATCCCAGCCGATACTGCACTTGGACTGTTCCTTCGGCCGGTCAAGGCGACGGCAAACTCGGCAGAGTGTGAATTTGTGATCGGGTCTTTATTTCATTTTGAGCAGCATGTGTTCTGCAGCGTGCTCGATTGGACGAATACTTGTGGTTGTCGGTCAAAGCCGGTAGGATTGGTGTACCTGACGGATCGTCCTTGTGGTCTACAGTAGCCTCAAGTTGCCCTGTCTAAAGTTTTTGATCGGCCTGCCACACCACATCGTGAGTGAGAAAGTTTGGATTCGTTTGAAGCAGAAAGCATGGTGATGGATCAGAGCAGAAGCAAGCAAGGGGCCAGCCAGCTTTACTCCAGTACCAGCACCGATGACGAGAACCGCCCAAGGCCAATTTCCACAGGTGGTAGAGAAAGTGCTCCTCTCGAAAACGTCCTGCCTACCTCGAGCTTGAATAGCATAAACGTCATATGCCTCAAATCCCTGGTCTCCACCAGATCATACTCAACTCACCTTGTACGAGGTACCTAGATCTGACCAAGGCTAGAGCATCCTGCAAGGCTCAGTGAGAATGGCCGATAGCTAGGGCAATGCACCAACAGGAGGCAGTCTTGGTATCAACAAGACTCCGCAAGTTCGCTAGGAGACCCTGCCGCATCCGAGTACTGTACCCTTCAGTACCATCGAATCGGGTAGAGGTGCCAGGTAAACCAGAGGAGCTCGTTGCGCACCTTCTGAGATTGTACCTGCCTACTCCGTCACTCCACTCCAGAGAGGTCAGAACAGCTGCTGAAGCGCTTATCCAGTCAAAAGCCCCAAGTGGCATTTGCGCCAATCAACAGAGAGGTACTCCATAGTCCTTCTCTTGCCCCTCCTGTAGTACGTAGCTGCAAGCTTGAGCTGTTATCGTGTCTCGTAGCCGTTCGGAATGAATTTGGACACGTTCTGAAAACGATGGGTTTCCATAGAACTCTCCGCATAGCAAGAGGCTACCAAAGTAACTAAGCATGCCTAGTTGATTTTGAATCTGGGCGTGCTCCGGTGGGTGCTCGGGCCGACGAACAGTTTAGGCATTATTACCTCGTATTAACAAGATTCCAAGAGTATTGGCACGCCTCGATCTCTTCAAAGGTCACCAACCTGGAAACTCGTCTAGATTGGTTGCCAGCCTCATAGAGCATCCGTTCGAGATGCTATTTCGAGATCTGGCCTCAGTTCGATGTTCCACCAGCTGAGGATGTGTGGCGTTCCATGATGCCAGTTGCATGCATGCATAGCATGATGAGACACACCCTATCACACAACCGCTTTTTGACGTGTTCAGGCGTTCGAATTGTGTTGGCTCACTGACAACCTTCGACTAAGCTTACCGTGTATTGTTCCCAGCTTGAACGGGTCCGCCCTTCAGTTAAAATCATGATAATGGGGTTGATCAATGGGCTTCTGGAATCTCAGGCACGGGGTATTGTCCACAGCGTCACAATGCATCTGCTTCAAGAATGAATCCTGCAACCTTTAATAACGAAGCCACCATCCTCATTCTCAGCCGTGGTCCGTGACTCTGCGTGGTAGGTTTGTCAATGTTGCTCAGCCCCTTCCTTTTCCTTGCAGGGGGCCTTCAACTGGTACTGGCATTCCCCCAAAGGTCGCGCCAGGCCACGGGTCCTGTCATCGGGTCCAATTTCCAGGATCCTTCAGTCGTGCACACAGGTGATGGAGCTTGGGTAGCCTATGCAGGCGTCAATGGAAATCCAGAAAATGTTCATATACTGATCGCCACTTCTTCGGATTTTTCAACATGGACTGTACATTCTGGCTATGATGCTCTCCCAACATTACCTTCATGGGCTGCCAATCCTCCACGCGTTTGGGCCCCCGACGTGACGCAGCTGGTATGTGCTTGCAATACTCGTTGGTCGTCATACGCCTTGAGAAAGCTTGGAGTAACATCGATTTCTAGGACAATGGAAATTTCGTCCTTTATTACTCTGTTGCCATGGCTGAGAGTCCTGCAAAGCACTGTGTCGCAGCTGCGTTTGCGCCCAATCCAGAGGGTCCATTCAGTCCAGTCGAGACGCCTCTTTTTTGTGATTTAGCTGCTGGTGGTGCTATTGATGCTGACGGCTTTCGCGACCCGAGCACTAATAGGCAGTATGTCATTTACAAAGTGGACGGTAATTCGGTGGGCACAGGAGGAGAGTGTGCGAACAGCAACCAGCCTGTGGCGCCAACTCCACTAGTCCTCCAAGAGGTCAATCCGGATGACGGTTATTCCTTTATTGGAGGACCTCTAACAGTCTTGCTCAATGGACCAGAAGATGGACCCAACATCGAGGCGCCAACACTACTTTACGATTCTTCGTCACACACATATATTCTCTTCTACAACTCGAGATGTTTTGCCAGTGCGCCATATCAGATCCGCTACGCCACCAGCCAGAGCATATATGGGCCTTACACTAAGCAGTCAACACCATTTCTACAAACTGGAGATACTTCTGCCAATCTGTTCGCCCCGGGTGCTATCGATATTACTAGAGATGGGAAATTGGCTGTTCTTCACGGTGATACAAACCTGGGTTGGTTCAATGGGGATGGAAGTAAGCGAGTGCGAGCAATGTATGCGATAACCTTGGACGTATCAAATGGGATCATTGCTCTAGGTAGGTTCCATTGAGAGAAGGAATCAGGAACAAATCGGCTTGGAAAGATCAAAGTCGAGGTCGATGTCCACAGATGGGTCAAAAAACGGCGTGTTGCCGCAAACACTAAGCTGTGGTACGTAAGTCCATATGAACGCACTTGACAATGTGTTTCCCACAATTTTGGTATTGGCGGTACCCGGTGATTCAATTGGTTGGAACCTGCTCCAACCATCGTCATCCGAGCGTATCCTTCGTCTCAGGGCCTTCTGGCTCGGCAGGAGATGATATCCGTTGTTGACCTTTCTCTCGTCATCTCCACCCGATGATCTACTTGCTAAGCCTTCGCCTAATCAGCCTCCGAAAGCCGGTAGACATATATTCTCCATTTCTTCACAGGAGTTCTCAAGAGTAAGTTCAAGCCTCGAAAGTCATCCTATATGTTCGCCGAGATTCGCTTCATGCCTTCATGATCGGTTCTTGACCTCCGTTCACAAAGTCGCGAATACACCCAATGTCAGATATATGCCAGCAACGTGTCTCTCATTTGTCTGGTCACCGAACCAATTCTAGCACCAGCCATGGACACGGAGGCCACACTCTAGCAGGCCAATACTCTACGTTCACAGTACCATCAAGCAATACGGGCGATCAACAATCGAGGCTGAGGAGTCAAAGCGCACGAAGCGATGTGGAAAGCCCTGGAAAGTCCACAAGTCAACCCATCTGGAGTCTAGCAGCGCCTTTACCACATGTTCATCGTTCTCTACAGAAACCTCCTGACGAAAGTATACAAGACAATGATGTCTTGCCAGAGCCACAAACGCCCACCGGTGAATCTATGTTATCTCACCGTGAGCAAGGGTCAATGACACAGCCTGCAGCTCCTACGGGCTTTGGTCGGGTGCCACAAATTGATGTCACACCCTCCAGGCACGATGGTGAGCGACAAGAACGCCAATCTCGTACAAGTGCAGACTCTAGGTCCTCTTTGCGATCCAGTGATTTACTCCGACGTGCTACAACTGCAGGAACGTGGACCTACCACTCAGGGGCCACAACGAGACAGGGTTCACTTCTGCCCAATCATACTTCCAGTACGACGGCCCGACGAGCACGACGTCAACTTCACAGAGAGAATGTCAGTGCCCATGATCAGGCAATACTTCCAGCCTCGTCTTCCCACTCTCAAGCTAGAGCGACTCAAATACCGAGGAACAGTCGCCGATCAGAAAATCAACAATCCGGCCACGCTAGTCACGATGTTGCGCTTGTTGGAAACACGGATCTTGACGGAGGCCATGGAGAACAGACCAGTGGAAGCGATTCCGAGGTTGAAGAAGGACGACGTCGAATGCAAGCCTTTGCCGATACTGCGCACACGGATAGTGTGATGCAACAACTCCCCGCCAATATTGATTGGGAGGAGTACCAGCGTGAACAGCCAGAACTGGACACACAGGGGACGACTAGAAGGTTAGTGAATCAACCAGGCTTCTACAACGCTTGGGGGGCCTTCCGCCATCGCTTCCGTCAGCCATTGGCCGAGTGGTTGGGTACGGTTGTGTTCATGACAATTGGTCTGTCCGCTAGTGTCGTGCATACGACTTCACAAAATGCATACGAGAACATTCTTGCCGCGTACCTAGCATGGGGTTTCGGCGTGATGGTCGGAATATACATAGCTGGAGGTGTTTCAGGGGCCCATCTGAACCCAGCCTTATCGATCGTCTTGTCCGTCTACCGAGGCTTTCCTTGGTCCCTGTGTTGGCAATATATCGTCGCACAACTTCTGGGCACCATCACGGCATCTGGGATTGTATATGGGCTTTACAAGGATGCGATCATGGAGTTTGCAGCAGCTGATGTTGCTCGGGCCGGCCCAGCGTTCTACACTCAACCGCGCGATGGGTTGAGTGACACGGCCGCCTTCTTCACCGAGTTCGTCGCTACAGCTATCGCAGCTGGTTCCGTGCTCGCCTTGGGTGACGATGGAAACGCACCACCTGGTGCAGGTATGCACGCCTTCATCATTGGCCTCCTGATAACTTCACTTTGCATGGCGTTCTCGTATAACACTGGTACCTGCCTCAACCCGGCACGAGATTTGGGACCGAGACTGATCGTATGGGCAGCCGGCTTTGGCGATGAGGTCATGACCCTTCGATCATATTGGTTCATCTGGGGTCCATGGTGTGGAACCATCTCTGGTGGTATATTCGGGGCGGCTGTCTACGATACCATGATCTTCATTGGTGGTGAGAGCCCTGTCAATTATCCAACAGGGACGCTCCGCCACCATCTGCCCTGGAGAGAAGCACGAGGTAAATCGAAGATGGGCAGAGGAAAGGACAGAGAAAAAGATATCACTGATGTGATTGATGGCATTGCATAGAATTGGTCGTTTGACTAAGCAGTCTTGTGATAGTCAATCATATGAGCGCTACGTCCTTCCAGATCCAGCTGAAATTACGAACGCGGATATGTATACGAGTCATAAGAGACCGACTATATCTAAACTAGGCATTGGATACGACTGTGGCTCGACTCCTCTCTGTCAAGAAGACAGGCTCAGTGCCCAATATGACAAATCTACCTCGGTATGGTTTTCAGGTACAGTTGAATGCTTTGAAATCGCTTCACGAGGAACAATTATTGTTCCACTCCCGTCCAGTCTTAAGTCAATACACGATTCTTATTGCATGATTGCATGATCGGATATATCATTGTCCCTTTGCCCGTATGATGATTGGCTCGTTTGGCACCCTAGTGTGTGCTTCGTGTAAGGGGCGGGGACTACATGAACTGGTCCTATTCTATCTACTCGGGGTGGAGAAACTTTCAGGGAAGCTGCATCGCCCTCGAGCAGTAATCAAGGTTTATAATGGCCCTAAAAGCGATAAAAGTCGTAGCACCAGGAGAAGCGGGCGTCGTGTCCAATGCAATAGTACCACGAGTTCGTGATGACTATCTGATTGCGAGAACAAAAGCAGTAGCTTTGAACCCGACAGATTATCACCATGCCAAATATTACAGTGTCCCGGGGGCTATCCTGGGCTGTGACTGGGCCGGAGTCGTCCAGGAGGTTGGCAAGAACGTAACGAGGTTCAAGCCTGGAGATGAGGTATCTGGGGTTTGCCATGGCGGTGAGCCGGTCCTTTCCCATTGACCCGAGCTTTAAGTTCAAGATAGGATGTGAGAACTGATTAAGGCTGATATGGCTGTCAGGGAATAACCTTGAGCTTGAAGATGGCGCGTTCGCAGAGGTGATCACTGCAAAGGAGCTTGCAGTGATCCACAAGCCCAAGGACTTGTCATTTGAGGATGCCGCTGCTCTAGGGGTCGGGATCGCGACGACCGGTCAGATTCTGTATGCAGTGTTTCAGTTGCCACTACCATCAATCACTGAGGTGGTTCGAGAGGATAGGGGAGCGATGCTCGTGTATGGTGGCAGTTCCGCAACTGGCACCATATTGATCCAGCTGGCCAAATTGTAGGTGACGACGACTGCACACATGCTGAAACAGCGAATAGCAGCTGAACTCCAGTGTCAGGTCCGGTTTCACCGTATATACGACGTGTTCTGTACCGAATTTCGACCTGGTCAAATCTCGTGGTGCCGACCACGTATTCGATTACAACGTCCCGAACTTTGAGCACGAAATCCTAAACACTGCGCATGGTAAGCACCATTCCTTCCAATATGTCGTCGATTGCTTTGGAAGCGATGATACAGCTGAGGTATGCGCTCGGTTGATCTCAAAAGAGAACAGCTTCTATCACTCTGTGAAAGCACCACTGCCAGAGGCATTCAAGAAGATCAGAACTGAGGACAGTGTGCAAGCAACCACGGCCCTGGGATATCTCTTACTTGGGGAGCCCCTCAGTATTGGAGGCATGGATTTCCCAGCCGACCCATCGCTTGAGGAATTCAGCAAGAAATGGACGCCTGTCATAGAGGAATTAGTCAAGCAGGGCAAGGTGAAGCCCCATCCTCATGGGGTCATTGCTGGAGGATTGGATGCGATACCAGGAATTCTCGAGAGTATTTCACAAGGTGGCACTCGAGGGAAGAAAAGCGTTGTCACCGTCGCTTAAAAGGTATGTCTAATTCACCAGGGAGCTCAATGATCAAGACCATTGGCAGTAGACGTGAGTCCCTGGAATAAATATCATAATTGAAACCGCCAAAGCCATCACATGCCGAATTCCTGAGCTACTGCAAGCTGTTGGCCATCGCTGGGCTTTATTGATATCCGGTCAGGATACTCATCCCGTGACTCCAGTCTAAACCAAGATCTATGTGATCGATAGACTCCAAAGCTGTGGAAATCGAATGAGAGAGTTGACGTATCAGAGCATAGTGCTGCATTAGAGAATGATTATGGTCGAGCGTGAAGAAGCGATGAGGTTGGGTCTTCAAGGCCGGGGATGATGGGTGTCCAAATCTTAGGGGCCCTTACGTGCCTAGTATCTTTCAACTAGGGACAATCCCAGTGGTTAACTGCGCCGGGTTAGGTGCCCACCGGGCGCCTAAGACGCCCCGAAAAAGTCTTATGGATTATCGCACGATGGCCGTCGTGGCCCGAAGCGCCCAGTTTGCACGTGGGAGAACCCCAAGAGTTTAAATACGAATACGCCTTCTAAGCGAGACAGTGGACGCGCATCACTAATGGGACCAATTTCTTGGTGCCGAGGTGCGCCCAGGTGTCGAACGGGGCCCTATTGGTGTCGCTAAATCCTCCATCTTCACCACTCTTCTCGGTGTCATAGACTGCGACATCGTCTGAATCTCTCCCAAGAGCAGGCATCCATGTTTTCGATCCTTGTCGCCAATATTGCCAGAGGTGGGTGGTTTCATTTAATGATGTCTTTGATGCAATCCCTAAACACATAGTGGCTGAGCACGCTTTCTCGCACATAAATCGTGCGATAGAATAAGGTACAGCCCATGGACTTTGATTGAGCTCTTCATCTCCTTCGTGGGCTCTCTCCACCATGGCTCTCTTCGCTCGTCAAGTTACAACACTGACGCTGAAGAACATTTATATTGCCTTCATTCGCCATTGGTTCTCCACCACCATTCGAGCATTTCTCCTCCCAGTCATCTTCGTGGGATTCCTGTCATATGCTCGATATCTCTTCATCCCGCCTTCGGTCTTTGGCATAGGGGAGCCGACCGATGTTCGAAGCCTTCCCTCCGCCCTCGAGCTTGTATCTGGAGGCAGAGATAAGCTTGTGTTCGTGGATAGTGGTTTCTCCGATGGACCTATCGACGCGGTCATCAATCGAGTTATCGCAGGCATAGGTCCTTTCGGAGGTCGCGTGGAAAGACTGTCACAAGAGGAAGACCTTTTAACAACATGCCGAAACTCCATTCGTGGAACGTCAACATGTATAGCAGGCGCTGTGTTCTTCTCGTCGCCGGCTGAAGGAGATGGCGGTCGTTGGAATTATTCGATAAGAGCTGATGGAGGCCTGGCCACAAAAATTGTGACCGATTCGTCCAAGAATGACGTGGAGGTTTACTTACTTCCTTTACAACATGCAATTGACCATGCGATATCTAAAGAAGAGAGCGGCAGTAATGGTGCTTCAACGCTACCTGATATTGTCCAGGAATTTCCATACACGTCGCAGACGAAGGAGCAACGTCAAGCACGCATTCGTACACGATATATGGGCGGTATCATCGATATCCTGGCCGTTGCTTTCTTCATCGGCGTCGTCGGTGTGACATACCAATTGACCGGTATCATAGCGACAGAAAGAGAGATCGGAATGGCTCAGCTGCTGGACTGTATGATGCCAAATTCCAAGAGGTGGCAACCGCAAATGGCAAGAATTATAGGAAACCATCTTGCCCTGGACATCCTCTATGGTCCAGGTTGGATCATCATGGCAATCATCCTTTCTGTTGGCGTTTTTTCTAATACGTCCGCGGCAATCGTCATAATTTTTAACATCTTATCAGGTCTCGCTATGTCGTCCTTGTCGATTTTGGGAGCAGCATTTTTCAAAAAGGCTCAGCTCAGCGGCATCACTTCAGTCATCATCAGTCTCCTACTGGCCATCGTAGCTCAAGTCGCGTCAAAAGCCGGAACTGCCTCGGTTGCTATTCTTTCCTTGCTCTTTCCTCCCATGAACTATGTTTACTTCACAATATTCATGGCTCGTTGGGAGAGACAGGATCTCGCAACAAATATGGTCAAACGAGCGCCAGAGAATACATCTGCCTTGCCTGGCATTGCATTCTGGATTTTTTCGATATTTCAGATCATTGTATTCCCAATAATTGGTGCTTATGTGGAAAGGGCGTTTTATGGTACGGCATCAAAGAGCCGCAAAACCAATTATTCGGACTCGCTCACAGCAGTGTCGCTCGTTGGCTTTACCAAAGAGTATATGCCTTCACTACTTGCACGATTACGTTCATTGATAAGCCGACGTCGTCCAAAGAGTGTTCTGGCGGTTGACAACTTGACTTTAAATGCAGTGAAAGGACAGATAATGGTTCTGCTAGGCGCGAATGGGAGTGGCAAATCTACAACACTGGATGCAATTGCAGGACTGAATTCCATTACTTCTGGAGAGATTGATATCAATTACCCCGATGCCAATACTGGACTAGGATTGTGCCCTCAAAAGAATGTCCTCTGGGATGACCTGACCGTCGAAGAGCACGTCCGCATTTTCAACCGACTCAAGAGCAAGAAGCCTTCCACCAAGGGAGAAAATCTCACTCTTCTCGAGCAGTGTGATATCTCTCCGAAGGCACGCGCCCAATCAAAAACTCTCTCTGGTGGTCAGAAACGCAAACTCCAACTCGCAATGATGTTCACGGGTGGTTCGCGGGTGTGCTGTATCGACGAAGTTTCATCCGGACTTGACCCTCTCTCAAGACGGAAGATATGGGATATTTTACTTGCGGAGCGTGGTGATCGATCCATTATTCTTACCACGCATTTCCTTGATGAAGCCGAGCTACTGGCTGATCATATTGCAATCTTATCCAAGGGTTCGTTGAAAGCATCTGGAACTTCTGTAGAGCTGAAACACAAATTGGGATCCGGATATCGGGTTCATGTTTACAAGACACACGGTGGGGTTGACTTACCGGACTATGATGACATCGATCATATCTCGCAGCGTGATCAAACTGTTTATCAACTCACCAATTCCGAGCAAACTGCAAGTTTTCTTGGCCGGATCGAAGCGGCTGGAGTTTTTGAATACCAGGTTAATGGTCCGACCATTGAGGACGTCTTTCTCAAAGTCGCTGAAGAAGTAAAGAGTCCCGAAGTGGAATCTACAGCAATCACGAAGGCAATGACAGATGATAAGTTGCCTAAGGACGGCAGCCGGAGCAGTGGTGGTGATGAGCCGGCGAACAACGACCAGAAGAATACCTCCAAGCTCGTGATTCAAGATCATACACTCGCGAATGTCCCTAAATTGCTCGACGGTCGACGAATCAGTATGCCACGACAAGCCGTGGTCTTGTTCTCGAAGAGGTTGGTCGTGCTTCGGCGCAATACTCTGCCATACCTTGCTGCTTTCTTCATACCAATCATTGCAGCAGGTCTTGTGTCGCTATTCTTGAAAAATTTCCAAAAGGCAGGCTGTAGTCCGGAGGCGACAGTCGATATTTCAGATATCATCTCGCTGTCAACACAAATCGATTACCAACTAGTCGCTGGACCAAGGGATCGTTTGGGACAAGCCTCAATTCAAACATTCGCCACGTCTTTGGCTGGTAGCTCTGGAGTCGCCAGTGTTGCAGAGAACATGACGCAGCTTCTGGAGTCACTGCATCTTGTGGACACTCTAGACGAATTCAACGACTACATTGCAAACAACTTCGCCAATGTTATGCCAGGAGGTTTCTTTCTTGGAGATGAATCTGCGCCTCCAACATTTGCCTGGCGCGGGAATGGTAACATTGCCTTCTCAGTCATCATACAGAACGCACTCGACACACTCCTGACCAATGTGTCCATCTCTAATCAGTACCAGGCGTTTGATACTCCGTGGCCAGAGGATGTTGGAAAAGCACTTCAATTGATTACTTACTTTGGGCTGGCTATGGCCGTGTATCCTTCGTTCTTCGCTCTGTACCCAACTGTGGAGCGGCTGCGCAATGTCAGAGGTCTACACTACAGCAACGGAGTTCGTTCAGCACCACTGTGGCTCGCGTACACGGCCTTCGACTTTGTTATTGTCCTCGTCAACAGCTCAATCGCCATCATCATTTTCCGAGCCGTCAGCAGCGAATGGTATAACATTGGATATCTGTTCGTTGTCTTCTTCCTCTATGGCCTAGCGTCCACTTTGTTGTCATACGTGATCTCGCTTTTCTCAAGATCACAGCTGGCGGCTTTTGCATTTGCCGCTGGAGGACAGGCTGTGATGTTTCTACTTTACTTCATTGCATATATGAGTGTACTGACATATTCCCCAATCGACAAAATCGACAGCTACGTCAACATCAGCCACTTCACGATCGCATCTATATCACCAGTGGCCAACTTGACAAGAGCGCTCTTCATCGCCCTGAATATCTTCTCTCTAACGTGTCGAGGTCGCGAATATGCGTCCTACCCTGGAGCAATGACAGTCTTTGGCGGTCCAATCTTGTATCTGATATTACAATCATTTGCATTGTTTGGTTTACTTCTTTGGTGGGACTCCGGTCCATTGTTGCGCAAATTGCGCGGTAGGCAACAAGAAGAGGAAGTTGAGGAGAAAGATACCGTTGAAGCAGAAGTCTCAAACGAACTTACTCGTGTCAACACCTCCGAGGATGGCCTACGAGTCATGAATCTTTCGAAGCGCTTTGGTAAAAATCTGGCAGTCAACAATGTCACATTTGGAGTTCCGAGGAGCGAGGTGTTTGCCTTGCTTGGACCGAACGGGGCTGGCAAATCAACTACGATATCCCTCATTCGAGGCGACATTCAGCCTTCTCGCCGAGGTGGTGACATTCTGGTTGACGGACATTCAGTCATCCGCCACCGTGCTCAAGCTCGATCAAGGCTCGGAGTGTGTCCTCAGTTCGACGCTATGGACACTATGACCGTGGCAGAACATCTCAACTTCTATGCCAAAGTACGCGGTGTCACTGACCCGGCACATAACGTGGAGGCTGTGATGAAGGCGGTTGGCTTGGAGCCTTACGCTGATCGCATGGCCGCAAAGTTATCTGGAGGCAACAAGCGGAAGTTGTCACTTGGTATTGCATTGATGGGTAATCCTAGTGTGCTCCTCCTTGACGAGCCTTCATCTGGAATGGACGCAGCAAGCAAACGAGTGATGTGGCGGACACTCGAGTCTGTCATACCAGGACGATCACTTGTTCTCACCACACATTCGATGGAAGAGGCTGATGCCCTTGCTACGCGTGCTGGCATCATGGCAGGCAAAATGCTCGCTCTTGGGACGACTGAGAATCTGCGACGAAAGCACGGAGATGCGTATTACGTGCACCTGGTCCATAAGCACGCCCCGCATGCATCGGATGACGAGATGCAGCGTATCCGTGACTGGATTATCGAAAATTTCCCGGACGCAGACGTTGAGAGCAAGATATACGCTGGCCAGATCCGATTCGCGGTCCCCACAGCCTCGCTGCGCTCTAAAAGTGAAGAGGGTGGTAGCGGATCTGGTATCGCGTTATTGTTCACCGCACTGGAGAAGAGCAAGGCTGAACTGCAAATTGAATATTACAGTGTTAGCCGAGCCACATTGGATCAGGTTTTCTTGAATATTGTGGGCAAACATAATGTCGAAGAGGAAGGCGCGGAAGATCAGCGATCCACTGCTCAATCCAGTAAGAAGACGTCGGCCATTTTTTCGAGCATTCGAGGACGAATGAAGAAAGGCCAGAATGAGTGAAAGATATTCACGCCTGGGAGCTCTCGACATGCATCCTCCCACGTTCGAATAGATGTACGGCAAGCCGTTTTTGCGTAGCTACTAAGTTTGATTTGTTTTGATGTTCATCCCTGTGTACATAGTATTTTGGTCCCGAACTGTTGTAGTACTCGAAGGATTTGAAGACCTGAAATCCCATTACATTATCCGCTCCTTGTTAGAACCATCGACCACCAGTAAATCAATCACGAATGGAGCCAAACAGTCCAATAATGGGATGCCACGCGCGTTCAGAGATACCGTCGTGATGCCTGAGACTGCATAACAACCCGGGGTTGGCACACGAGGCTGTGTGACGGAGATATTGGTAAGGCAAGTGCAAGTTGTGCGGCAGTGTTTGAGATCAATGTACTCAAGGAGCCACATGCCTGCCTACCTAGTCAGATGGTTAGGTAGGGATCGTCCATCTCCGTTTCCGGCGTATTAGGCAAGTGGAAACCTGGCCAACAGCTTGAAAAAAAACAGTCAGGCCGGACTTTGGAGATACTAAGTAGCTGAACGCCTGCTGTGCAACTGTGATAAGCAGTCTGATTCGGCGAGCTTGTACTTTGTACATAGCTACGGAGTCATAGCTATCCGCTTCTAGCATAATATGCCTGTCAGGCAACATTCGGCTAGCAGGAAGTATACGAATAACAACCAGAGCTCATATGTCCTCCGGAGGCACTGAGTCATTTTGATTTTCCTGGGGGTGCTGGGTGGTAAATAAGAAATCGGGATGACATCAAAGTGCAGCACCGCATGAAATCTCGGGCGAAACACGCCCTGAGTCGGTTCGGATTGTGTCAGACTTGACATACTCGACTGTTTCACAATAGAAATTGACGAGTACGACGGCATTCCAATTGTCAATCCTTAGCCACGCAAATTCTTATGAAGCTTGGTGTGCATCATAGGGTAGAGTGAAACGAGTATGGATACCGAGTAATCAGTGTCTGTCTGCTAAATAGTAGCGTTGCGCTAACTCACGCAAAGATGTTCCTTTGCTATTAATTACTACGAGTAGGTATGGAGTCTCCGTACTCGATACAGATAAATAACAATCCCTCAGTAAGTAGTGTAGCCCTAGATCAGTCCGAGATGCCTAGAATACGGGTTCTTCTCCACGACGAAAACTCGTCCACAACTTTGAAGTAGCACATTAGAAACCAAGGGTCAGTCCAGCTCGGTGACTTCTGTTGACCCATTATCATGATCTTCCGATGAGCTCAGGCTTCTGGGCATTCTTTCACAAGGGATTTCAGTAGTAGACACCATCCACCTGTGTATCAATTACCAACGGTCCAGACTCGGAACGCAATTGCTACTCGGCCGGTACCGCCTGACTTGTTTTAATTGCACATGTGGGGTGCCCCACAGGAATTTCAAAGCACGTTATTTAACTTTCGCATTTTGATGACGGCTCGCGGCTCTTGTACTCGGTATTCTGTTGAACCTCCGTCTTCACAGACAGAAACCCGACCTGTCACTTACTCCGTAGGTGTGTAGCTTGTAGCCTCGTGAATTCAGAGCCAAAATGAGCATCAATGGCACGGCCTTATGCTCACAGCAGCTGCGACTTATTCCCTAGGTTGACGGTGCCGGCAGACCAATACGCCTGGTGGCGATCGCGGCACAGTGCCGCTCGACCCAGATACGTATCTGGAAGGTGGGACATTACTATTATCTCCAGATTTCGTATGGTCATTGATAATATTTTGTCGTGGGGGAATGCCGTCGCAGTCGGACGGATCGCTCGCTCCCACAAGATCTTTGTCTTTACAATTCGACTCCGTCCGCAAGACTGGATTGGGTTGGGCTTACTATAATCGCACGAAGCGAGATCGGAAAACTCTCCAATAACGCCAGGCACACAAGTGACAAGAGACGATCTTTTTGCCGCTTGTTGACTCATGGCTCCACAAGGATTGCCCGAGACCCTCGACAAGCCCACCGACTAATGAAATCAGTTCTAACCTCCTCTCCAGAAAAAGATTCAATGATGTTTTCTATGCTCTTTCTAACGTCGGGCTTCGACCAACTCCAAGCTCTCCCTTTCCTTCTTTCACATTGAGGTTTTGGGTCAACTCCATCTACGTGCTAATTGAGTCCTGGTCTCCTACAGAGCTCTTTCGAACGGTGCACGACTGTGGGGTCGGTCGCAATTGCATTCCGCCAAGGATTTGTCAACAATGGCCGATGCTTTCTCTAAAGAAGTTGGGCAGGAATTGCCGCCCAACTCTCAAAGACCAGGAACACAACACGACATAGAAAAAGAGCATGAGATTCGTCCAGATTTATCAGAAAAGGATGCACTAAGTTCCCTCGGATTTTCTGGTCATGGGCGACCCCCGGACAGGAGGAGGACCTCTACTGACTCACATGGCCTCCACCGAACACAGTCAGGTGTTGATGTTGAGCGTGCTGAGAAGGATTTCGCAGAACTAAGTCGAGAGTTAAGTTCGATAAGCCGGCGGATTTCGCGCACGCAATCCAGAGCCTCAGGCGTCCGAGCGAAGGATCTCGAAAAGGCTGTCAGCTCATCCGACGACACGCTCGACGGCACTTTTGACCTGGAACAGACTCTCCGTGGTGCTCGCGAAGCAGATAATGAAGCCGGTATAAAGCCAAAGTATATCGGTGTGATATGGGAAAATCTCACTGTTCGTGGTATTGGTGGTGTGAAGAACTTTGTCAAGGTATTTCCTGATGCCTTCGTCGATTTCTTCAATGTTCCCGGTACTATAATGAGCATCCTGGGACTCGGCAAGAAAGGCAAGGAGTTCGATATTCTGAACAACTTTCGAGGTGTCGCTAGACCAGGGGAAATGGTTCTTGTCCTTGGACGGCCGGGCAGTGGCTGCACGACTTTTCTGAAGGTCATTGCAAATCAACGTTATGGCTACACTGGCATTGATGGGGAAGTTTTGTACGGTCCCTTTGACGCTGCTACATTCGAGAAGCGATATCGTGGAGAAGCTGTCTATAATCAAGAAGACGACGTCCATCATCCGACGTTGACCGTGGGGCAAACTCTGGGTTTCGCACTTGACACAAAAACACCAGGAAAGCGTCCAGCTGGCCTCAGCAAATCCGAGTTTAAAAGCAAGGTCGTCCAACTGCTGCTCAAAATGTTCAATATTGAGCATACTATCAATACTATTGTCGGTAACCCGTTTATGAGAGGAGTTTCTGGTGGCGAAAGAAAGCGGGTATCAATTGCAGAAATGATGGTTACGGGAGCTACGGTCTGCGCTTGGGACAATAGTACACGAGGGCTTGATGCGTCAACGGCACTCGACTATGCAAAATCTCTGCGCATCATGACCAATATCTACAAGACTACGACATTCGTGTCGTTATATCAAGCATCAGAGAACATCTACCATCAGTTCGATAAAGTCATGGTCATTCACGAAGGACGGCAAGTCTTCTTCGGCCCAGCTGGAGAGGCACGGTCCTATTTTGAAAGCCTGGGATTCTTGGAAAAACCACGACAAACTACTCCAGATTATCTGACTGGCTGTACCGATGAGTTCGAAAGGGAATACAAAACTGGCAGATCGCCAGATAACGCGCCTTCGACCGCTGATTCTTTGGTTGAAGCGTTCAACAAATCCAAGTATGCCGAGGCGCTGTCAACAGAAATGACCCAGTATCGAGAGACAATCAAGGAAGAAAAACAAATTTACGATGATTTCAAAGCTGCTCATCAGGAAGCAAAACGAAAACATACGCCGAAGAGCTCAGTCTACTCAGTTCCCTTTCATACACAGATGTGGGCCCTAATGCAACGACAATTTCTGATCAAGTGGCAGGACAAGTTCTCCCTGGTAGTATCCTGGATTACTTCAATTGTCATTGCCATTGTCGTCGGTACGGTTTGGCTCAATCAACCTCAGACATCTGCAGGTGCATTCACTCGAGGTGGTGATATCTTCATCGCCTTACTGTTTAACGCCTTCCAAGCATTTTCTGAACTTGCTTCCACTATGCTCGGACGGCCTATTGTGAACAAGCATCGTGCCTATACATTTCATCGACCTGGTGCTTTGTGGCTCGCGCAAATCCTGGTAGATCTCGCTTTTGCAAGTGTGCAGATTTTCGTCTTCAGCGTGATCGTCTACTTCATGACAGGGTTGGCACGAACACCCGGCGCATTCTTCACATTCACACTTATCATTATCACCGGTTATCTGTCAATGACACTGTTTTTCCGAACCATAGGATGCCTGTGTCCAGACTTCGATTACGCTATCAAATTTGCCGCTGTTATCATTACGCTGTACGTCATAACGTCAGGCTATATCATACAGTATCAAAGCCAGCAAGTTTGGCTGAGGTGGATATTTTACATCAATGCTTTAGGTTTGGGTTTCGCAGCCATGATGATGAACGAATTCAAACGACTCACAATGCGCTGCACGAATGAAAGTCTCATACCTTCAGGCCCCGGATATGATAGCATCAACAACCAAGTGTGCACCTTGCCGGGTTCCGTTGCGGGTTCCGTGGAAGTCTCGGGCACTGCTTATGTGAAGACCGCATTCTCATACGATCCTGCAGATCTTTGGCGCAACTTTGGCATAATCCTCGTTCTGATCGCTGTCTTCCTGTTTACTAATGTTGTCCTTGGTGAGACTGTCAAATACGGTGCTGGAGGGCGGACCGTCACATATTTCGCCAAGGAGAACAAGGAGCGAGAAGAACTAAATCGAAAGCTTCAAGAGAGAAAACGACGAAGGCAAACCAAACAAGACGCCGGAGACAGCTCGGAGCTAAAGATTACTTCCAAGGCTATATTAACATGGGAGAACCTTACCTACGATGTTCCTACTCCTGCGGGACAATTGCGCTTACTGAAAGATATTTTTGGATATGTTCAACCGGGAGAACTAACAGCATTGATGGGCGCTAGTGGCGCAGGCAAGACAACTCTACTAGACGTACTTGCTTCGCGAAAGAACATCGGAGTTATCGGTGGAGATGTGCTCGTCGACGGACAGAAACCAGGGGTCGCTTTCCAAAGAGGCACTTCTTATGCTGAACAGTTGGACGTACACGAGGGTACTCAGACCGTGCGAGAGGCCTTACGCTTTAGTGCCGACCTTCGTCAACCTTACGAGGTGCCACGCGAGGAAAAATATGCATATGTGGAAGAAGTCTTATGTCTACTTGAGCTCGAAAACCTCGCCGATGCGATTATTGGGAGTGCAGAGAGTGGTCTCTCTGTTGAAGAACGGAAACGAGTAACCATCGGGGTCGAGCTCGCCGCCAAGCCTCAGTTGCTTTTGTTTCTCGATGAACCAACGTCCGGATTGGATTCGCAGTCAGCCTTCAATATCGTGCGATTCCTCCGCAAATTGGCCGCTGCTGGCCAGGCCATTCTCTGCACAATTCACCAACCGAATAGTGCCCTGTTCGAAAACTTTGATCGACTTCTTCTACTTCAAAAGGGAGGTGAGACAGTATACTTTGGTGACATCGGAAAGGATGCGCATGTCCTACTTTCCTATTTCCGCAAATATGGTGCCAACTGTCCTCCAGACGCTAATCCGGCAGAATGGATGCTCGACGCTATCGGCGCTGGGATTGCTCCACGAATTGGAGATCGTGACTGGGGCGAGATCTGGCGGGCGAGTGAAGAACTCGCCTCGACGAAAGCTGAAATTGTCGCAATGAAAACAAGACGTCAACAGGAGGTCGCCAGTGAATCTAGTCTGGATGAAAAGGAATATGCATCACCCCTGTGGCACCAAATCAAAATTGTATCGTCGCGAACCCATTTGGCGTTCTGGCGCTCACCAAACTACGGGTTTACACGACTTTTCAATCACGTTGCCATCGCATTGCTTTCTGGTCTCGCTTTCCTCCAACTGGATGACAGTCGTTCGAGTCTCCAATATCGCATCTTCGTTATTTTCCAGGTTACAATCATCCCAGCATTGATTCTTGCTCAAGTCGAGCCCATGTACGACCTCTCACGATTGATCTTCTACCGTGAATCTGCCGCAAAAGCATACAAGCAATTCCCATTCGCCTTCGCCATGGTTTGTGCTGAGATGCCCTACAGCCTTCTCTGCGCCGTTGGATTTTTCATTCCAATCTACTACTTGCCAGGCTTCAACAACTCGTCGTCTCGTGCTGGCTACCAATTCTTCATGGTATTGATCACTGAGCTGTTCTCCGTGACTCTCGGTCAGATGATCGCAGCCGTTACACCGTCAAGTTTCATCTCGAGTCTGATCAACCCATTCATTGTCATCACCTTCGCTCTATTCTGTGGCGTTGCAATTCCGAAACCACAAATCCCAGGCTTCTGGCGCGCATGGCTATATCAACTCGATCCGTTCACGCGTCTTGTCTCAGGAATGGTCACCACCGAACTTCACGGCCTTCCTGTCGTTTGCCGTCCGAAAGAACTCAATTCTTTCCCGGCACCTTCCGGACAAGACTGTGGTTCCTATATGGCCGAATTCTTCGACAATGGGGGCTCCGGATATATCGTCAACAATGCAACAGATTTGTGCCAGTACTGTGCGTTCAAGGTCGGCGATCAGTTCTACCGTCCTTTTGAACTGAACTTCGACGACCGGTGGCGTGACCTCGGCATCTTCACCGCTTTCATCGCCAGTAATCTGTTCTTGTTATTCTTGGGGAGCAGATATTTAAATTTCAATCGTCGCTGATTTCGTTTGATTTGAATGGGTCATAGGAGCCATACCAGCGCATGGTCCATACTTGATTAGAAGGCGGATCTCAGGAACCAGCGCTGACGTTAGCAACTTGAAAGACATGCATTAGTTCAAAGCATTTTCGAAACTTTAGCGAGCTGCTACTGGTGAGCAGTAATGGCATCAAGAGATATTTCTTTCTTCTTCATGGGCAAACATAGGACCATATTTGTATCCACCAGATGGCAGAATTCGTCACGACATACACCCGCAGAGATGGGTCCCGGCCTTAATCTTGGGTGTCTTACTTTGTGGTTCAATATCTGATGGATGGGAAAACATCTGAACCTGGGTTGCAGAGGCAAGGAGGATTCCTAAACCTTGGGGGACATTAACGACGGGATAGGGCACCGCATCTCCCTGTTTGTCGGGGTAATTGTTTACCGATGTACTCGGTGTATACTTACCAATGGAGTGCCGCGCACCTATCTTCCGGGGTACGAAATACCTAGCTAACTAACTGGCTAGCTAGTTAGATCGCCGAGCTAATTAGGATGGTCACAAGTTATCTTAGTTGAACGAGAGTATGCGATCACCTTTCCTTCTTAACCCAGCATAACTTTAGCCTCCCTACATCGCAGATGAACACGAACTTCGAAAAAGCGCCAGAAATGACAAAACACCTCAGTCACAGGCTCTGTACCTCTCTTCCAGAAGCCCTCGGGCGTTCTTCCCTGAACTGGTCAATGCATTGATTGCATAGCAGGTACTAGTTAAGCATCTCTTTCTGCGCCAAACATAAACCACCAACCCCGGGCTTGGTATCTCCCGGTGCTAAGCACCCAATGCTACTCTGCAGATTGACCGGAATGGGCAATACTCGAGGAAGTGAGTTTGCTGATGCATTATTTTGCATCCGGGTTCTAGAACACGGCCGAAGCACCCCCTGTCCTTTTGAGAAAGCTATGCCAGATTCCCCAGACTTTGTCTCACTCCCTACCCCATAGGCTGTGGCCCGTTTGACGACCACATGTCGTGATCCTTGGCCTATTCTTGTCAACGGACGGTACATATCAATCTCCGCAATGCTTCAGGCCACCTCGGTCAGAACACATCTCAGACGACCACCACACATGCAGCTCCTCTCTGGTCACTGCCGCTGAGATGGCCTGCCTAACTTTCCGGGGGCATCCGCCCGCACCTCGGTCCATCCGCCAACTCTTGTTCGGGTCACCCTATCGATGCCAGACTTCTTAGCCTCGTTAGTGGCTGGATATCTTCAGGCTCAGATGCTCATCCCCGGACAAACAGGGTTGCAGTAAAGAGAAATCCCACGAGACATTGAGCACATGGCCCAGTTGACGATGGGAGATTCAAGAGCTTTTCAAACGCTGGCGTGCCCTCAGGCCATCTGACCTCGCTAAAGCTCTCATCCCGAAGAAGGCTGTACTCGAGCATGGACCCAACCTTCGATACGAGCTTATCAGGGGTGTCAACGGTACAGGGACGCCGAAGATTCGTTCGCTAATGGCGAGACTGCATTCACCTGGTGCAAAATTCTTCCCGAGCAGCTTGTCGGCAATTCAATTTCGGAATCGTTCCTCACCTTGGCCGTGCTATAGCTGTCTATGGTTATTCTGGAAAGCATGGACTTCTTGGAAGACAGGCCTCTTCGGATCCGAGAAGGACTGCCTCACGATCTATAAGAGCTTCCAAGGATACGCCATGGGAGGATCACATCACCTCACATCCACCCACCTTCGGCGTGTTCAAATATTAGCAATCTTCAAAATGGACAACAACAACCAGGCATCAGAAAAAGATCTCGAGCAAATTGCTAGTAAGGAAGAAGCAATCGGAACAGAGATCACAATCGGAAGTGATAGCGATGGACCTTCAGGACGATTCACTGCAGAGCAGACCAAGGCTCTCCTTCGGAAGATCGACCTCCACATGATACCGTACCTTTCTCTCCTATATCTTCTCTCATTCTTGGAGTAAGCAGCCCATCCCATGGACATCATATTCTTCTCGGACTACAGTCGCTAACCACTCACCGTCCAACTGTAGTCGCACGAATATCGGCAATGCGAAATTGTTTGGACTGGAGAAGTCGCTGGGTCTGAAAGGCAATCAGTACAATACAGCACTATGTAAGTTGAACGAACAGTGTCTTTTGGCTCTTAAAACTGACGCTTTGGTATAGGTGTATTCTGTATGTCAGATAATATAAATACGTCACTTCGTCAACTTATGTGTCCTTAGTTGTTACCTATGTTCTCTTTGAGGTTCCATCAAACATGTAAGCCATTTGCTTGCGCTTATTGGGCAGATAATAACCCTGGGCAGGATCTTGAAGAGATGGCGAGCATCCATGTGGTTCCCTATCATGATGATAGGTGAGAGAGCCCCTTGCAAAAGAGCCACTCAGCAGCTAATTCTCCCTCCGTAGCATGGGGAGTTGTGATGACATTGATGGGGTGAGTGCTAGATATTGATGCGATCGGCCATATCTCTAACACCTTTTATTAGTCTGGTCCAAAGCTTCGAGGGTCTCGTTATAGCCCGTGTCTTTCTTGGACTGGCGGAAGCAGGCCTTTTCCCCGTAAGCTATGATCAACGATGTCAACACGGCAGGACCAAGTCTAACTAATTAACCTTGAACTAGGGAGTCACGTTCTACATCACATTGTGGTATCGTCGCCGTGAATGCGCATTTCGAGCTGCGATATTCTTCTCCGCAGCGACGATTGCAGGAGCCTTTGGCGGTCTCCTAGCCCGAGGAATAAACGAAATGAACGGCACAGCTGGAAAGCCAGGCTGGGCTTGGATTTTCATTCTCGAAGGGATAATAACGGTGGTTGTGGCTTTCAGTGCATTCTGGTTCATCTACGACAGCCCTTCAACCGCCAGATTTCTGACCAAGGAGGAGAAAGAAGAAGTCACGTACAGACTGGCACATGACACTGACGGACTTGCCGATTACTACGATATCAAGTTCTTGTATGCTGCCTTCAAAGATTGGAAGATCTGGCTGCAATGCTTGTGAGTGCTACATTTTGCCTGGATGCCGGAAAAGGGGCTAATCTCAACCCATCATAGCACATACCTTGGCATGGTGACACCTGTATACTCCTTTTCCCTATTCTTGCCATCCATCATTGCGGCAATGGGATATTCAGCTGCTCGATCACAGCTTCTCACGGTGGTTAGTATTTCTTTTTCTTGTTCAGAAGCGATACTCACAAGTTGATCCTTAGCCACCTTATGTCTTCGGCTGCTTAGCCACGATCGCTGCAGGATATTTCAGCGACAAATACAACAAGAGAGCCCCGTATGTTTTTGCTCACTGGTGGTGGTATACGTTCTTGAATGCGTACTGACGGCAACAGTTTCCTCCTCTTTCACGGCAGCATCGCTCTTATCGGCTACATCCTGCTTATCGCCACTCACGTCCCAGGGGCACAATATACCGGCACGTTCTTGGCTGCTTCAGGGGTGTACGTACAATTCGGCCTCGACCATACCATTCTGCTAATGCGGTCTCAGGTACCCGATGATCCCTATCTTGGTCATGTGGAACGGCAACAATGTTGGCGGCAGTGTCAAGAGAGGTGTTGCCATTGCCATGCAGGTCGGCACTGGCAATTGTGGTGGTATTGTTGCTTCGTTCATGTTCGTCGCTGAGCCAACCTCCCCTTCACGTAGATCTGCTAACACGACATTAGCTACCGGAACCAAGATAAACCACGCTATCTAGTCGGCCACGGCGTCATTATTGGGTAAGTAAAACATCTCCATAATGATGGGAGATGGGAGGCACCGAGCCTTGCTATATCTTCTAATTTCTCTCCTCATGCTAATGCTAAGATGCTGCGTATAGATTCATCTCTATGACCCTTATCCTCACAGTGTTCCAATATTTCGTCCTCTCGGCCATTAATCGCAGACGCGATCGAGACAACCCAAAGCCAGAGGAATACACCCAGGAAATGAAGGACCAGGAGAGAGATCTCGGTGACGATGCAAGCTTTTTCCGCTTCACCGTCTAGACATTGAAGCCAGAGCAAATGAAGTGTCATTGGCCAGTATATTGTAATAGGACAAATGAATCGTGATATCTGGCATTTATGAGGCACGTGATATGGCGGGCAAGGCAGAACAGGAGCACGAGACTCATAGCGGGGATGGCGGAGATTGTGTGTGCAGAGTAGCACCTTCGTGAATCCATCATTGATAATCAATATTCACAAGTAAACACGCATGAGTTGATCATTCCACTCGCAAGCATAGAGCAGTAAGGATAATAATTAGTGCATGTAAATATTTGTTGTTTATCACTATCAGCCACCCATCAGGCATTATGATAGTGTGCGGTTGGGGCCGAGGGCGGATGAACAGAGTACTCTAGCTAGGACCACCGCTACCTAGTTTCCTTCCACGTATGGTGATGGCACCTTTGTTTTAGTATATATGTTTAGCTATATTTCCTCAGACTGCTAAGTTCAACGTCAACAGCTAACTAGCTAGTTTATATTGGTATTCTGTGTCCCCTATCTATGGACCAGACGGAGTTATTGTGTTCTTGGGGAGGTATGAGGTGGTTAACAGAAAAGAAGTTACCCCGCTATGCCCGCTTTCTGCTGGCTACATTGACAGATACAGAACTACTAAGTACGGTTTGGACATTATTCACTTTCATATTGTGCAGCAGTCGAATCATGAGCCATGAAAACCCCCAAGAGCTCCATAACGCACACTGGACTTACGGTGCTTTATCATCCTGACGGAACCGAGCCTAATGTAGAGTAAGTATCGAATCTTGGTATTGCTGCACAAGGCTGACTCGACCCCTCGCAAGTATTGTCTTCGTGCACGGTCTCAAAGGCCACCCGCGTAAGACATGGGAAGTTGCGAATCAAAGCCTATCGCCGCAGTCCGCAGACAGAAGTAAACACAGCGGCTTTTCAATCTTTCAACGCAGGCGAAGCAGGTCGCAAGATGTTCGAGCTGGGGGTGAAAGTGGCCCTGCCACTTCTGAAGAATCATCGGACACAACAGTATTCTGGCCTTTGGATCTATTGCCGTCAGATTGCCCTACCGCTCGAATACTGACTTTCGGATATGATACCCAAATCACTAAGGGATATGCTGCCACAGATAAGAGCAGTATCTTTTCCCACGGCAGGGATTTCCTCCTCGAACTGTCCAGAGAGAGAGGTGGCTCAGGCCGGCCTTTGATAATGGTTACGCACTCCCTTGGCGGGATAGTTGTGAAGGAGGTAAGTGACAAGTATATCCCATAATCCATTTATGCCCCTTGTCGAAAAGGCAGATGAACGCGTGTCTAATGGAGCTTGAGACGATGATCTGATCCACTTCCGCAGGCTCTTAGAGAATCTGAGATTTCAGACAAACCTGACCAACAAGACATTCTCAATTCGACCGCAGCTGTGGTTTTCTTTGGGACGCCACATCGAGGTAGCGGGATGGCCGGAATTGGACATGACATTGCTAAAGCTGCAGGCTTTTTATTGAGGATAGACATTAACGACCAGGTCTTACGCGCACTCGACCTAGACAGCCCTCAAATCGAGCTATGCAATCGGTCTTTCATACATCAATGGAATAAGTGGGCGTTCCAAGTCAAAACGTTCCAAGAATCCAACGCTCTGACAGGGATTAATTTCGGCCGCCTTAATGAAAAGGTACGTTCTGATAATTCCGTTGCTTATATGAACGCTCAATTGTTATCCGACATACAATCACATAGTACTGAGACGCTTTAGGTCGTGTTGGATATCTCATCATCATTCGGCGATCCTCGAGAAGACACTGAGAAAATCCAGGGAAATCATCGGGAAATGTGCAGGTTTGTGGGAAGCCAAGATCCAGGCTATCGTAAAGCTGGCCCTGAAATAAAACGACTGGTCAAGGATGCATTGACAAGGCAGTCTAGCAGAACCTCAACTCAAACGGAGGTACTCATATGATTGTCGATGAATGTTCAGCTCAATTTCGACTAATGATATCAAGGCATCAGAGTTTGCTCTCCTCTCCAGAAGTCCACACTTGGCTCGTATGCGCCTCTCCCCTACTCAGCAGCACTTTAATGACAGATCATAATAGGAGAAAACCCAGTAACCGGATCACCCACGGAAACCCTAATCGAGTTGGAGCAGAGGAAAAAGGAAGAAGAAGAGTTGAAACGTAAGGAGCGGGAAGAGCTCATCGAAAAGCAGAACGGTGTGTCCCATAGCCTAACTTCAGATCCCCAATATCTGACTTCGAACAGCATGTCTCCGTTCCTTAGCATTTCCGGAGCTATGGGACCGTGAAAGGGATGTAGAGACGGCACTTGCTGACACCTGTGAGTGGCTGTTCCGTGAACCTTTTTTTCGCTCTTGGATGCACACCGAGAGTGATGGAGTTAGCCCGCGTCCAAACTTGTTATGGATCAAAGGGAAACCTGGCGCTGGAAAATCAACGTTGATGAAAGCAGCTTTTCATCGTGCAAAGAAGGAGATGAATCCGGCCTCGACTAATGTCGCAGGATTTTTCTTCTCCTCCAGACGCAACATTGAATTGGAACGAACACTCCTCGGCCTGTTGCGCACACTGCTACATCAGCTTCTCCAGGCAGATGAGAATCTCATGGCCAATTTCTTAGAGATCTACACAAGGCATAGCGACAACATCGGCTCTGGCTGGCAGTGGCACATTTCCGAGTTACTCGACTTTTTTAGCGACAATTTCAAACTGGGCGAATCCAGGACTAAAGAAACCTACGTATTCATTGACGCCTTAGATGAGTGCGAGCCCAATGAGATTCAGCGGGCGGCATATTTCTTCCGAGATCTCTCAGCCAAACCCAATTTTCATGTCTGCCTTTCCAGTCGCCACTTCCCTCATATCAAACTAGAGAATGCTCTTGAAATTGTGGTTGAAGAGGGCAACTCAGATGACATTGCTGTGTTTATCAGAAAATCCCTTGCGCAAGCCGACTTTCCTCAACAGGATCTGGAAGAACGAATCATTAAGAAGGCTTCCGGAGTCTTCCTTTGGGTAGCACTTGTTGTGGACATATTGAACAAAAACATCAATAATGGTGAACCTGAAGAGGACATCTTGATGGTTTTGAACAGCGTACCAGACAAACTCGATGATCTGTTCAAGGAGCTGTTTACAAGCTTCACAACGAATGACAAAAGTCGACAAAAGATCGAATGCGCCAGAGCCGCAAATCTTATTCAATGGATGCTTCTCGCTGCACGACCTTTGAGGTTAAAGGAACTTCATCAAGCTCTGGCTTTCTCTTCCGATCCACCGATGACTTCCTTCTCTGAATTCTTTTCTGCGCCTGGCTATTTTGGAAATTACAGAGCATTCCAAAAATACATCAGGACCTATTCCAGAGGCCTTGTCGAAGTGTCCAGGGGCGGATTTGTGGATTTCTGGCTGTGGCTTAGTGATCGGAGGTTGGTTGGAGATGAACCTTGGGAAGCGCCTGGTTATACCATTGTTGATGGCGTTGCCAGCAGTTCAGAAACTGCCCCACTCATCAACGTACAAAATACGCCTTGCGGTGTTCCCAAGAATGTGTTGAAGTGTGCAGGAATCCTTCTTAGATCGTCTAGCAACTACCCTGATATAACAGGAGTAGAACGGGATCTCCTCTACCAGTTGGAGGAACAACTAAAAAAGCCCCAAGGTGAAACACAAATATCTGGTCCTGCAGATTGGAGTTCAGTACCGCACAGAGAACGTCAGAGACTCGCATCTCACTTCCAATCGCTCTCCCTCGACAACGCCGAGAGTTTACACTCGAGATACACAGCTCTCAATAGAATCAGACAGCGTTATCCCTCTTTTCAGCCTATTCTCGACCAGTACTTCGACATGGAATACGACCGTCAAATTGTGCAAGTTATTCACGAATCTGTCAGAGAATTCTTTCTCTATGGACAGGGCTTTACAATCCTCGATAGATCTGCGATGGGTGCGAACATCATACGGCGACAGGCTATACTTACTGCCGCTTGTGTGAATTGTGTGGGTGTGACCGAACTGCAACCTCTCGAAGATAACAACAACTGCGATTTGTCAGTATTGGCTTCCCCTGCCGCAAGCCTCTATCGCACACGCCACGAAGCCATACGTGAGACTGGATCCCAAAAGCAACTGTCGGGGAAAACACTATCCGTCTGGATCAATCGAAACGCATATGCCTTCGTGAACTATTCAGTATGGAACGTTTTCCATCACAGTGATAGGGTTGAGTTGTCTGATATCGAGGGCAGTACTCTACTCCATGCGCTACAGAGGCGAGATACCTTCTGGTTGAGGTATATGGCACTTCAATTCCCAAACAACGTTGATGAACGCATGACACCGTTGTATCTAATGTGTGAGAAGCGCTCCATGATATTTGTTCGCGAGCTACTACAAGCAGGTGTGGATCCAAATGAGAAGGGTGGAAGATTTCGCTATCCCATTATTGCTGCCATGGCTACGACGTCCTCCAGAGCGCAAAGAGATTATTTCAAGGGCGACAAGGCAAGCCTATTAGAAGGCCTGATTCGCACGCTATTGGAGTACAGGGCAGATCCAAATCTGAAAAGCAATTCCGGAGAGTCTGTGTTGCATTATGCTGTCGCGACGGGCAACGCAAAAGTCGTGGAGCTGCTCGTTGAAGCCGGGGCACTCGTGGATGCTTCTGACAGCGAAGGCCGCACGCCACTCCACGAGGCTGCTTGCTTTCCCGCTGTTGCCATCACCAATTGCTTATTGTCGCATGGTGCGCAGCTTCAAGTCGTCGACGCGGATGGTAATAGCCCCCTCCACCTTGCAGCGAAGAAATCCAGTCTCGAAGTCGTACAGAGTCTACTGAAAGCAGGTTCACACCTCACTCTGCGCAATAGACAAGGCGCCCGTCCCCTTGATCTGGCTGCGGAGAGTGGACGACCTGAGATTTTGGAATACCTCTGCTCCCTTCCGGAAGAGCAAGGATCGGAGGAAATGCAATCAGACAATCCCACTCTGCTACATCTGGCGGCCGAAAATGGAAATTTGACCGCGATCAGAGCCCTGCTCACAAGCGGAGCAGATAGAGACGCACGCGACCGAGATGGGCGGACAGCTTTACACGTTGCAGCATTTTGGGCTCAAGTCGACGCAGTTGGCCTTCTTTCTGGATGCGGGAATACCGACGCCAAAGACGTAAACGGGCAAACGGCTTTGCACTTGGCGGCCAAATCAAGCGAGGAAACTTTGGCGGCATTGCTCTCTGCTGGCGCAGATGTTGACGCCATCGACAACGATGGTCGTAGCCCTTTACACGTTGCGGCCAAAGATGGGACGCTAGGCACGTTCGGTAGATTACTCGATATCGGCGCGAATACAAAGATCCGGGATAAGAATGGACGATCAGCACGGTACTATGCACAAAACCGTAGGAGTATATGGCTTCTTTTACCTGATAGTTACAAATTAATGCTCTGAAGAGGAACGACGTGGCCAATACACAAGCCGAACCCTTTCTTAACATATATTCATAATCTAACCGAATCAGAATATCAAAGAGAATTAGAATAATTTATATCTGCTAGACATGTATAGGTCTATGTCGAAAACGTCAGGACTTGGCTGAGGATATCTCTCTCCTCGAGAGTCAACTTAACCTCTCTGTTTCACTATTCGACTTCGGGGGTTTCGCCAGTAGGTGGCCATCATTATGCACCAATGGCTTGACGCCTGTAGTGATGACACTTCCCTGCTCTTTCTGACCGACCAGGCTCGAGGTTTTACGATGCCAGGACAGTTTATCACGAGGTGAATGAAGATAATTAGGGTATAACAAGGAAATACGTATTGCTAGCTAGATAGAAACTCTAGAGTACAGTGCCAACAATCTCCCCAGAACGCCTTTGCACAAAATCAAAAGATCCCAACCTACATACTGTGGAATTATGATCTCCTTCCCCACTGCTTTGAGGTAAGCTTTTACTTCGCCGCATGAGCTGGTCACGTCGTAGCTGGGGAATTTCCGAGCTTGAAACTGACCTGAACTCCGTGCTGAGTCCGTAGATGTCTCTGGACAGCGTCCGCCCTGGTGGATGAGTACTTGCAGAAGCGGCACTTGACTGCATCCTTGGATTTTGCCGATGGACTGTGGCGGGATTTCATGTGACGATCACAGCCTCGCTTTTCTGCAAATGAAGCATCGCAGCCCGGGATGGAGCACGAGTACGGCTTGGTATGTTTGAGCATATGACGGTTCAGTTCGTGTCTCTTTTCGAATGCTGCCGAGCAGAAACCGCACTGGTGGCCAGCCTTTGAGGATGATAGGCTTGATGTAGTTGACAGGTAGTTGTCGAGTTCTGGGAAGAACTGCGTGGTGTCGTAGTCCATGATGGGGGCGTCAACTGGAAAGAGAGTGAAGTCATGATTGAAGTCGTATTCGTCGAGGTAGGATGGATTGTTCAGGATTTCCCAGTCGAGCTCAACCCTGGGAGAGGTAGAGCTTTGGAACGCCATGTCTAGCGAGGCGTTGGAATAGGTCGTGGAGAATGGAGAGGTTTGAGGGATCTGATGATGGGTTGCTGCTAGGCAGCCCATCTGATTTTGTGAAGCCATAGTGTTTGTAGTGGGGGTCCAACAGAGGTCAACCGACGTGTTTTCTGGACCCTAGCGCTGAGGAGTATGGTGTGGATTCGAGGTCTGGGTATTCGCTGTCCCAGGAAAAGAAGTTGTTCACGGAAGAGATGTATGCCACTGTGCTGCGCGTAGGCGTGCCCGGTGGCGGATTCGAAAGCAGAGTACTGAAGGTTTAGTACTCTTATGGGTTGTCATGCTGACAGCGCTGTCGTTGACTGATTCGACTTCGTGGGTGATGGTCTTTTCCATTTCATGGGTGTTGTGATTTTGATGACGGATGGTCTGAGCTGAAACGCTTCCTGCTGAGTCTTCCTGACGGAGTTTGTGCAGGTGCAAAAGCTCCATGATACGGGGCAGATAGAAGGAAAGATGTTCCCTCTTATCCTCTTTCGTCTGCCACCAGGATTGCTCTATGGTCGAACATGAAGGCCTTATCCATGAAGGGGAGCTGGCCATATCTTTCCTAACGGTCAATCTATCTGTTCTCGTGATAAATATATCCGAGTGGGGATTTTCGGGTGGGGAAATAGATTGGTGAACGTCCAAGCCCTTCCACAACAGCTGCCAGAACGAATCATTGTCAGCAGCATGAGGTTTTCTGCCAACAAAGCCAACAATAGCAATATTGGGCTCGCGCTTCGACTGCTGTAGAATCTGTTGACTCTCTCCATCTGACATCGTAGACTTCACATCTAAGACCGGTACTTGATTTGGCAAAGGGACATGCTGATACTCGGATGAGGATCTAGATATCTTAAACAGCCATGTTCGCCAATTGTCGACACGGCCACCAGATGTCTATACTCCGGTTAGTTCCATTAACAGGAAACGACGAAGCCTTAAGTGATTTAGTAGCCCTCACCTCATACCCCAGATCTGCCTTGAAAATAGTACTGAGGACTGCAATGTTCATCTCCCTGGAAATCATTCCACCTGATGATTCAGCCATTTGCCTTGGGCAATGGCGTGGTTAGTTGTGGGATCAAAATCGGAAAACTGAAAGGGCAACAAAATGGAACACGTTGTAAGCAAAAACACACTAGAGAAAGAAAGGTGAGAGAAGAGAATCCAAGGCAACAAGGCTGGGAGGGAGTGTTGGGCTTTTTCAAGGGACGTGAGTCAGGCGGGGTGTCGATGATACCGATTAGAAGCGGGGGCGCAGCAACTCTCAGCCCCTTCGTTAAGCCCATTTATTGGTTGTAGACAGGCGCCCCTAGGATCCACGTTGTCGGCCACAAAATAGTGGAGTCTTCTGACGCTCAGACTGTCAGTCCATCCCCTCATCTTCTTCGTGTGGTCTCGATTCTAACTACTTCACTCTTTGATTTAAAGTCAGACGCACCAAGATACACTCAAGTCCATTGGACTATTGATGCAGGCCAAGGGCTGTGTGTGTATGCTCTACCTGCATCGAACACCCAATTGATAATATGCCTAACTAGGTGTCTACCACAAACATTGAGCCAGGCATACTGGGGTGAAACTCCTCCTTGAATAAATTCGGCACGACGCAGCACATTGTGCGAGCTAGTACAGGTACCAAGTTACTTGGTGTCCTGCCTTCGAGAATGCCTTCTCACCTCAGGTTTCTCATTCCGGCGAGGTGTTGGAGCAGGAGCACGACACCTGTACATTCCTGTCACGCCCGGAGTTGGCGCGCTTTACGCGTTCAGCCCCATTCTATGCGCCATGTCATCGTCCACCACTGTGAGCCGACCCTTATTGCCAGTAGGAATTCCAAGATTCCACAGCGTTGCTTCTGCGCTGCCCAATATTGAAGTGAGAGCAAAGTTCCATGGACTCGTTGCTGTTAAGGTATTGAATCCTCATGCGACTTCCGGCGAAACTTAGGTAGAGTATTTCTCTCGTCGCTCGCAATCCTGCAGTATGAAACGCAATGCAACCTGCTCGAGGTTTTGGTGTGCCGAGTACTGCTACTTAGACAACGTTTTCAGTATGTCTTTGGGTGGACAAAGCAGTCGTCCGAAAACGGCCATTAAGAGGACAGGCTTCAACAGACCCAAATTTGTACAAAGAGCTTCTCCCAAACGTACAATATGCTAGCTTCAAATCATTCCCTTTTCAATTGTCACCTATCTATCTCTCAAGTAGAGCGTTCCTATCTGATCTTACAGCTATGAAAACCGGCCCTATAGCCTGGTTGTGCGCTTTGGTGCTATTGCCACATTCCAAGGCTGAATCTAGCACTACTGCAGCAACCTCAAAGAATGTCCCACTAACAACATGGACTGCTGAGCTTCAATTCCCAACAGCAGCCTTTGACTCTTATTACCGAGAGCCATCTCTGGAGCAGCAAGTAAGTTTTGTCTTGAGTCTTGCTTCTTCAAGATAGTAGTAGCTGATTGTTGGAGCCACAACCAATCGTACACAATGTACTCAACAACAAATCCTTTTCCAATGACATCGCAGACCCAGCACATGTTAACGACATTGTGCCAAATCAAGTGAATTTTCCTGATCCATATCCCCTTCCGGAGAACAAGGATGCAACAGCATTGTTTTATCAGTCAATCGATACTGCAGCCGGCATCATCAATGGATCCGCTGGTGTTGAGGGAGGATGTACGAGATGTCTCGCAGCCATCACTGCCGCTCAAGTTCTGGCTCGTGCTGCGCCCAACAATTTCTCCGATGCAGCCATTCGGCTGTGCAAACTAGTCAAGTTCAAGCCTGATGATGATTGCGAGCGTGACTATGCAAGACATTTACCCGAAGTTACAGTGTGGGCCCAAGTTCTGCAGGCTGCAAATTTGTTCGAGAATGACGGTCAGTTTATCTGCAACAGTATGTTCGGACAAAGTTGGTGTGACAAACCTGAGGCGAGGGAGATGAAACTCAATTTTAGCACTGAGAAGCCTGCAAATGCAACCGCTCCACCTCCAAGTGGACAGCGTGTAAAGGTTTTGCACCTCTCAGACCTCCATCTTGATCCCCGCTATACGGTCGGCGCTGAAGCAGTAGACTGTCCTTCCGTTGGTTGCTGCCGGCCAGACCCAGACAACAAAATCGAGATTCAGCACCCAGCCCCTCTAAATGGTCACCCAAATTGTTATACTCCACTCTCCCTGCTCACATCGGCATTATCGTCAGTCGCGCCACTTATTGGGAAGGATTCGACGGCTCCAGGCACTATTGAGTGGACTCTGTTCACTGGAGATGTATTGCCTCGTGAAAAGGCGAAATTTCGAAATGATGAATACCTTGGGTTCGTTCAATCCACTGTTTTCAAGACCCTGAAATATTTCCTTCCCCAGAGTCCGGTGTTCCCAGTATTGGGTGCTCTAGACGCGTTCAATGAGGAACCATCGATACGACACCCTCTGACTGGGGCGATGAAGGATTTGCAGTCCCAAAACTACGACCGTATGAAGGCCATCATTGATGCTAATCAATGGCTTGGTAAGGATGAAAGCGCTGCAATAGGACCTCATCATATGGGCTACACAGCGTTGCACCCCAAGTATCCGAAATTACGAATTATCGCTTTGAATACTAATTTCTGGTGGCTACAACACTATTATAACTATGTCAACACTACGACTCCCCAGGACTCGATAATCCTGTCAGATTTGATCGGCTGGCTTCTGCTGGCTGAGAAGGCTCAAGAGCGAGTTTGGATTGTGGGTCATATACCTCCTTTCGCCGAACAATCCCTTCCAGATCATTCAGGGGCATTCTATCAAGTTGTGGAACGATTCACACCCCATGTCATTGCCGGTATCTTCTTTGGCCATCAACATACAGATTCTGTGACCATTTTCTACAAGGCTGGAGGTACTGATGTGACCAAAGAGGGCAAGGTGGCCATTGCTGCTTGGCTTGCACCTTCCCTGTCTCCAAAAAATGGAAACCCGTCATATAAAGTGTACGATGTTGACACCGGTGATTTCGGAATTTATGAATCGCGGACATTTTTCACGAATGCTTCGACCCTAGCGACTGCATCTGCGACAGAACCGAATGCAGGTACCGATTCAGAAGACAGCCAAGGGCCTGATTCGTCTGGCTTAATATGGGAACTTGGTTGTGATGCTAGGCAAGTATATGCAAAAGCAAGCAATTGGCCTTCGACAAGCGCTCTCAATGGGGCATTCTGGCACAGAGTGGGAAATGCGATGTTGAAAGATACAGCTTCCCCCAACAACAATCTGGCAGCAATTTACCATATGTACAGATCCACACGTGTCGATGGCAAAGATGTGACAGGAAATTGCGATGAAGCATGTGTGCAAGCTACTGTTTGTCGGATGAGAGCAGCGAAAGAAGCTCTCTGGAACAAGTGCGGTAGTGACGAAGTCACAAAGAATGAAACAGGAAGCAATGGATCCACCTCTAAACGAAGTGAGGGCTCGGCAATCGATCTTGAGATCGATATATTTATTGACCCCAATGATCCCGACATTGCTTCCAGTGGCAATCAGCCTCACGCGGAAAAGAGATGGAGGTTAGGCTTTTGGTCAAAGACGGGCGCCATGGCTGCCGGATTCGCTGGTTCTGCTTCACGCCGCGCAGCCACTCAGAAATCTCAAACCCAGGGACAGTCTCTACTATCTACTGCATCCGACTATAGCACTCAAATAACAACCGTTACAGGGACCTTGACGAGCACCGTTACTATTGGATCAGAGAACGGTGAATCTAGTTCCATTGCCAAGCGAGCTGAGGATACAGATACTGAACATGATGTGCCGCTGGAGGCTCGTGGTGATTCTAGTAATTATGGTAATTTTGGAGACTACAAATTTACGAGTGCAATTTTGGGAGCATCGACAGAAGCAATGACAGGCCTGTGGGGTGCTGAACAGCATTCGGATTTGCAGACCGAGGTTGAAGGACACCAGTCCACAGGTTATCAGATACTCAACCAAGTTACATCTGCATTGAAGGGACAGTCTACTTGGACGGTAATCAGTGGGAGTGGGGCCACTACTATGGCGCCTAAAGCCAAAAAAAAGCCTAAGCGTGCAGAGGAAACATGGTCGCAGGACAGGAGTCCAACGGACGAGACTTCCACAGAGTCTGGAGACAGTGATTGGGAAGACAGATCGGTACCTGAGCAACCTGAAGGCCATGGTGAAGAAGCTCAAATGCTCACGGACGGCGCGGGGATTGCAGACCGGCCACAGTCTAAGAGATCCCAGGCTCCTGCAGATGCCCCGGACACTACAAAAACGTCTTCACCAAACGTACCTACTAATGAGGCTTCGGATGAAGGGCCAGAGCCGTCTCGAGATTTCCCTATTTATAGGCCGGATGAATCCCTGAATGGCCAGATACTGCGAAGGCGACCTGCCTCAGACAGTGATCCTGGGACACCCAACACAGCAACCCAGGCAAACTCTCTCACTGAGTATCAGGCGATTCCCGACATTACACCAACCCCTTTCCCAGATATAGATGACTACAATGACCTTGAAACTCTGTCAACCGGTATTGACATGATTAACCGAAGAGATGCAAACCGCAAACCAGGATGTGTGTCTATGAAATCGTCATCAATCTGTTCTGGGACCAAGACTTATGTGGAATACACGCCTGAGCAGAGGCAACAGATTCTCAAGGCTTATCAGGAGGCCTTTACTGGTGGTAAATCGGTTTACAACAACCTCATGAAGACGATGTCACGAAAGACAACATCGCGATGGTCGACCTGGACGGAAAACTTTTCTGCACCAGCCTCGAAACGAGACTATGACATCCCTGGATGCACAAGTAACGACAATGGTCTAGTCTGTACGCGTGTCACGGAAGTGGCCGACGATTTTGTCGACAAGAGAAGTGCGATGCCTGAACCAACTGCTGAGCCTGAGCCTGATCCTGAACCGGGTAATAAAATGCTCAGTATATGGATGTCTGTGTTGTCAAGCGTTTCCAGAGAACAGGATAGGACTCACGTAGCCCATTTCACTACCTCAAACCCCAAAAAGAGAAATGCTGAGCCTGAACCGACTGCCCAGCCACAGCCTGAACCTGAACCTGAAGGTGACTCAAAGGAACAAATGTGGAGTAAATTGAAAGCCATGGTGAAAAGCAAGAATGAAGGAGCCACCATGCGCGTATCTCTATCTAAGAGAAATGCTGAGCCTGAACCGACTGCTCAGCCACAACCTGAACCTGAACCTGAACCAGGAGTAATGAATAAATACGTGAGCCTTATGATTTCCAAAATGTTAGCTCTCAGCGTTTCAGAAACCTGGACTCCTTGGTCAACAGGCAACACCAACAACCTCCATGACCCCACATGGATAGGGCCCCCCAGCAAGAGGACTGCCCAGCCTGCGCCGACTACGGAGCCTGAGTCTTTGTCGACAACAGTTTTCGAAGATTCCCACACATTACCAACGCCTTAGTTAGTGGGACGCTCTGGTTTCGATGTCAAGCCATCAAATTCGGCTCCGAGACTATGGAAACCCCCAAAGCCCTGAAATTGTGTCCACCACTCCCTCGTGGAACAGCCCTTCTTCGCCCTCCGCAAATCCGGTAACCCACAGACGGGTGTTCTGCTATGCGACTGAGGCGCTCAGCCAGCCTTGAATACCAGGCGTTATGATAAAGTTCAACCAGGGATGATTTCGCTGCCTGGCTTACGTCGCTGGTGTTGCATGATCTTGCGGGCATGGGGCGAGATCTAGTAGGACGGCCGGATCGATGGTGCCAAGGCCAAGGTTGAGATGGGAAAGGGGCATGGCGATCTGGACACCTCATTTAGATGAGGCGGAAGTAAGGCAATATTTGGGATTCGAGAATAGCAGGCGGATCTAGTGGTCTGGGATGTTTATTGCGATAGTATTTCCTTTACGGAGCATTTAGGAGCAATAATTCTGTTTTCACTTTAGTTGTTGGTGGAATATAATTTTCATTTAAGCCGCAGGTCCCCCGCTTTGACTTTGCTGCTTCCGAACTCTGACCTGCAAGTACTTTAGCTACTATATCTTCTGAGTAGGAAAAATGCTCCACCAATGATTGGAACTATAGTGGAAGAATTCATGTATTTCCAAGGAGTGGTGTTGTAAATCACCGAGCTACTAGCACATCAAGCCGAGAGGCTGGAATTTTTCTGCCCCACGAGGCTGCCGTTTCTGTTGATTAGAAATAACAAGGGCAATGATTGTCGCGAGCCCGAATCGTTTGACTAATTCTGAATGGAGAGCAACGATCGAGTCATCGCGAGAACGCGGCTTGACTAATTGCATCCCTTTGCTGGAGACATACTTATATCAGGCCATACCAGCTGTAGGAACCATATGAGCCTACATACGGGACCAAACTTTGACGAGTTTTCAACACTTACACTCGGATATTCAGATCCTCATCTACAATCCTCATCATGCCTGGCGCATCTCCGGTCATCCTCATCCTCGGAGCAGGACCAAATATCGGCCAAGCAGTCGCTCGGACATTTGCCTCAAGGGGTTTTAAAGTCGCGCTCGCTGCACGATCACTAAAGGAGGAAGAGAGCACCGAAACCCAACTGAACATCACAACCGACTTCGCCAACTCCGATGATGTCGTCAGCGCGTTCGAAAAGGTGAAGAAAGTGTTTGGCATCCCGAGCGTCGTGGTTTACAATGGTAAGACTCATTATCTCGGTTCGGCGTAGAACTTCCCACTGAAAGGTTGATCGCAGTCAGCGCCTCGACGCTCACACCACCTCAAGACCCATTCGCTCTCCCACTGGCGGCATTTAACCGCGACGTGGCAATCAATGTCACTAGTGCTTTCGTCGCCGCACAACAGGCTGTTCTCGGCTTCGCGCAGCTTCCAGCGTCGGCGTCAAAGACATTCATCTACACCGGAAACATCCTGAATGTCGCCATCATCCCAGGGTTTCTCGACCAGGGCATCGGAAAGTCCGCTGGCGCACACTTGATCTGGGCTGCTTCGGCGGCGTACAGAGACCGTGGATTCAAGTAAGTTATCCTAGCCCCCATTGCTCGCATACTGGTTCAAAAAGACCAACCTGTCTCAGGTTCTACTACGGGGACGAACGCAAGGCGGATGGGACGGCGAAATACAGGGTCGACGGAGAGGCACACGCGCAGCTCTACTGGGAACTTGCAGAGGGCAAGACACAAGGCCCGTGGATGCAGACGTTTGTCAAGGACGCGGGATACAAGGATTTTGGGAATCAGTATGCGTCTGCCAGCTAGGAGGTCGGATGTTGCTTCGTTCTTAGGCGTGATGCTGAGTGAATGAAGTTCTATTTACCCTGCCTCTAAAGTAGATGACACTAGTCCTATGATGTCAGTGGGGTGTTTGCTTACACAATCCTCCCGCACCAGGACGGACAGGCTCGCCGTCAGCCATTGACGGCTCTTGCGTTGTACTTGTCCAGACGTACGGACTGAGAACTCGAATTGGCTTACCCTCTGGATATTTGTTAGGACTGATATCCACGTGCGATGCGCGTGGGTATGTGGCCTTCACTTTGGCCTACTATCGCGATCGTCCACTTGCCAATTGGAAGCCCGAAATTACGACAAGGCTGTGATGACTAAGGGGCGACAGCCTCGTCGGTCTTTCCCAGATAAGTATGTCGTGAGAAGTCTTCTTGATGCTGAGTCGAATATCTTTATTAGTCACCGATATATATTATTGACTGATGACTTGGGCTTCATCCGACGCCTCGAGCTCTTCATGACGAGAACGTATAAAGATCGGGTTGAGTGTTACTTAGGAAGCAGAATGAGGCAGGAATTGACAAAATGGCGAATCGCCGGCTAAAATCTTCTCCGACGACATCTCCTCCTTGTCCCCGCACTCGTCCTCCCTAGCAGGCCGCTCCTCTAGGTGATTAAGACTAAAGTCCGAACGATTCACGTTTTCAAATCTCGATCACATAACCAACACAAACTACCAAGGACTCAGTGAATCAGACATCCAAATCAAGCATGCCGATAACCGGTCTCGCGCACATCAACCTCACCGTCCCGCCGGGCACGCTACCACTCGCCGTAGAATTCTACAGCGGGACACTGGGTCTCAAGCCACGAGAAGTGCCACACTTGCAAAAGGACTCGCTGGCGTGGTTCGATATCGCCGACTCGGGCCAACAAGTGCATGTAGCATTCGAGAAGGAGTCGGATCTCGTCAGCGCAAAGTCTAGTCGTCACCCGTGTTTTAAACTCAGTGATGGCCAGGCGCTACTGGAGTTGAGACGGAAGGTGTACGAGCACTTTGAGCGCGGCGGTGAGAGTGCACCGGTCGCGGCCGATAAGCCTGGCGCGGAGGATTCTGGTGAGTTTCTGGGGTTCTGTTTTTGGGTGGTTCGTAATGCTGATGGTGGACAGGGGCGAAGGGCGTTGAATATCCGCAGCGCTTCTTTGCTCGGGACTATGCGGGGAATAGATTGGAGTTCAGTCTGTGATGGGCGAGTATGAATGAATTCAAGTCATTTTGGGAGTGATCGGTGAGAGCTGTAACTCCAGGACATTGGATTGCGAGGCAGAGATGTCACGAGGGTAGAAACTGCAAAGGAGAATGGATCTAAATGTGCGTTGATTAGATTTAGTACCGATGCTGCCACCCAGCAAGAATAAGACTCAGCTCTATCTACCCCTTCATTAAAGCTTTAGTAGAAGATAATGATTAATGTTACAACTTGTGGAACTCCAGATATGCTCTCGATGGTCGTAAGGTGTGCTCAAAAAATATCAACTGCCAGCGCGGTACAATCATGGATGCCTTCCATTTCCGAAGGCTTAGGTCGACGAATGACAATTGCGGCCCTGATGAGAGCAACTTGCCAAATTTGATGCAAGGTCCTAGGTTGGGGTCATGGCCTGAGTTGCCTCCACGACAGAACGTGTTTCACGAACTTCTTCCCATGTTGTAGCTTGAGCGCAAATGACTCTAATTTCGAATTTGTCCCTGAGGGTCGTTCCAATGTATTCAGGCAAAGCAGTATCTGCGTTGAGAGTCTTCGGCCAGGCTCTTATATTTGTCCGAACCATGTTTGTTGAACTTTCTCTGCTTTTATAGGGGAGGGCATTATCTGTAGGTCGTGAAGTGCTTGTAGGAGGTCCTTTGTAAAGGCGTTGCACCTGTGTCGGATCGACATCGAGTCTGAGGCTTGGAGGGAGGTGTGGAAAGAACAAATCTGCGACTTCGATGGCTGGATTCGTCGTCTCGCTTGTTTTATCATGCATGGGAGGGCGAGAGACGCCGAATAGTTCAAATGTTAATGTCTGAGACGGGTCGGCACATTTCAGCAGTCTGATGGCTTCTGCGATTCGAAAACAAGTCAGAGTTCGCCTCAAGGTAGAAAGACCGGTAATGGTAGAGGCCTTGGCCATTCTCGTAGCTGGTGGTTGAGGCTGAAAGTTCGTTCGCATGAACGGGGTCATGGGTAAGCCGTTCGCTTGTCCTTCCGATTGTAGATCTAAATTTGATTTCAGGGGGCTTGATGGGTTATCTGATCGAGGAGTTACCGTCAGGGTTTGGGCAGTTGTTCCTGTCAAGAGCTGTTCGGCTTCCAAAAATTCCTCCAAGTCATCAGAACTATACATAAACAAATCGTTCGAGTTCTCATCCATCTCCTTCAATGTTGTGGTGTGGTGATCGAAATGCTCATTTGTCTGCCGCATATCTGTCCCGTTTGCCGTTACACTTGGAGATTTTGATACTTCATGAGGAGCTGTCGTAGTAAGCGAACGTTTCTTGCTGATAGCGTTTTGTGCGCTCGAACTTCGAGGTAACAGAATTTGATCTGGTGAGACCATCTTGTGCTCGGAGTGTGCCAAAGGCATTGAATCGGGCTTTGAGAAAGTCTTTCCCAGATCTGGAAACTTCACGACTCTGCCGGAGATCTCAGACTTTGTGGTAGAAACACGAGTCTTTTTGCGGGGACGTTTTGGTGATTGAGATGGCGATTTCTTTCGCTTTCGATAACCAGGTGGCCATTTCAAACGCTCTGTCGAAGCTAGAATATGTGAGCGGAATTTGCTCGCTTGCTGCGATTGTGGTTCAGCGACATCATGAGGAGAAGCTGGTGGTGGCGTGTTGAGAGAGGAATTGATGTTGCTTGGGTCATTGATGGTAGTCCAGCCATGTTGCCTAGTTTTGTCAGGATTCATGCGAGAAGATACTGGTCGAATGACTGACTGATAATACCCATACGGAGTAAGATTGACAGCCACAGCTGCAGTTTCAGGCTCCTTCTGGGGCGAGAAGGACATTTCTGATTCCGTTAAGATAGCAAAAGGAGCACGAGTGGGATAGGTCATAGATTGGCGTGGACGTCAGGATAGGTTGAGAGCTCAGCATCCGAGTTTCGTGTCCAGAGAGGGGCATGGGAGGAGAGAAAGAAAGATACTAAGACTGAGTGCAGTGGAGGCGCATGAAGTTTGTGACAATGAGTTGGACGAGAATAGGTGCTGGGAGACAATGAAACTGGGGCAAGGTGAAGGCTGGCCTGCTTCGACCACCAGCAGGACCAGGAGCGCATTCAGACATAATACGGACTGGGAAGATTCACAATTCTTCAGGCTAGATGAAAACACAGGCAGCCAGATCAAGATAAATTCCCAGTGAACTCGACCAGCCAGAGCAAAATGACATTGTGAATATCTACCTACCATTGAGGTTTTTCGACCTGACCCTACCTAGTCGATGCTCAAGATTTTGGTTGTTATAGTATCGGTGAAACCTAGAGATTGGAGACCTACCATCCTACCTAGATACCTACCTACCTGGCCGTATGTTCATGGGGTCGTATACTGTGAGTATGTGAGTGTCTGCTTCATATGAACAACGCGGTATAACTCAGGATGTCTGGTCGAAGGAGGTGGCATGATAAAGCTGAGTTGTGTTGCACCGTACAAATTACTAGAGCGGAGTATTCGGCTTCCAATGACGGGTGTGTTTACTTGCAGCCACATCAGGCAATGATCATGCAAATACCTGCAAGCAATTGTGAGTCGCCGCCTGCGACCTTTATCTTCATATGGACTCCAGTACATATTCTTCAAATCCAGCATACTGATGACCCCGACTCTCCAGCATGTCTTATGCTATTGAAACAAAGAAGCGCAAGTTTGACCGCACCCTCGAAGCCCTGACGAGTGCAGCCGCCAATTCTCCGTCTCGAACATCCCTTAATTTACGCAACAATCCTTCTACAACCTCTTTGACCGCGGATGATGCCTCAGACGGTTCTAAGAGACGTCGCATAGCCCCTACATCGAGACCAACTGTCACTACTAGTGCGTCAACCACCTCTCTGGTCGGTCATTATCTACCCACGAGTCGATCGGCCTTTCTCGAACGCCTCGAGACATTTCGACATGTCACTCAATGGCATGTGCCTTCCACAGATCCTATAAATGCTGCAGCGTGGGCCAAACGGGGTTGGGTGTGCGTCGATACCGACACCGTGTTCTGTGGCTCGTGTAGAGAGCGGGTACATATTGATCTGTCCATAGACAGTGAATTACTCAAAACTAGTGGAAACGAAGTCGGAAACGATGAAGACGACTTTGAGATGGCTGCGGAAGTATATCATGGTGTTGTCAGAAGATATCAGGAGAACATCATCCTTGCTCACAGTGAGAGTTGTCTGTGGCGCAAACGGGGTTCTGATTCTTCCATACAGCGCATTGAGGGCCTGTTGAATACAAACACTGCCCTTTCAGCACTGAGGACACGCTACGAGAGCCTTGTGACACGTGCAGATGAGATACCAAATGTCGCGCCACTTCCCTCAAACGACTTCTCCGCCAATGGACGAGAATTACGGCTGTTTCAGACCGAACCGAGTGACGAAATCAACATTAACGCTCTAACACTGGCAGTCTGTGGCTGGCATCGAAAATCCGACGACGTCATTGAATGTCGGCATTGTTTCCGGTCACTTGGACTGTGGTTATACCGTGGTTCGACACCAACAATTGAGCAACTGGACGGTGTGGATAATCATCTTGAGTATTGTCCATGGAAATCAGTTGAGGCACAAGATACAGAAATCGCAATTCCCAAACACAAGAATGAGCAAGAGTCAGATCAGATCAAGAGACGTGTGTCGGGATGGATGCTCGTGTACCTCGCCATTGTGCGGGAGAATACTCGGAAGCGAGCACACGAAGCGACGATCCCCTCAGTCTTGAGCGAGACCGATGCGAGCACGGCAAGCGGTGGTTCTGATGCGACTCCGGAGCAACGAGAGAAGAAAATGAGGGATTTATTGAAGAGGATCAAAGAGATTAAGAAACCTTTCAACGTCAAGGCGCTACTAAGACGGAAAGAGAAAGGGCAAGCCTGACGGAGCATCAATTTTAGACCTGGAATGGTCAAATGCAAAGTCGAGATCATCAGTAGTGTGTCAGGTCAGCAGCTCCCCACCAATGGTCGGTTCCGGAAGGGGGTCATGCAAACATGGCAAGGCTGTCGTGGACAGATGCATCTACTAGACTGCTTGAATCGGATAACATCCGCGGGACGGCAGAGGCCTGGGGCATTTGAAGACACAAACGGGACTGTTGTGTGGACGTGAACATTCCGGATCGTGGTCTGTGGGGGTGTCCGTGGCTGTGTCGCACGGAAGACGAACAAGCATGAATCAGAATCCACGGTGTTGCGGCGAACAGTGATCGTACCCGGGGGGGGAAGGGGTTCTTCGGAAAGTTGAGCGACACCGAGGCTGCTGAATTTTGCGGGAAGGCGGGCTAGTCCCAACACAGTCTAGGACGTTCAATGTAACAACATTAATGATAACCACGAGAATGAACGCCGATGAAGTACGGACATGTCTTCGCCTATCAAATTGAAAGCTGAGCTAGGTAGGGAGATCTTTGGTCCCGCCCAAGTAGAGGTCGAGGTGAGGGAATTAAGTTCTACACCATGAACGAGTAGTCTTGGTGTGGAATTCATTGCATCTGGCGGCCATGCAACTAGGTGGTACAATATTCATAGCATTCTTCCGGGGTATTTCCAGGGCACTTCTGGCTTGGGATCGAATGACCAAGGAGCAATTATGGCCTCCGGACACAGAAGAGGTCGCCGAATCAAGAATCATGATATCAGCCCGTTAGACTGTACAGTCTACGCCTGCAGTGCCCAACACCCGATATTTAGCAAGACTAACTAGGTATCTAGATATCCTTACAAGGCTCCGTGAACCATCCATTGCGGTCCGGGATCCGTTGATCTCGATCGTACTCGTACATCGAGGGACGTATCTGGCGCGTTTGAGTGATTTAAAGTGACCATCGCCATGAACCACAGGCAATTCACAGACCCCATAGGCATTGGTTTAGCCGTGGTGGGGGCTAGGGCGAGCTCCATCTCGTACTCCTCTATTCCACCACTAGTCGACCCAACAATCCTGTCGGTCACAGCCTCGATCAGCCTTGAGGCTCGACCACCCAGTCATGATCGAGGGGAGTAGATCCGGAGACCGACTTGGTAAACATCAACGGAGTCGTAGGCGCTGAGTGCTCCGCTGCAGTGATTGAATCGTTTCGTGAGTTCCCGACTCTATCCGCACATATGGCCTCTCCCCTTTCCGATGCTGCGCCGTTTTCGATAGGGCCCGGAAAGCGTCCGAGCTGCAGTGCCTTGGCTCTAGGGTTGTTTGTCTCGATGCCCTCAGGGAAATCCCTAAACAAAATGCATGCAAACACTACTGATGACTGGCATGTGACAATGGATTGATGGTATGTACGAAGAATAATGGATCCCTGTCCATCAGACCTCCCGGATTTCTACGAGTACGAGTACAGTTACAGTATCGGGCAATTTATTGACCTCAGAGTTTAATCAACAAATTTCGGAGGGGCTCAGCAACCCCCAATCGCGCTCTCACTTGCAGGTACCTGGCACGTGTTGGGCTACCTACCCAAATACCAACTGGGGGGTGATAATTTGGTGACCCGGGGAGTGGAAAGACTTGGTCCGGGAGGCCCTAACCATTCCAGTTCAAGGCCAAGTTCAAGTTTCTCAAAGGTGCAACGACGTCAGAGTTCTTGACGGCCAGTGCAGTGCTGATGCTGATGCTGATGCTTCCGTAACTGCCAACACTCCCAAACTTCAACCCCGCATCCTAAGCTGGTGCCAGTGGCCTCTATCCAATCCACCGTCTTTCATTTGCCTCACAAGTCATTCGCCTCCACACCAATATACCTCCCGTTAGTAGGAGAAGCCTGTCTTTCCCGCACCTTGTACAGGTTTCAATCCATACAGATCCCTTCAATCTTCCGACCAAGACCAGGGTGCTTGTCCATCACCAAACCCTCCAACGCCTTCACCACCACCACCATCACCACACGCACCATACAGACGCCTTCCAAGCTGGAGTGCGGAGTTGCATCTGTCTGTGCCTCGTGCTCCTCAACCTTCGTCCCACCGACTCTTTACATTTCTTTTGCTCTCTCTTAACTCTTCGTCCTTGATATTCTTCACATTGAGCTTCCTCTCTGACTCTCCACTCTGTCGGTGTTGTTGGTAGCCATCATCTGTTTGCACATCTGCGTACTCTTCCCAGCAAACCAACCACCGTCGTCATACCTTTACCAGAGCTCGCGGACACCGCTGATCGTTGCTGCCGTTGTTCGCACCAGTGGAACGGCATCCCCTCACACTCCACATTTATATAATCCACCGCCCTTGCTCCAGGTTATTGTCATATCTGTATTTGCAAATGTAAGTCTGCCATTGCCCTCGTGTATTCTGGTCATTCGACCTTCGGTGCTGGAGTTATACCCCACAAATCCCCAACCAATGCACAACGGCACTAATTGATTGTGTGTAGAACCCGCTCCGTGGTACACTTACTTCCTCGGCACATCCCAACCCACCCAAGCAATGTCCGGTAGCACTGCGAACCGTATCAAGGAGGGTGCAAGAAGCGCCGCTACCAAAGTCGAGAGTGCGACGACAGAAGCAGTAAACAACCCGGTACAGGCCAAGAATGACTTCCTTCATTTACCGCTCACGCGAGCTGCCCTACCTTTTGTCAATGGAGGTCTTGCGGGCATGTTCGCAACGGGTTGTATTCAACCCATAGACATGGTCAAAGTGCGCCTGCAATTGGCAGGCGAAGGCATAAAGACGGGACCGAAACCTTCGGCCATCGGTATCACAAAGGATATCATTGCTCAAGGTAAAGTTCTAGACTTGTACACTGGCCTTTCAGCAGGCCTCTTAAGACAGGCAGTCTATACCACTGCAAGACTAGGATTCTTCGACACTTTCCAGAACATGCTGCAAGCCAGAGCCGAAAAGAATGGCACAAGCATCGGCTTCTTGGAACGTGGTGCTGCCGGTCTCACCGCCGGTGGTCTTGCCGCGATGGTGGGCAATCCTGCAGATCTGGCTCTCATTCGCATGCAATCCGATGGCCTCAAGCCCAAGGAAGCTCGAGCAAATTATCGATCCGTCTTCGACGCGCTCACGAGAATCGCCAAAGCTGAAGGAGTTACTGCTCTTTGGGCGGGTGCATATCCCACCGTTGTGCGTGCTATGGCTCTCAACTTCGGTCAGCTTACCTTTTTCGCCGAGTCCAAGGCTCAGCTGAAAACTCGTGCGCCCCAACTGTCTGAGAGTGCCAATCGATTTGGTGCATCTGCAATTGCTGGGTTCTTCGCTTCATTCTTCAGCTTGCCATTTGATTTCGTCAAGACGAGACTGCAAAAGCAGCAGAAGGGTCCCGATGGAAAACTCCCTTATGCTGGCTTCCTTGATTGCGCCAAGAAGGTCGTTCGTGATGAAGGCTGGCTGAGATTCTATCGTGGATTCGGAACCTACTATGTCAGAATTGCACCCCATGCGTAAGTTCACCTTGATTGCATCTCAAGCGGACCCTGCTAATGTGAGGTAGTATGATCACCTTGATCGTCGCCGATTACCTCAAATTGATCACGGCTTAAGCCATCCTATCCCTAATCACACAAAGCCCAGAGCTATCAAGACCAAAGACGAGAACCCGCGCCGAGTCGCGGAATCCAACAATCAATAGAGTGAGCAAATGGAGAAATCCATTTGCGAGCATGAATTTGAACACCATCGCAGCACGGGGAAACCCGTTCTGACCCACCCGATGGAAAGACATATACATATATCTATGGCGCAGTAGCGGTCAGAAATGATCTCGAAACGGGAAATGCATTCACGTCTGGTTGGAAAATTATCCAGGGCGTTCCCCTCGATATGGCTGGTAATAGACCTTGAAAGGGACTGCATGAGAACAAGAGCCAACGCCGCATCCGCAGGTGTTTCTTTTTGAATGGATTTATCGAGTCGATAGAAATATGAGCAGAGATGTTTGTATCTGTATCTTGAAGAGGATGAAAAAGATGGAAAAGATGGAAAAAAAGTGCAGTGGGCTACCCACATACTACTAAGTTAGAACGGAAGCAATACCACGTGATCTAATTCCGTTTCCCCATTTGGTCTTCCGTTCGAGCACGATGCCCTCGGTAGAGAACACTTTGATTTATCACCGATAACCATGCGGAGCTCCTGTAAATCAAGATTTGGTTGAAAACTCATTATCTAACTAGCTTTGTATAGAGCCGCCCAGGATGATAGAGTGACCGAGGTCTTTCTCGTGACCCGCAGGAGAACTGCGCTTTCTATCCTTATGTCGCTCCGTATTCCTACGGTCGTTCAATCTCCGCAACTGCGGCCCTGGTTTGGAAATCCGTCACTTTATTGAATTATTTTACTTTGAATTAGTGATTCAAAGATTCCTCAATGCCTATGCCTATTCATGCAGTGTAGATCACTTGAGTATGAATCATCGATCATACCAGTATGAGTGCTTCTCTACTACTGCAGCTTGTGTTGACAGGCACACAAACGCACTATGAGAACCGGGGGCTAATCGACGACAAGAGACTCGACCATTTACTGGTGGCCGGCAAACAGATCCTCTACAAGTCCCACCAAGAAAGCGACGTTAGATCTGCCCTCGGTTTCAACCCTCGAGTCTGGGAGGGCCTCACCAAAGTCCTCTCAGTCGCAATTCCCGCTCTCGAGCAGCAGTCCTTCGCGTGGAAGAACCCGCCCGCCGCGAGTTTCAATGGCAGCAGTTCAGACCTCATTGCCTCACATTACCTCTCTCTCATCAAGGACATTGAGCGACTAAACGATCTTTGTACCATTGCGCGAAACCTCCTCGCTACGACCAAGAAGGCACAGAACTTGGCATCCGAGAAGGGATTTGATCAACAGATTCTGAAACTCATTGATGTTTGTGTTAGAGTGACGGCTCGAGGATTTGATGGAGAGTCGAATCCTAGGAATGAGGAGCGATGGCAAAAGGTCGTCAACCTCTACAAGCGGCTGTTGATTACCTGCCTCCAATTCCTACACAATTTTATCATGCACAACGAACAGAGGAAGTTGGTACTGTGGTTGGATCTCTTTGGACAATCTCAGACCACCGAGAATGATGAGCTGGCACCCGCGGACGAGCAGGAGCCAGAGATCGACGAGAGACTCCATGCGGCGAAGGAAGATAGGATCAAAGCTACCGTCGAGAAGTTACCAGAAGGAAACCTCCCTGCACCCAACGGAGAATTGGGCTACAGTATCGATGATGTTCATGCTCTGTTTGACTTGATGAGCACCAACAAGGACCCTGATGCACAAACGCAAGAGGCTGCAAAGATACTCATGGACAAAATCAGAAGTGATCTCGAGGCTACATCCGGTCTTACCTCAAATCAACTTGATAACAACCCGGATGCACTTGTCAAAGTGGGTGCGGAACTGCGTGCTCGAATTCTCGCCAAGGACACCAGTACACCCTCCGCGCCGTCCGACCACGCGAACCAGCCTCTTCCAATTGAGAATGGGGCAAACAATGGTCAAGCCCGCCCTACACTCTGGAGTAACTTGCCAGATATCTCCGCGTATGGTGATTTCAACGGAACAAACCAAACCATGACCGACGACGACTTGACAATGCCTAGGACGGCCGAATCTGCAGCCGCAACTCTACAGGAGGCGAAGGACGAGCTCATGGCGAGATTGCATGAGGCTGCACCGGTCATAGACGAGAATGGAATGATATCTTATGATGGTGAAATTGATCAGGAAGAAGATCTAGAGGAGGATATCATCGATAGCGCCGAGGATAGTATGGAGGAAGATGAAGAAGAAGATGACGATGATGATTATGGCCGGACCGGTGATCAAGAAAGGGGACTTTTGACCGATGTTCCGCTGGTTCTGGGACCTACGGAGATCGAAGCACTCCCAATGATTATCCAAGCCGGCATTGTCGACAATTTTGGTTCAAAAGATGCTGCACGACAAGGGATAAAGAACATGCAAGCCGTGCGTTGTCACATCCTACTTGCTCAAGAAGCCGGTCGCAATGTCTTGCGAGAGCTGCTCATATTCATTGCCGCGTGGGATTTACCGGATGACGAGTTCTATTTCAAGATGATGGTCCAAATCATGGAAGCCATTCTCAAAAACGGTCTCATGTCTCACGCATATGCCGACTTTGGACAGCCGAAGGACATCATCTCCCCCGCCCAAGCTGTTGTTATCAAGATCCTCACCCATATATTCCGCGCCAAATACAGTCCCGCCACCGTGGTGCAGGAAAATAACCAGCCTGTACAAAAGGCACGAATTCCTTCACCGTTGAGCAGAGTCGATGTCTTGACCGTTCGATACATCTTTATCGTCTTCCGTGGCAACATCATTCCTGAGACCTGCGCTCTGATATACCTTCAAGGTCAAATCCGCGCTGGTCATGCTTTGGCAGAAGACTTTCCTCTCAATCTGTGGGATATGGAGCGCGTGTATGAGGGAGTCTACCAGTTTCTGGAGTTCTTCGCCGTTCTCACTGAGAACAACGACTGGAAACGTCTCTTGGTGCAGTGGGAGATTGTCTATGATCTTGTCACACTGATCAAAGAGCTCGACACAAGTATCGCCAAGGTGGCACTCACAAAGTCGATGCCTCCCCCAGTCGCCACTACCAATGGTTCAAGCTCCAAGTCCGAGCCACAACAACGATCTCCACCCGCGCCTGTTGCCGTGGAACGTCCTTACGAGGCGACCACGGCCGACAAAGACCTACCAGCTGATCAACCTTCATCCCCACCAATGTCGCCCCCTCCACCCGCCGTGACCGAAGAGCCTGCCGATTTCGAGTGGCGGAACCTAAAGAAGCTTATAGTCCTGGTCCTGTCAAGTCTAGTGTGGAAGTCTCCCACGGTGCAGAATCAAATACGCGAGTATGGCGGTGTGGAGACGATTCTCAGTTGTACACAATATGATGGTATGTAACGAAACAGTCTTTTATTTTCAACTCTGCTCTATTCGGTCCCCTCGGACGAGTCTCTATTAAAAATGCAAAATGAGTCTCAAAGCCAAGACTAACCACTCCTGTTCATTCTCCAGCATGCAACCCCTACATCAAAGAACACGCCGTCATGTGCTTGAAATTCCTCCTCGAGAGCAACCCGGTGAACCAGAAGCTCGTGTCGAGTCTCGAAGCACGCGAGGTCGTCCCACCTCCGTCCGGCGACGATACGCTCAGTCGCATGGGCGTCGATGTCCGCGTCGGCGACGACGGCAAGGTCAAGGTCACCAGCAACGGCGCGAAACAGAGTCGTGTCCAGAATGGGGAGGCCGGACCTCCTCCTGCTACTGCTGCTGCTACTGGTGCGAAAGGACAGAAGGGGACAGGGGCGGTGGTGGAGCATGAGGCGAGAGGGAAGCTCGAGGAGCTTGATTTGAATGGCGAGGGCAATGCGAAGGGGAAAGAAAAGGGCAAGGGCAAAGGCGCGGTTGGAGGTGACGGTGCCAACAGTGGCTCGACTGGTGGCGGCGGTGGTGGTGACAACAACAGTGACGTCGACTTTATGTAGTACAACTTCCTGCACTTGTGGAGGCGGTGGTCGAAGTTACATCTTGGCCGGAAGTGAGGGATGATCACCGTACCCTGGCTCTTTTGGTTTGGTGATCTGAGACTACCTAGCTAGCTAGCTGGTTTGAATGGTTGGATAGTTGGATAGATTGATTGGGCTGGCTTGGGATAGTTGATCAGAAGAGAGTCAGTGACAGCGATGATGTATGGAGTAGCTATCAGCTTCTCTTACCTAGGTATGTTTGGTTGAAAATGAATAAACATACTATGAGTCTGCTGAGAAGGATGGGCCAACTCATGTACCTACCTACCTATCTAGTTAGCTGTCGACTTGAGAAGATACCTACCTAGCTTCGCTTCGACGCGTCTTCATGTCCTGTGAGCGATTGGGAAGTGCTATTATTGAGTTGTGAACTCCTTGGATGCACATAGTATGATGCAGAATGTCATGCGTCAGTGCTGTGATGTCAATCATGGATCGTTCGTTCACTACTGGCTCCAAACATCTCTCGTATTTGTATTCGAAGGTAGGTATTTTCTGCTTCTTGAGCATTGTGCAACGATAGAAACGCGGAGAAGGACTTTGCATGGTAGGGAGACTGGAAGACTTTTTCTCTGCTGAGGACGTACGGTCAGGAAGGTTTACGTCTTGGTAATCTTTTGGTTTATATACAGGTTTTTACTTTGATGTCAGGCTTGGTGTTTATAGTGAACACAGAGTCCCCCTCCAGGCTTCTTCCCACTCTTTCGGCAGGAACTTTGAAGCTCTCCAAGCAACGCCAGATAAAGGGTCATTTGCTCTACTTCTTCTCTTCCTTCTTCTCCTCAGGGGGCGGGGTAGGAAGTTTGAACTGCTCTGGTTTCCTGTCCACACCAGTGCCGACCTGCTCCCAGGCACTGGTGCCACCTTCAAAGTTTCGGTACGCCTGGGTCATCTCGAGGGGTTCGACGACAATTCGCTTCTTCTCCTCGTCATATCGGATTTCTGTGTATCCGGTCAAAGGGAAATCCTTCCGCAATGGGTGCCCGTCGAATCCGTAGTCGGTCATGATTCGGCGTAGATCCGGGTGGCCAGTGAAGAAGACGCCGAACATGTCGTAGACTTCACGCTCGTACCAGTTTGCTCCATCGTAAAGAGATGTGATGGATGGGACGGGTGTGGCTTCGTCCGCGTATGTCTTGACCCTTATCCGTGAGTTGTGTCGGACACTGAGAAGATTATAAACGACTTCGAAGCGGTAGTTCTTGGTGGGGAAGTCGACCGCGGTTATGTCTGCGACCATGGTGTATTCGGCGGCCGTGTGGTATTTTAAGAAAGTGAAAACGGGGATCACTCCTGTAGGTGTGATGTAGATGCACAGCTCGTCTTTCCAGACGGAGAACTGTTGGACGTGCTTGGGCAGCGCGGACATCAGGTATTGGCCGTATTGATGAAGGGGGAGAGCATGTTCGGAGTACTTGTCGGCGTCATTAACCACGGGCGCGGAGAGTTTTCCTTGGGCTACATCAAACACACGTTAGAGACCCAGAAGATTCAAGTTTTGAAGCACTTGCTACTCACGAGGTCGAGGGGCCTTTCGAAGCTCTGACAGAAGATCTGGAGGTGCAGTTCTGTAATCGATGGGCTTTTCCTGCTTGGCTCCTTGAGCAGGTGTTGTGTGAAATAGTGCGGTACTCTGGATACGTGTGGCGGCTTTGGAAGCTGTAGTGAGTGGCCGCCGACTTGCCAGACGCAGTATTGACTTTGTCGACGCCATGATGAAGCGCGAATGTGGTAGACAGGACTATGGCATTGAAATTCGAGATGGCCAGTCGAGACTCTAGTGAGGTAATCCAAGTTGGATGCGCCTCAATTGGGAGCTCGCTGCCGCCAAGAAAACTACTTTCCTCTCTTAGGCCTAGACCCAAAACACGGTTTAAGTGGCAAGTGTTTTGGCTGCTTTTGTCACCTTGATCCTGCCACTTTTGCTCTCGGACTAAAAGTCAAGGAAGGTTACCACCTCTGCATTCAAACTTCTGCCAGACTGCCACGCATCTCGTTTTGTCTTTGGTCTCTCCAAAAGTTCCATCTCGATCCTTCCAATTCGCAGGTCTAGACTAGTCCTGGTCACTCATCTGCATCATTCTCATCTTCATCTTCGCTGTCTTCTCTGTTGTACACGTATATTGACCACACACTCCCCCATCAATCAAACCGCCACTCCGAACTAGCGACAGCAAACTCGCTTTTATCCCAGATTCTTCCATCCTCCGTCCTGTCGCCCCCGTCCTATCTCGCCTTCAATTGACAAGCAGTGCATGGAGTTTTCCTTCCCTTCTTCTAGTCTGGTGAAGGTGTCGATAGAGGTGGAAAGCAGACAAGTCTCCATCATAATACCACATCGCGCATCATGAATCGCTCCCAAGATAATGTCATCGAGGATGACGAGGAAACTTGGTATGGCGAATCTTTCCAGGTCGCGCAAACTCCGCTAACCACATCTCCAGCCCTTTGTGTATCGAAGAATTTGACCTATCTGATAAAAACTTCCGCCCTTGTCCCTGCGGCTATCAAGTAGGTCTACATTTCACTCTGCATCCTTTCCGCTTTGTTGACTAAACACTCCTCCCTAGATTTGTCAGTTCTGCTTCAACAGTCTCAAGAACACCTATGAGAAGAGCACTTGCCCCAATTGCCGAAGGCCCTACGACGAAAAAACGATTCAATATAAAATCCCTACCGCTGAAGAATTCAAGCTAGACCAGTTAAACAAGAACAAAAAGCAAGCTGCCGCTAAGCGAAAAGAAACTGAGAAGCGAGAAGTCGAAAACTCTTCGCGTCGAAACCTTGCTGGCGTGCGCGTCAAACAACAGAACTTGGTCTACGTCATCGGCCTCATCCCATCCCTCAAAGATGAACAAGCCCTACTGAATACCCTCCGTGGTCCCGAGTTCTTTGGTCAATATGGCGATATCGAAAAGATTGTGGTCAGTAAGGCCAAGCCAGGTGCTGCCAATCAAGGCATCGGTGTCTATGTGACCTACGCAAGAAAGGAAGATGCGGCATTGTGTATCAGTACGGTGGATGGTTCCTTGAATGGCGATAGAGTTTTGCGGGCTCAGTTTGGCACCACCAAATATTGCTCTGCTTACCTACGAAATGAAGTCTGTAACAACAAAAGCTGCAGCTTCCTTCATGAAAGTGGAGAAGATGGACAAAGCAGTTCCCTTCAGAACGAGCCCCATGCTATCAAGGCACCTACGAAACCTCTCACATCGACACAGACTGCAGCTATCGCTGTACCCCCTCGCCCACTATCTGGTGCATCTCTAACGCAACCTATGGCCAGATCCAACAGCAGGGATGAAGGTCTAAGCAGGAAAAACAGTCACGATGCTTCTGCTCTGCCGTCGACTGCAAGTTGGGCCAATATGAATGCTCCTGTTGCCAGAACTCGGAGGGCCAGCCAAGCAAACAGCCGTGCCACGCCTAGTCCGCAATTGACTCATGCTTTATTGGCTGGGCACAAGACTGAAGAGCCAACACCCAAGGAACCAGTCACTGCGCCTCAGTCCTCAATAATCAACGTCCCGAAAAAAGCCTCGCCAATTTCCGAATCCCATCTACCAAAACTAACTCCCAAGCGCGTTGATCCCATTCAAGAGCAATACGACTATGTCCTTCGAACCGTCTCACAGAATTATGCATTTGTTTACGACGACTCATGTCTCACAGAGGAAGTTCGAGCACAAGTCGAAAGCATGCCATCTTTCATTGATCCGTTTGGAGGTGCTAAACGACGTGCTATGCGCGAGAAGGAAGAAGCGGAGAGAGCGAGAATCGAGGCTGACACAAGAGCCAAGCTTGAAGCACAAGCAATTTCATCAGCCGAAGAGATGCTCGATGAGGCTGATATGGCTGCCGGTAGCTTAGCTCTTGGAGGTGAACCTGAGGATGACCCCAGGAGTCTATCTGCTCGAGGTGCTATTGGTCGTCCTTCTCAACCTCTGCCCGACCAATTCGCCAATGTTAACCCTAGTTCACGAAGCCTCACTCCCCAACAACGTCAACAACTGTCCCAACAGTCATCTGGGCTTACACAAACCGTCTCCCGCAACACCGCATTCGACATGTCCGAATTTAATAGAGGCGAACCACAGTACAGCCAAGCTCAATTCGAACAGATCAACAATCACCAACGTCATGGATCTAGATATTTCAACAACGACTCAAAAAGCTCTTCTGTTAATCGATTTCAAGGTCAACAACAATCATTCTACTCCAGCGGCGTTCAAGGGCCACCACCAGGTTTACCAACAGCTGGAACACCTCCAGTGAGTGGTGGTGGAATGTTTGCTCATGGACAGAACTTCACCAACCCTGGCTTTGGATCATCCAAAGAGAACAACGCGGAGATTTATTCCATTAGGAATCGAAGCGGGACAAATCAGGGCCATGATATCGCTAAGCGTGAGTTGCTCCTTTCCTTGCAAAATAACCCCCTTCGGTCACCTCCATTATCAGCCCCTGCCCCTAGTGGTCTCAATACCCTCTATGGTCAACTCCAAGGGGCTTATCAAGATCCTGGACTCGTTAAACAAAGGAAAAAGGGGAAGAAGCACAGACATGCTAACACTTCCTCTTCAGGAGGTGGTGTAGAGCATCTTGCAGACCCGAGCATTGTTCAAGCGAGAACACAACCGGGCAATTCCACTGGGCAGGGGCTTTTTGGTGGTAACCAAGGTGGGTACTCGCAGTCCAACTTGATGTACGGCAGTGGCGGCGGATACAATCGGTGGTCATGACGATTCAAGTTTCTCATGCTCGTTTGTCCTTTTCTTCCTTTTTCACCTATTGCTGGGTTTTCATGTTAGGCGTTGGTCGGTTCAAAAAATTCCCCTATATTGCAGAGCACCCGAGCAATGCATAAGCGACTAGCTATATGGCAGAAGCTTTAGGGAGTTACGGCACGGTCACGCTCAGTATACCCTGACGAGTGGGAATCAACTCTGCACGACTCTTGTCGGCATCAGGCTTTTTTCTCTTCAGCGGCATCATCGGTCCCAGTTCACAGCTATGATTTTCATGTATGTTAGTCACCCTTACCTGACCTCTTTACCAAATGTCAGGAAGATTCAAAACAACTTCTTACATATCACCCAGGAGCTTGTTCCAATTCTTGTAAAATCTGATGCTGAGTGGGACTGATGGTGCAAAAAGCCTGATCGTCTCTGCCCTTTCATGTATAGTCAAGCTGTTGATCATGTACCCGCCACATCGTGCCGCCATTGCTGTTTTACACAAATGTCTTGAATTGTCCTACTGAATGCTAATCAATGGATTTGTAGTAGACGAGGACAACTTTCCACCATTACCGGCACGCGTAGAGACTATGGTCTCAGCGTTACATTCTCGAGTTTCGTCCTTCCACAGCCTACACAGTTCCGGCCTACGATCATCAACCCCCAAAATCCCTCCTGGATTTGAGTTGACTCATGCCCATCCAACCCCGGGCTCAGGACAAGCATCGCCTGTGACAAATCCAAGTTCAACACAACGAAATGCATCACCGCAAAGAGCTACATCAACCACAGCTGCAACGATCGCTCCAGCAGTGCCTTTGATTCCTGTGGTACCGCGAACATCGACGCCGAAACCAAAGATCACAGAAACACCTAAAGCACTTCAAAAGGATATTGCGTCGGTTGATGCATCTGTGACACCATCGGAAGCCAAAGAACCAAGAAATGAAGCGAGTAAGATCAGTTTTGGGTCACCGAAACCTCGGTCTTCAAAATCAAGGGCCAATGACAATTCAAAACTGGGAGTGGGTGGGCAAACCTCGAGTGTAGATGTTCAACCCTCAATCGTACCCCACAGAGATGAAGGGAAAGGCAAACAAAACACAGTTGTGCCCAAGCCTGATCGAATTGAAATCCCTCCTGTGCATCCTATACCATCAGACATTCAAGGTTCACATTCAGGCACAGAAAAAACTGGAACCCCAGTATCGGGATCAGCCATTGTTGAGGCATCAGATGCCCAGAGCTCACGCCCAGTAACACCTGCGACATACACTCCATCTGAGTCATCAAAAGCTTCGCTGCCTCGACCAAGGACATTGCGTCTGACCACTGGGATGATTGCTAAAGCTTCGGAACCCAATCCATTGTCAGCGACTACGGAGAAGTCGATTATCATGCCGCCAACGCCAGCAACCAAGAGAAGCTCACGACGACCTTCTATCTCTTCTGTTCAGCATAGTCGACCATCCACACCGGCTCTATCTGAGCTTCTCTCACATGACGTCTCTAGAGCTAACTCGCCTCCACCAAGTATTGTTGGCAGCGCATATGAACGAGGGAAGAGTAAAAGCCAGCAAAAGAAAGAACGTCGCGAAAAAGCGAAAAAGGGCACTGAGCAAGGAGAGGCAGTCACTCCCACATTAGCTTCGGGTGCAGCACAACCGTCACTGGAAGAAGTCGCACCTGTCATCGCACGTCAGAAGAAACAGAAGCGTCGTGTAGAAAGCAGTACAGCAGCAACTTCCGTGGAAATGACCAAAGCAAGCTCCAAAACTTCCAACGATACATCCAATACTCAAGCTTCACCTTCAAAGCCACATCAACCTTCAGTCGAGAAGGAATCAGGTCCTACTATTTCGTCAAAGAAACATGGCCCTGCAAAGGTTGAAGAGAAGATGAAACCGGTGGCAGCGAATGCAAAGACTGGCAAAGCAACTCCTCCGGCGCAGAAACCAGCTAGCCCACAAGTTCCACTAACCCCGGAAGAGTCAATTCTTCCGGCAGTTGTTAAGGTTGAAGACGGTGTGAAGAGCTCATTTACCCTTCGTGACCTGTATTCCGATGTTGGCAAGATGGTTGGTGCTAATGGCACGCCTACGGAAACATCAGCGGCTATTCAGAAACTTCTCAATGAGCACGTTTCCCCCATGTCTAAGCTCATCAGTTCGATGATCCAAAGTGGTGATCTTTCTAAAGATCATCCTTGGCTAAATTCACCCAATTTCAATTCTGCAGCATACAAGCTACCACCAGATTCACGACGTGGACAGGATTATCTTGATGGGAATGGTTACAGTGCTACGGATGCTTTTGGTCACGTTTACCTACCACTGAAAGAGAAACACGCACTGAAAGAAGGTCATTGTGTCAGCATCGCGGATGGTGGTGATAAAAAGGATGATCTTCTCAAGAAATGCTTGATAACCTCAAATGGTTGGGTCTTGAGACATCTCTCAGGAGATGAAACTCAGAAAATCATTGAACTTAATGAACGAAGACCCATGTACCTCGACGAATTTGGTGAGGTGGGAATCATGGATGGGCTTGGCGCATTGGAGCATGACGACTACTCAAACCTCGCTGGAGGCATGGAGCGACTGAGCAGGCATGGTGAGCATCATGGTGTTGTCTGGGTGGCAGGTGAAGGTGATCAGGGCGATCTTTCTCAGGAAGACGACGATGAATTTGAAATTTTCGATGACGAGGACGCGGAGATTGATGGTGAAATCGGCATTCCTAGTGAGGATGAAGAGTTCGAAGTCTTGCATGACGACGATATGGAACCAATTCCCACCTCTGTACGTGAAGGTCTCGGTGGTCTTAATGCACCTGGTGGCGCCTGGGACCTTCCACCACCTTCTATGTCGCAATATCCACACTTGGCAAGACAATCTCGTCAAAGTCTGCCTGGTTTGGGATTCCATTCCAAGACGAATGCATTCGCCAGAGCAAAGAACCTAGGAACGAGCCCAACGAGCACATCAGCGACCAACGCCACGACGACAACGAATCATTCTGGAGGTAAGAATGGGCACAAGCATCACGCACATGGTACCCAATCTTCCGGAGCATCAGCTTCCACAGGTGGTGCCCCTGCTGCTACCAATGCATCTCGCGAATCATCCTCGGTTGGTGCTAGTGCATTCGTCCCGGGTACACATGCCAATCATGCGCCAATCAACTTGCGGGCACTCGATAGTGACGCACTAATCAGACGTGTCGTGGAAAAGCAGAAGGAGCTAGAGGTGTCACGAAAGGAGATGGAGAAAATGGAGAAACTGTGGAACAAGAAATCGAAGGATATCGGCCGATGGAGAGAAGGACTCAATAAGGCATGATCGATTGGTCGATTGGATCGCATTGGGCTATTGAATTGGATGGAAGTGCTCCTTCCGTGAGGCCATTCTATCTTCGGGGCAGTGAGCACAATCAGGGCTAGGGCCTGGCCCGTATTCAGTATGATGTTGGCGTATTCTGGAATCATCCGTCTCTAGCTTACTATTGCACTGTAATGTGTAACAACACAATTGTACAACCACCAAGACCCTATTATATGAGTCCCGTTCATCTTGTGCATCTTGATATCTGTCTTCAGTGGCCTTTCTTGACTATTTCTATCCGCCGAATCTCAATCACGAATAGGCATCTCAACTTATGTCGGGAGAGTTCTCCATATTCATTATCGGGTTGGGCTATTGGTTGGACCCAATTTCGAGAAACTCCAGGCTTGAGTCAAGTCCAACTTCTGGAGCATGAATGAGCCTTACTGTACCTCTGTCCGCCCGGACTTTTGGTCATTGGGGGAGCAGAACCACCAAGAGGCAGCGATAAGGCCTTCCCACTCGCCTGTAGAATTGATTTTGATGGGAATAGACAGTCATAGAGCTATGTAGGATAACATACTGCGTAACGAGGAGTGGGCGTGGCGTGCCAAGTGGTTTCGACTAGTGCCCGGTACTCCGGCAAATACCCCGCTCACACAAATCAACTTTATATTTTAAATCATCCGAATTTCCCTCAACAATCCTGTTCCAACAGGATCAACGTTTGCAGCAACAAACATGCCGTAAGTTACAATTTAAGTACTCACAGCAGTAGTTGCATACTAATAAATCATCACAGTGGCTGGCTCAATCGGGTATGCTCCGTCGCCTCACTTCATCACGACTAGTATCACTGACAACCACAAAGTAGAGCGGTTAGTACACTCTATCTCTGTCAATCAACGTGTGACTAATTCCCAAATCAGTGTGGCTCTTAACCTCAAGGTTGTGGGTTCGAGTCCCACGTCAGGCTCAATTCCAGACGTTAAATCTTTTTTTGGAGATTTTGGGAGCTTTGCGCTGTAGTTATTTTGCTTATATCGATACTATAGTATGCATTATCACTAAATAAACAAATCTAAAGAACTTCCTTTTTATCTTTCTTCGTCTATCTTACTATTTCACTACTTATAATATATTTATTCTTATATAATACTTAGGAATCCTTTTCCCGATCGTCGCTTCCTATGTCTACGAATAGTAGTAGCCGCAGGTTACTAATAAATATTCCTCGATGTACGGGGATCATCGCGTGAAAATGTGTGGCAAATAGCTCTTCATTATCTTTAACAATCTCGCAACAGCTACTTAATATTGCAGCCAGTCCACCACCAGGAACTGGCAAGACTGCCGTCCCATTTCCCCTTCTCCCCCCTTCCTCTGTCGCCACTAGCTGTTCACGGTGGGAATACACCAATGCCGACCTTATCCTTCGTGATATTCAGTTGATTCTCATTTACACTTAACTCCACCTGGGCAGTCTCTCCTGATAATGGATTTGAATCTCACCCGCGCATCACTCGTATCAGGACTACTCCAACCCCCTCGCACCTCGATTTATTGTCTCTCCGCCGCATCCATCGTAGTGCCAAGAACTATTCATTGCGTAGACGGTGTATGCTCGCAGGTCCAATTTCAGTTACCTGGGCTTTGCATCCCATCACCTTGCCCCAAAGCACAATGATCTGCTCCATGGATGCAGCAACTGGTTCAGGAATGTCGACCAAACTATAGCGAAATCTTTCGTAGTCCCGCCACTGAAAGCGAACTTTGCCAGGTGCAATTGTGGTTTTGGGAGGGTTCAAAAGCTCCCATCGAACAGGTCCGCCCATCCAGTCTTCACAATAGAGCTTGATCCGATCAATTATTGAGGGCGAATGGAATCTCGTGAATGTTGCAGTTTCGGCCATGAATTCGATATTGGTTGGAAAGCTTGCTCTCGTGTGCTCAATCCAAAGTCGCATGGTCCATTGAAGAGTGGCCATGTACTTCGAGAACCAATAAAGATACTCGCTAAAATCATCATCTTCATATGCACTGGAGGAGGCACAAGGACCACTCCCCTGCGATTGGGTGGAACCAGAATTATTAGGCATTGCAATATGAAGAAGCGTACAGCTGGTGAGATCCAGCGATGCACCACACCCCACACATGATTCAGGATTCTGAATTGGATTGATGTGTGCACATACGCATTCCCATGCGTTAGGTTGCATGGTGTTCGTGGTACGATCCATCACGGGACCAGTAGCATCAGTTGCCATGATGACACCAGACTGCACTTTCAGATTTACTACACTGAGAAATAGAAATTATGATTGAACACTATGTAACCTCCACCGTTGACAATTCAGAACTGTTGGTTCAGATGGCCACACAGAAAGGATGGTAAAAACGACTGAGGGAAATCAGAAGTTCAGATGGCTGATCCAGAATATGAGAGTGTGAGCGAGATGAAAACACTTGATAGATGTGAGAAGTTGGAGGAGTTGAGGAGGGCGTCACCCAGGCTGATAGCGAGGGCAATGAGATAAGAACAACTGATAGATATCGAACTTGAAGTAGGAGGGATAGGAGGAGTGGGAAGAGAAAGAAATGAGTGCAAAAGTTTTGCGGGAGAAGAGACTTAAATAGGCAGACAAGGCATGAGCCTCAGGCGCCCACCAGTCCCAACAATATTGAAGGTGCAGCGATGAGTCAACCTCGTGCTCAACCTCGCACAAAGAGTCCCTCCTGCTCCACAGCTCATTTTGTTCCTCCTTGTAATATTCTCAGGTGCGACTCCCACAACACAGCTATGTTCGTCCTTGCCACGTTGCCCAATTCATGGATGAAGAGCGAGGTGGCTATCAAAGATGTATGACGAAATTGCCTCTGATGTTGCCGAGTAGTGGCATAAACTTGGCCAGTGTATGCTCGATGGCAAATCCGAAAAGTTTTCGTTCCAGTATCGGATAAATCCACTCTATTTCAGTAGGCAATAGCATCGTCATACAAGCTCATGCCACAAGTGGCCACCTCTCACACCGATCTCCTCAATACTGTACGCTTTCGCACCGATGGGGCCCTCGCTCTCAAGGATGTAGCCCTTCTCGCACTTGGAGAAACTCACTCTCTCTTGCTGTAGCTCGTAAAAGTCGTCAAAGCGCGAGTCCAGCGCATCGTACAAGTTCTGCACATTACCGCTCGGGTGCAAGACTTCCCAGGGATGCGTACACTCTCTGGCTTTGCAGGTCTTCAAGACCAGAAGAAGGGAGTCGAGGCGTGATATCAATGTCCCGAGTTTCGCTGAGGCCGACTTTCCGGAGTTTACTTGCTCGAAGGTGAATATTGCCGAGTGATTTGTAGGATAGAGGTTGTTTATTTCATAAGGATCATTCTGTATCTTTTGGTCAGTGGTCAAGGTTTGTTTCAAGATTACACATTCTCACAATGAGATCATACAGCTGGTGCTCACCACTGCACCAAACGCTGTAGTACAAGCTGTAACCCCTACCGATTACCCTCAGTGCTTTGTATGTGTTGTTGTCAAACCATCGTTGGCCATAATCCCCCTCAGACAGAGCAAAGCCCCAGTATTCGACATTCACATGTTCGTGACGAGTAACTTGGGCCTCGTCAAGACCCGGCGCATCCAGAGGAATAACAGCTCCATCAAAATCGGCTCGCAGTTTCCCGTGAACCAGTGAAAGGAATGTTGGTGCCAGATCTGTGTGAGTGGTGACAATGTCACTGACCTTACCCTTAGGAACACCAGGACCGCGAACGATCAACGGAATATTAATATCTTCTTCAAAGCCGCATTCTTTGCCGGGCTGAAGTCTGTGTTGTCCAATGTGGTATCCGTTGTCGCTGGAATAAAAGATATACGTATTGTCGAGGATTCCGTATTCGTCAAGGCGCTTGATCACCCCATCGATGATCTCATCAACAGCCTGGAGTGCTCGAAGGCGATTCCGGTAGAAGTGGTCGTTGAAGTCGACATTGTTTTGAGACTGTTTTGGAAGACCGGCAATCCATGAAACTCCACTTGCCTATATTGCACTTTAGCGATGTCAGAAGATTCAATGACCAGTCGGTTGCCCACTTTATCTGGATTGAAGTTAGGAGTTCTCGGCACAATTTCATCCTTGAACAAATCCTTATGTCTTTCTGCGGGGATTGGTGGAGAAGTAATGATGGTATCTCCAGAAGCATTTCCACCAAACCAATCCTGCTTGAATGCGACATTTGAGTGGGGTGCATTACTGGCGATGGTGAGGAAAAAGGGTTTCTTCTCGGACACGGCATCCTCCAGAAAGTCATACGCTTTGCTCGCAAGTACATCGGTAGAATAATTGCCTTCGTAGCTGACAGGGGCGTCTTTGTCGGTCTGAAACGTACTGTTTAGATATTGATAGGTAAAGGGATCTAGCAAAAATGAAGACCTGGTGAAACCCTTGGGGAACGGCGCGTCATAATTCTCAACTGTATGGGCATTGAAGAGCTTCCCGGTATAGTACGTGTTGTATCCAGCTTCCTGCAGCCATACCGGTAGCCATGCCTCATTTAGGCCTTGACTGACGAACTTGGGGTAACCACCTGATCAGAGATTAATTTTTCAGACGCACAAAGTTTTGCCCTGGTTGATGCGTACCATATGGTGGATTGACATCAGTCACATTGGTGTTGTGCGCTGCTTTCCCAGTCCAGAGACTTACCCGCGATGGACAGCAGAGTGCGATGGTACAATAATGTCGACGGAAGAAAGTTCCTTGATCAAGTAGATGCTGTTTGAGATATGGCATATATGAAAGAGAGTCCAGATGTAGATCTTGGTCATCTGTTAGAATGAACACAACGTTAGGCCTATCATGAGCTTCAGTCGTAATGAGAGTGTTAGCTATGATTTGCTGGTTGTCCTGGGCAGCATTGCCCATCGCCTGGGCGTTGAGGACAAGACCGAGCAGTAGTAATAGCTTCTGCAAGCGAGCCATACTTATCGAACGATCCAAAGACAGCAGATATCTCTACCTCTGGCAAGAACTGATGGCCGCTGCTAGAGTTGATAACGATGTTGATATTAGCATGTGGATTGCCAGAACCCTGATTGCGTGACCAGGACTCCAGTTGACGCGACGACTCTGCGACCAGGTCTTTCGATCGCATTTCAACGGTGTGTCCAGTCATACTCGTAGGTATTTCTCTTTTTTTTTAAGCATCAATTCCAAGTGTCATTCTCAGACTAATCCGCTATGGTTGGATTAGACGAGAGAAGCCCGCTTCTCGTGGTAGACGAGGCGGTAAATAGCTCCTCAAGTGATTCAAGTGTCAGTGATGGAGAGGAGCCCGCCATCACCAAGCCCACCCCAGAATACGGCGCAACACTTCGCCGATATTCATCGCCTGGCTCTCTTCCCCCTTTCCATCAAGATCATCCTCCAGGACAAGAACCATCACCGAGTTTGGCAATCTGGACCGTGATTCCTATTCTTTTGATTGGTAGGCCTGCATGCGTTCTGTGTTGATATGTGTTACTGACTCCCCAGGGGTACTTATTGGTAATGCGGACGGCACCTTAGTGATCGCTTCCAGTCAGCATATCGCTTCGGAGTTTCATGCGTTATCGAAGGCGTCATGGCTCGTGACGAGCTTTATGCTCGCAGCATGTGCGAGTCAAAGTCTAGTAATGATATCGTTGCCCTTCGCCTAGCTGATGGCTGACTGATCATTGCAGTATGGAAAGTTCAGTGACATTTTTGGTCGCAAGAGTAATCTTGCGTTTGCCTACACATTCTTTGGGGTCGGCCTTGTTATCTGGTAAGTATAAGGAAATCATACCTGATGAGCCAAGGGTGACTACTGAAATGGCGGACAGTGGTGTTAGCAAGACCTTCTGGCAAGTCCTCAGCGGTCGGGCGCTGAGTGGCATTGGAGGTGCTGGCATGACAGCATTGGTATCGATCATTATCGCTGGTGAGTAGTAGCCTTCTCCACTTCTCGCGGTCTTCTTCCTCATCTTCATAGATATGGTACCAGTACGCGATGTTGCGAAATGGAGAAGCTATGTCAACGTCGCAGCAACACTCGGGCGGTCGATAGGAGGTCCTCTCGGAGGCGCACTTACTGATTCAATAGGCTGGCGATGGAGCTTCAATGGCCAAGTGGTACCAACTATTCTAGGCTTGGTATTGATCATCTGGAAGATCCCATCTCACACGGACAAAGATGAACGAGGTGCGGATCAATCGCTCCTACAGAAAGTAGGAAGGATAGACTTCCTCGGCGCATTTCTCCTGGCCACATCGATCAGTGCACTGCTCTTAACCCTTGATTTTGCTAGTAACGACTCTCCCTGGGCCCATATCTCAATAACGGCAGTCTCTTGCATTGTCTCTCTTGTTCTCTTCTATTTGGTCGAACGCCATTGGGCGAAGGAGCCAATCTTGCCGATCGAGTTAATCACGAAGCGAGATGTCTTCACCCCTTACCTCATTTCTGGATTTCAGATGGCAGCCCAATTTGGGATTATGTACTCTGTGCCAGTATACTTCCAGATTGCCACAGGCGCGTCAGTGACGGTGGCGGGTGCTCATCTTGTTCCTGCTGTGGTTGGGAATGCAACTGCTGGACTTCTCTCCGGGTACCTCATCACCAAGACAGGTCGATACAAGATCTTAACAACAGTTGGAAGTGCTCTCGCATCGATTGGCTACCTACTATTGATCATCCGCTGGAAGGGACAGACAGGCTGGGTCGAAGGTCTCTACATCTTCTTCGGGGGCTTTGGAGCTGGCACACTTCAGTCAACGACATTCGTCCACCTAGCCGCTGCTCTCGACCACAGCGATATAGCCATTGCGGGGACGGCTCATTATCTAGCTGGAAGCATCTTCATGCTCACTGGAGTGCAATTATCACAGACAGTGGTGCATACACGGTTGAGAATTGTCCTCAATTCGAGTCTTGAAGGTTTCAATCACAAGAAACAGGTATGTATTCTTCACAATCTTGTCTGAGTTGTGACATTGCTAAGCGTGAACTGTAGCTGATAAATGATGCAATATCAAGTGTCGAGCTGATATGGGAGATGCCAGAAAATGTGAAGAAAATTGTGGTTGGTGCTTACATCGATAGCCTTACATACACCTACGGTTTGCTTGTATCACTCCTACCTCGCGGCGCATACTGACAATCTCTGATAGCCCTTTCCTTAATTTTCGCCTTTCTTGGCTTGCTTGCCGGACTTACTCTTCGAGAGCGCAGGCTCTGAAAGATATCGGTTCATTAATTTAAGATGGAATTTACAGAATGGAAATAGAAAATAGAATTCTCGGCAGATATAGTAGTCTGCCAGGCGGCCACCCGAATTCAAACCTTATACCTAATAGATCCGAGCTTCCTCGAATGATATGGCAGAAAGGGTAGTATTTTGAGCGATCTTCAACATCTTACGGATCTGTTGCTGGTAGTGGTGGACTTTTCAGTCCAAATCGCTTGGTCGTGGTGGCCCACTGCTATGATATCGAGTATTGAGAGGCTACAATGACATATTTAGACTTCTAACTTCAGAGTTATGAGCCGAGCTTTTTGATTTCATCAAATACATTTCCATACATGGCCAGGGGAATCGAGAACAGGTCCTAAAAAATGTATGTCCATGTTCATCCTCGTGATGTAAATGACGCCATCAAGCACAATTCACAGCCTCGTGGCTTCTCCGCACCACGCTAAGCACAAGTAGTTAGCTCCGCATTCTGGAGTTCACAGCTTCTCCAAAATGTCACAGGTACATCTTATTGTTCGTAGATTTCTTGAAACCAACACACCACGATGCCACATTACCATTCCGTTAACACCCGAGCCGTCAGAATCCCAGGTAAATGCAGAGACTATGCGCAGGAGCTTCAGCACATCTGCGCGAGTCTTGAGCCATGAGAATCCTTTAGTAAGTCACCTACGCTTTTGAAGCAGTTCCTCCGCCCTATCATGAGCTGAGCAGGTATTGCTTTGGCCGCCGGGCTTGTAGCACTTGTGAATGAACTGTCCTAACCAGAACAACAGGGTCTCCCACGCAGATCCGAGGCGTCAACAGGACGCCCTCGTCCCAGCGCTGGTGGCCCACCACCAACCCTCCCACGCGCACAACGCGGACTACCACAGAAACGCCGGATCCCCAATGTCGCGCACGTCATCGCCGTCTCGAGTGCCAAAGGCGGCGTCGGCAAGTCCACACTGGCGGTGAACCTGGCGTTGTCATTCTCCCGACATGGCCTGCGCACAGGACTGCTGGACACCGATATCTTTGGCCCGTCGGTGCCGACACTGCTAGGCCTCAGCGATGCCGGAGAGCCGAAAGTGACAGAGCGCAACATGCTGGTCCCATTGACGAGCTACGGCGTCAAGAGCATGAGTATGGGATATTTACTGCCGAGCGAGGCGGCACCCGTCGCGTGGCGCGGCCTCATGGTCATGAAGGCGCTGCAGCAGCTGTTGCACGAGGTCGATTGGGGGCTGCCGGCGGGGTTGGATGTCCTGGTTCTGGACTTGCCACCCGGTACGGGTGACGTGCAATTGACGATCGGGCAGCAGGTGGAGCTGGACGGCGCAGTCGTCGTCTCGACGCCGCAGGACATCGCACTGAAAGATGCCGTCAAAGGTGTCGCGATGTTCCGCAAGATGGACATCAACGTCCTCGGCATGGTGCAGAATATGAGCGTCTTCGTCTGTCCGCATTGCCATGCCGAGACACGGATCTTCGCACAGCCTGGTAGACATGGACATGAACATGGGCATGGCGGCTTGGTAGGGGCGGAGGCGAAAGCCAATGAACTGGGAGTCGAGTTCCTCGGCGATGTCCCTCTCGATCCTAATATTTGCGCAGATGCTGATCGAGGTATGCCCACTGTTGTTGCCGAAGAAGCCAGCGGGCAAAAGATTAACACGCATTATTACGAAACTATTGCAGCAAAGGTTGCAAAGAAGATCGGCATGAATTGGACTTGAAGATTGTTAGCGGTTTGGTCTCAGATTTGTACAAATATGTATTATTATATCAAGGGTATAAGGATGGTGTTACATTTTGTCATCGCCTCTATGAAACTGTACCAGACATTCACCGAACCAGATCATCCTCACTGCGAGTCGGGTTTGTTGTTCTACAATTTTATTGCTAGATGGATATCTCGTTTGCTGCATGTCTTCCTGCTGTAACTCTTCAGAGCTTTTCCAGGGCAGTTTCAAATTTGGTGTCTACACGGTCATATAGCTTCGGTCGATCAGACACGCCTTGTTTTGCCGCCACTGTTAGAGAATCAGCTTCGGAGAATGTAGTGTCTTTGACTGAAGTCTCGCTGTCTGTGGTAGATTGTTGTTCTCCGTTTCTGGCATCGTTTGCCCTGTCACTGAGGTGAACATTCTCACTGAGACCATCACGCTCCATAGACTCGCTATTCTTGTTCTCAGGAACGCCCTCGACAAGATCGGAGATACCTTCCACCCTTACCACGGCAATGGCACTCGGACTTCTCAACGGATCCATTCGTCCCATTCCCTCATCTTGCTGATGACTTCGCAATCTCTCGAGACTCCTTTGGCTGCGCGGTGTGTCGGAGCCTGTGATGCCAAGACGTGAGGTTGTTGTGGGAGAAGGGACGGTATCGAAATTGTCTGATGTTGGACCATCCAAGTCCGAGAACACACTTCTAGTCTCGTTCACCAATGGACTTGTTGGTCTTGTCGTGGGTGCGAGTGATCTGTCATCCGTACCGTCTGTCAGGTTTCGATCTTTGGAAGAAAGAACACCTGGAACGGCAAAAACTGCACGAGTGGAAGCGTCATCCGCCATCACACCACTTCGGCTAGTCATGATACTTGCCACCTCGGAAGCCGGCCCTGAACCAGCAGAATCATCGCGTAGATGAGAAGCGGTCTTGAACTTGGGTATGAAGCCTGCTGAAAGTAACTCTGTCTCCGGCGATTCTATGGTAGATTCGAGTGGTGTGTTCGAAGTAAATGTGAAGGATGGGATTGGCGTCGGATCAGTGGTAGCCCCGATGGACTTTGATTTTGACTGTTGAGAACTTAAATCATCTGGTACGACAGTAGAAACCGGCAGTGCAGGAAGATCCATCGCCTCTGTCTGACCTGCATCGGTGACCGTGACTGTTCGTCGGCGACCACCCTGCGATCCAGAATCATATGTCTTCCTCCGCCGGCCACTCGAGCTGCGATGGCGGGAACTACTTTGATGCCGAGTTGTAGAGGGATGCGGAATGTTGGCGACGGGGTTGATTTCCGCCCGTCCATCGTGCACATTGGTTTGTGTATCTTGAGAAGTGACCTCGATCGGTTGTGATCTTTCTTCCTTTTCCATCTCTACTGCCTCCTCCTCGCGCTTGAGCGTCGCTTCATCGTGCTTGCTGCCCCATCCACTCCACATAGCAAGACCATAACTCTTCCGTGGCTTCTTGGAAATAGGACCTTTGTCTGTTCTTCTCGAAGCAAGTGCACTGGGAGGAGGGTTTTCCCCAATCTCATTTGGTCTTATCTCACCACTTGCCAGAACTCTGATACGTTCTTTTTGAACTTTCCTTCTCGTGCTTGCATACTTTTCGTCCCAGCTTTTCTTGGCTTGAAGCCACTTCTGTACTGGTCCAGGTTTCACGATGCCCACTTGATTCGGGCCTAGCTGTAAAGCAGGAAGGTCTGATACATCTGCCAGGCGATATATCCTGCCAGACCGATCGACTCTTTCGCGAATCATGTTGTTAACAAATGTTGGAATCGCATCTCCAGCCCTGCCAACGCTACCTGTGATAGTATTGAGATCCAGTTTATGCTTGGTTAAGCTGTCCGTTGAAGAATCAATTTCTTCTGAGTCGCTGCCACTTCTTGAAGAGATTATCGAGATGTTATCATCATCTACAATCTCAATAGCTCGCCTTTGTGCTCTAGCTAAAGCCCATGCTCCAAATTGGGCTATCGATCTGTACATGAATTTTGCTGGTCGAGTGAACGATAAAGTCGGTGCAACGTGGCAGAGGTCCTCCCAAACTTGTAGATGCACTGGAGTGGGTTTGTACTTGTTGAGTAAAGTGTTATCTGGGTCATATATAGATCTGTATGCGTCTCCCAACGGATATTTCGAAGGGTTGGCTGCTTTGTGTGCGAGGTAAATTTGTTCATCACGAAGGACCTCCCCTCCACCTGTGAGGATCAGAAGTGGAGGGAGACCACCAAGGGATGGTTGTAAGACTGGAGATACCAATGGATGTTTCAACAGCTGGTTGGTCGTGTACATTTGGATTTGTTCCTTTAGTGTGACCTGCTTGCCGTCGAGTTGCACGGACAAATAAAGACTATGTGTAGTTTTCACACCATTGGTATCATCGATTGGAGCCTGAAGTGCCGGAAAAGGTTCTTTGTCCTGTTCCTGTACCTCCCCAGATGCTTTCTGCTCAGAGAAAGCAGGCTTTAATTGGGATTTTGGCGACTGCTTGGTCTTCTTGTTGCTCTCAGCGGCTTCCTGGATGTAGCACTTCTCGTCATCGGTGGGTGGAGGCCACGACAGAGACGGCTTGTGCATAAATCCATGCGGAGGAATATAGTCGAAGTCATTGGATCCCACCAAGCTCGGAAATGAATGTGTCAGATCCACCCAAGGAGAAATAAGGATTGCACCAGCTGGAAGAGGTACGCCTCGATCTCGAAGTATGCACAAAATCGAAACCACCATTCCTCCGCCAGCTGAATCACCAGCGAGGATAATTTCGCTTGGGTCATGGATACTCAAGAGATAGAGATATGCTGCAAGGCAGTCCTGCAAGGCACATGGAAAAGGAAATTGTGGTGCAAGTCGATATCTTGGGGCAAAGACGCGAGCTTTCAGCTTCCGAGCGTGTCTTTGCATCTGGTATCTGTGCTCGTCGACGCTGCCAAAGAAGTAGGCGCCTCCATGAATGTAGAGCATGATCCGTCGACTCCTCCCACCCTTCTTCTTCTGCTCGTTGTAATGCGCCCTCATTTCGATCCATTCTGCTTTCAGGTCATCATCCTTGGGCCGCCACTGCCACCACTTCTTCCCTCCAACCTCGTGTATTCCTTGAGGACCTAATTGCGCAATGATCGCTTCGGCGGCTTTCTTAATGTGGATGGTGGGGATAACGACGTTCTCAGTCCTCACCCAAGATGGATTGGGCACCCACTGAGATGTGAAAGCCTGTAGATCTTCCACGGTGTGGTGAGAGGCATAGTTTAGGAATGATCGGATGAGATGAAGTCCCTCATCGTAAGAAATGTGAGCGGTGGGTTTTTCTCGTCGCGACTTTCGGTTCGTGTACTGGAGAGGAATATCAGTAACGGGGTTTGGACAGGGGCTTTGACCCTCCATACGTGTGATATATATGTCTTGACGACCGTAGGAGTGACTGCAGCCCCAACACCGACTGTTGTTATGGGCATATTTATTTAACTTAGAAGTACGCGTTGCGCGAGCATCACTTGTGTAGAAAACAGGAGGGTTCAGAAAGCAAAGCATGAGGTGTTTTGATCGTCTTAAAGCGACATGATGAGCTGTGACCACACAGGGTCCCCTTGACGATGAGGGCTAGGGGTTTCATTCCTTGGGGCCAGCCCAAAGCCTTTGTTTGGGTCTCCGTGAGAACTCGGGGCTCCGCGTTTCCGCAAAACTACGTCATGAAATCAGCACGTGTTAGGTAAGCACCCAGCCTTGTCAGGTGACTAGACCACCAGCCTGAGGTGAAGCCTTGTTCAAGGCAGTATTTTTCAAGGTTGGCCTATTGTACTGTCGTCTGTTCTGACCATCTTAGAGCTGTATGGGATTGTCAAATTGGCAAATACTAAGTATGCTATATGTCGTGCGTCTTCATATACAAGAATTTGCGAACTGCTGAGTAACCTAATTTCACGACCATCGTCCCCTCCATGCTTGATCAAGATCTTCATCGCCTTGTCCCTTTTGCTTCTTGCGTGCAATCCCTTCCTTGACACATTCTGCAACGTCTTCAGCCGTTGTACCTCTCTTTCGCTTCTCAACTCTTTCTTCGCCAAGCACGGTTTCCTCGGTTACGAACTTATATATATCGGCAATTCCATCGTAGATCTGGCCACCACCACTTCCATGGCCAAAGCCTCCATCTTCTGCAAACGTCTCTCCAATCTGTCGCATCTCATCAACCCAACGATAGGCCTTTGGTGGCATTGCTGTCAGACCGTTAGTCGCAAGTGCAAGAGTATTTGGACTATATTCCTTGAGATGTTCTTGCAAATGGGGCAGGACCCCAGCTGTTTGAGCGGTGGTGAAGGAGAGTATGGATAGCGCTGTCAGGCCTTTCGTAAGGGATGCGAAACATGCTTTAAGTGCCGATCCGGGGCCAATGGTATTGCCCACTACCTTAATATTCAGAAGTGTTATCAAAGACTCAGGTAGCAAGTCCTTGATCCCGGGGCCGGAGATCACCACCGATGGACGCTTCCAACTCTGGTCCTGTTTCAGCGACGGTGGACCACCAATGATGCCGCCATCGAGGAATTTGATTGGTATTGGTTCTGGTTCGGGCTCTGAATTCTTGCGAAATGAGAACGTCCTCGATATGGATAGCCTCCGGGGCAAAGACGGCGATAGTTCAGCGGTGAAAATCCCCGCAATCGTCTTCGCGCTGCGGGGTGATATAGCATTCAGGTCGATATAGGTCAAGCTCGGTGCTTGACCAAGTGCCGCGGTTCCTTTCCTTTCGCTTCGTCTTTTGATCGCGTCGTTGGATCTGCTTGCTTCCAGAGCCCGTCTTGCTGTAGCAATGGCATCCCGAGGTGGCACGATACTTAAGATGATATCAGACTCTGCCACGAGTTCTTCATCAGAGTCAAGTGTAGTGATCTTAGCGGACTGGATCCTCTCCACTGTGTGTTTGCTGATCTCAACTCAATGACTGCCACTACTGCCTCGGGTTAAGCGGGACGTACCTTCTGCCTTTTGCGACGGTGTAGACTGTGTGACCATGCTGTCGTAGCAGGCGAGCAATGCCCAATCCCATGTCTCCGATCGACAGGATTCCCACCGCGAGCTTGACTTGCGACGATGATGCCATTTTAACGAGTCTTTCGTTGGGTGGCCGGTGAATGCAAGGTATTTGGGTAGTAGTTGTTGGAGAGAAATGGTTCATGTTACTTTGGTAAGAAGGTCGATGTTGATCACGCGGGCGTACAAGCTAAACCAATCGGTCATTTTCTCACCCATCCGATGTCCAATCCGACTCACACCGCTGGGACTTCCATGGGCTAAGGCCGAGTACTTGGTAACCTCAAGTCAGCGAACCTGGATAGAAATGGATTGAAAACTACTAGTACTAGTACTACAGGTTCCATTCAACGAAAATCGTATTGTTTTCTATAAGAGTTCGATAAATGCTACTGTATCACTGGTCGTGTTGCGCGTCCTTCGACAATTAATTCCCCGGAATGCACAACTGGGGCCACCCCTCTTGGCTAATGCTTAGGTGGGCTTATAGGCACTACAGAAACGTCCCAGGTGTGAAGTGGTACTTGCACTGTATCTTGCATACCTGCCTAGGTAGGTACCCCAGGTCATAACCAGGCAGTTTATCAGTTGGTGAGACTACCCCGGACACTATTCACAAGCCTGTTGATGTCGTCATTCGGTTGATTTATCACGATCCTGTGATCAAAATCGGCTCAGATTTCTAAGGGGTCCCAGTGATCGACACCGGGGCTCACTTCGTATTATGGGCGCCCGGGCTCCCCTAAATTAGCTGTATTTTACAGCCCGTAGGCCGCCGATTGGGTTTCAACTCTACCCCCAATTACCGACTTAACTAGTAGTAGCGTTCCAGCTTAATAGAGCCCCCTTGGCTACCACTAATTAAATCCCCTGCCTTCGCGTACGAGTAGGTAACAGATCTACTTCGTAAGTCCCGCACCTAAGCTAAGTGCCCTAGGCTTGTCTGGATTCCCACGCCCAAAATCAACGTCAACGCAATTACTACTAAGGACTTAGGTACACATCTTTCATTCCACTACAATAAGCCGGTATAAGTTGACAGGTAAGTATTCTCTGGCCGACAATGAGCCCCAAAAGAGACCTCCACACATGGCGAACCATGATGGCTCTTGGGGCGGACGACAACCCAATTCTAATATGGGGCAATCACGATCTCGTGGCATCAAGTTACACGATGGTCAGAAATTGTTACCAATATTATTTTTCTAGCAGTAATTGCTCACCATTAGCCTTAAACAGATTGAAAACCAATCTGGCCGGCCGGTTTTCACCATAGTACTGTACATTTACAGCTCGACGTAATGGCTGTGTTCATGGGTGCCCATGGCCTTCATCTGAGGAGCAGCGAGCTGTCGACGTGGCCGCCCTACTCCCACGGGTACTTTCTTCGTACTCAACTGTCCAAGTTTGCGTCTTGGATATGATCATCTGCTGAGAATCCCTGCTTCCGCTCGAAATCCCATGTCCTACAACTGCACTTTGATGCATTCCATATGAATCTGGGATGAAGACCCTGGGGGGCGGCGCTGGATTGGCCTTGGTGTTGCTCGGCCGGTCTTCCACAAAGGCATGCATCGCTGGCTTATTGCCGGCCCCGGCACTGTCTTTGATGGCACTCAACATGAGATACTCGCTTCCCTTGCGCCCACGAACGCCGGTTTTGTATCCAGAAGTATTGGTGTCGACGGTAGTGATGAGAAATCCAGAGTGGAAAGGGCGCAAGATCGATCTCAAACAGGTCAGGGTGCCCAGAATAAACGCAATCTGCATGCACGCTTCAGTAAAGAGACTGACCATCACCCTGGGTTCATCTTGATCGATATTCCTGGCAGGAGAGAGGTGCAACAGCCTCAGTGCGACGAACGGAGTAAGGCTAGCATTCTGATCAGTCGCCATTCGCAAGTCAGTCTTTGAAATACTCACAGCAATCGGATAAGAAATACTATCGAGACCGACAACCGTTTTGACACCGGCATGTGAAGACTCCACACCAAAACAGACGAGGTCACACAAAGGCAGAGATCGATAAGAAGGCCGGCCACTTCAACACCCAACCAACGCCGATACTGTCATGGGTCAGTACCTGCAGGCTAATTTAATGGGGATCTATCAATATACCAAGGCTTCGCCCCCTTCCAATGTTGCCCACGGTTGAGATATATCTCCTCTCAACGCGACAATCAGCGCCGATGCGACTATGATGACTATGGTGGTCGCAGTCCAGATGTGAGCAAGAATTTTGTGACTTCGATGACGGCTGAGTCGAGTGGTGAAGAAACAGGTAGACAATCTCGTGCAACCAATGGAGCAGATATACAGAATCTGACTTGCATAGAGCGATTTTTCGACACCGTTCCGCGCTGATCCTGTGAGCTGAGACCAACGATTGCCGTAGCCATGGGTAACGGCATTGCAGGTAGTCGCAAATTGCACGATAGAGATTATCTGCGCAGAAACATCGTCAGTAAATACTATGTACTCTGACTCGGTCTGGTGAGCGGTGGGTCTGATGGTCAAACGTACAAAAGCCAGGGAAACAAAGGTATCATCAAAGCCCCAGAAATCCACGGCTCGCAACCTGGTCTTGACCCATATACGAACAGCGAAGATCAAAGTGGCCCAAATCATCAGAATGCCACCAACCGAAGTCAGGGCGGAAGCATTGTTGCCAGCCATAGCAAAGGGTGAACCGCATGCGCTACGAAAAATGAGTCGTCGTGCAAGGGATATTGTGAACATATCGGGAGCCTTACAACCTACATATACGAACGAGAGCTATATGTGGCTTCCTTTTCGCTCACCCAGGTCCAGCCCGCAGGTTGCGACACATCGTGTTGAATCCCTATCTCGTCGAACCACTCCTCCTGTTTGGACCATGAGTAGCACGCATTCGGACAGTGAACAAGAAAAAAGTTATGCTAGGCTTCCTGGTCGCGCCAGTAGCGAGGGTAGCTTTCAGATGCATTAATGGGTCTTGGAAGCTGCCGCGTTTAGCCATCAACAGTAAGTATTCAACCATAGGATTCGTGGAGGTTTGTGACTTGATGCGAAGGCCTGCACGGGGAAGATGAGACATACGCCTGCCGAGACTAGGGTACCCACCTAGCTCATATCTGCCGAGCATGATTCAGGAAGGAGACCATGCGCTAGACGACCCCCTGGACGGGCCGCGCCACAGGAGACATTGATCGACACCACTAAACTCGAAGAAAGCTATGTATAACGAACTATCACGTACCTTTCCCACATATCTGCAAAGGACTCAGATTCTCTTTTGTAGGTGTCCACGAAGGGGAAATGGTGACCGACGACCCTTCGAACAAGCTCTGCGTCGCATAGCATAGGAAAGATCATTGCAATCCACTACCGGAACCCTGGCTTTTCGTGTTCCTGGCAGACGATTCCGGCTAAATGATGGAACCCTCGAGGGTATGGTAGATACGCGCATGCTTGTGCTGCAACTCTGTGACTTGCAAAGCACCATGGCCTACATGCACCCATGTGGAGATTGCTCAGTTCTGTGATTCAGTTACCAGGACGGAACATTCGCAATCTACGCTTGCTCAGAGCTAGTGTTCATTGTAGTTGGCCGGAGCTGCAAATCAGGCCACGAACCCCCTTCGCGTGGACGCAAGCCGCATCTGGAATGTCATCTCTAGCGAAGCCACAGTTAGAGTAGGGGACCTTAACATTTCTTCTCTCCTCTCTCACAGCGGCACCTTGCACCTTCTTCTCTCCTCAGCTAAGAGAAGAGACAGCACTCGCATTTCAGCTATCATGCAGAATCAAAGATATCTTGGAGAACACGGTGAGGCGGTCGAAATGTCCCCTCAGTCACACTCGAATACTTCTGGTGTTGCTCTGACCGGCAATAAGGAAATCCTTTCGGTCGAAGCAAGCTCACTGGAAGATGCAAACAAGCACGTGTCAGTCACCCATTCAACCCCAGACGATGAAGCCGGCATGCGCCGCATGGGAAAGGAACAACAGCTTGTCCGACATTTTCGTCAGCTATCTGTAACCAGCTTCACTGCTCTTTCTGTTGCTGCTTGGGAACTGGGACTGTTCCTCGTGAGCCCTGCTCTCATCAATGGAGGTCGAGCTGGACTTATCTGGGGCAGTCTTTGGATATCCATTGGCTTTGCTCCAGTGTACATCAGCATGGCCGAGATGGCATCAATGGCTAGCACCGCTGGCGCCCAATATCACTGGGTATCCGAATTCGCTCCTGAGGGCTGTCAACGTATTCTCAGCTACTTTACTGGGTTCGTATCTTCCCGCCTTCAGGATCGTTGAGAATAGCTAACGCATGGCAGATGGACCTCGACAATCGCCTGGCAGGCAGGAAACGCCATCGGCGCCTTCCTTGCAGGTAGTTTGATCCAAACCATGATTCTCATCAATGATGAGAACTACGCGTTTCCGAACTGGCACGGCACCCTTTTGGCCTTCGCTGCCATCCTTGTCGCATACATTGGTGCCATCTGGGGCTCGAGGATTCTACCATACTGGCAGAATGCTATCTTTGTTGTTCATGTCCTTGCCTACTTTATTTGGTTTGTGCCCATTTGGATCAACGCCCCCAAAGCCTCGCACAGTCAGGTATGGACAGAATTCAGCAATACTGGCGGGTTCGGTAGCATGGGTCTGGCAATAATGATCGGCCAGCTCACCGGAATCTCTTGCAACCTCGGTGTTGATACGGCTGCGCACATGTCAGAAGAAACCAAGGACGCCGCAAAAGCAGTACCCAAAGCCATGATCGCCATCTATATCATCAACTTTGTAATTCTCTTCCCGGCCATCATCACGATCTGCTATGCTATGCCCGACTTGGATGCGGCTCTCAATGATTCGACCACATACCCTTTCATCTATGTCCTACGCCAGTCAATGTCTATCACGTGGGTGACGGTTGTTCTTGCAGTCACCACATTCATCCTGATCTGTTGCAATATTGTCTACCTCGCTGCAGTGGCACGCGATATGTGGGCATTCGCTCGCGACAGGGGAATGCCGTATTCAAACTGGTTGGGGGCCGTGCATCCGAAGCGCCACATACCCGTGAACGCCAGCATCCTTACCTCGTTTCTCAGTGGAGCGCTGGCTCTGATCTATATCGGTAGCCCGCTGGCTTTCTACGCTATCACATCGCTGTACACGGTTGCCTTATTACAATGCTACTGCTTCAGCATTGGCTGCCTCTTGTGGCGTAGAATCTACAAGCCCGAGACCCTACCGCCAGCGGCATTTTCACTGGGCAAGTGGGGCATACCGATCAATGCATTTGCCGTCATCTTCTCCATCTGGTGCTTCTTCTGGTCGTTCTGGCCTCAAGAGTACCCCGTCATGGCTGCTAGCTTCAATTGGGCATCGCCAGTCTTTGTTGCAGTGTTAATTGGCGCGACCATCTTCTTCGTCCTTCAAGGCAAGAATCAGTACTTCGGCCCCGTCACCGAGGTCGAGGGCAGGAAGACTGCGCGCAGTTAAAGGACAGGTAGGCTGACCGACATCGTCCATGAAGGAGTTGCATCCTCGGCGGACGCCTGGTGTGATGTGATTTCGGCACTTATTTCTTTGGGAGGCTGCATGTTTTTCGAGGGACAGAAAAGTTACCACCGGATACAAGATTTGCTTACACCAGTTATTGCTTTCTGCTTAGAAAGACTCGCGAAGTTGGGATGTGTGGAAATTCCGCCAACAAGCCACACGCAAAGAATCGATATTGAGGCTCAAAAAAGTGAGACCAGGTATCTTGGAGACTTGGTATCTCTGCGCAATTCAGGGACATCCATAGATAGCACATACAGGTTCATCCAGCCCATGATCAATGTTCAATGATTACCACTATTTTCAGGATTCAGGACAGCGGCCTGCGGGCTACAGATTGATCTAGGAACTTACTACTAAGTGTATTGTAGGATGGTCGATCTGCGAGGAAACAATTCCAGCTGTTGGGCAAGAGTTGTTTAGTACCTGGCTAGACACATATCAAGAGGGTCTGAACGACAGAATCAGCACCCATATTTTTATGCCGTAATAGCTTGAAGTCTGTACAAGCTCCGAGGGCGGCCTAAAGGCCATAGATGTGGATAGTATTTGTCGCTTAGACGTGGATTTACATCTTTCCGTTACGGAGTGCTTGAAACGTGTATTATTGAGATGAACGGGCTCAGGAGACACCGGGTCGAAGCGAGGATCGACCACGCCCAGAGTGGAAAATGGTGGAACAAGGTTTCATCCGGCAGACCGATCTGAAACCTGCCACATCGGAGTCTGAATTGGATGTTGACTGGATGCTAGACTAGTGTTCAAGACAACGATCTGAAAAAGAGAGGTGGATGATATCGCCGTTTGAATAGCTGACTCGTGATTATGGATTTGTAGACGTTCCCATGTGTCATGGTTTTGGGGCATGGGGAAGACGGAACATGATGATTCAGATCGTTCAAAAGACTTCTCCATTGCTTCCACCCTGTGGTGCTAAAAGGGCGTAGGAAGCAACATGAAGAGCATCCAGGGCCAAGAATTACTCAGTGCATAGTACTTCAAGTCCTTTTGTTCCGCGTCCATCAAGTGATCGACTCATGGTTGCTTCATGGAATTGGTGAGCGTCCACTATCGGCACTCCCAGGTCAGAACAGACACATGTGACAAATTACTTACCATAAGGTTTCCCGACCTGTCTCAAACCCTTCTAAATACCTACCCAGGTATGTATCTACGAGGTACGGATATCTATGTGGCTAACATGCTTCGTTAGAGACTGAGGATAGGTGACTTAGATAAGCCGTTCGGAGTCGATAGTATAGAAGAGGAATAGCGTCCTTCGCCCGTATATTGCCTGTTTTGGAGAAATTTGTTGCTGGTTGAACAAGTAGTGGATTACTTTATGATCTCAAGCGGCGATAGTGTAATCGCGAACAGCATGACGGCAGAAGGCGACCGTTGGAATTGTCTGACCAAATAAATCTTGCTGGAGTATGCAGCAAATCTCGAGCAGTGACCAATTTGCTAGCTGTCTTACGCAAAAGAGCGAGCAATATCTTTTGGTTGTGACACTCGGTTTCCATAAGAAAGGTGTTGTGGCAGTGGAAGATCCTTGGATGACGCCCGCCCTGTCGCTGAGTCTCCATATCATGGTCTCCCCTCTTTTCACCAGATATTTAGATGAACGGCTCCCACGTTGACAAATTCGCTCATCTCAACCGTCAACTACTAACACTAGGAAGTACTTAGTATTACTGTTTCCATCAATCGCAGTGTCACCAACAATCATCACGCATAGACACCACCGTCACTGAGGCGACACCTAACATTTCACCATATTGCAGAAGATCAAGACAAACAACGTACGGTGCTGCAAATTTCATCACATACACAGGAAGTGATACTATATAACACTATTGGTTCTTGAGCATTCATTCTGACCGGACTGCCTCAATAAAGCTGCGTTTCGCAGAAGTCACCGGTTACTACCCAACTACGGCTTCTCTTCGCGATGGCACATCTCGTATCTGAGATCACCGGCTTACGGATATATCCCATTAAATCATGTCGAGGCATATCGTTACCATCAGCAAAACTGACAAGGCAGGGCCTGGAGCTTGATAGACGCTGGATGGTAAGTATATTCGAGAGCCATAGCTTGCCAAAGACGCAACTCCGCTGACGTGATTGACATTAGTTCGTTGATGCAAAGAACAAATTCGTCACTATTCGCTCCAACCCGCAAATGACGCTGATTAATACTGCTATTGACCACGATGCGGGGGAACTCGTCATCACAGTTCGGGACGATGTCAGCAAACAGGTCCGGGTACCACTATGGCCATCTCAGACATGGTTGAAGGAGCACACCGACATCCTTGATGTGGACGTTTGGGAGTATATCACCGATGCATATTCATATAAAGACCCCAAGATCAAGGCGACTTTCACTGAGTTTTTTGGTGAGGATGTTAGCTTGGTGATGAAAGGACCTACCCAAAGGGTTACGACTGGAAACGGATCACCTGAGAGACTGGGAAGGACTGAAAGTGTCAATTTCCCTGATGTTCTGCCAGTGCAGATTGCTTCTGACTCGTCCCTCGCAGAGCTGAATTCTCGATTGAAGGAGCGAGGGCACAATGAAATCACCATTGAACGGTTTCGTCCAAACATTATTATCAAAGGGGGCGAGCCCTGGTCCGAGGATGATTGGAAAACCGTTCGTATCAATGGGGATTCTTCCCTATTCACCACCTTGACTGGTGGAAACCGAAATGCGATGGATATAGACGTTGTTGCTCGATGCGCACGTTGTCAGGTTCCCAATGTGAATCCAGACACGGCTGAGAAGAATCCTAAGCAGCCATGGGATCTGCTTGTTAGCTATCGAAGAGTTGATGAGGGGATCAAATTCAAGCCCTGTTTCGGGATGCTATGCTGTCCAAGGAATGAAGGCCATTTAGAGGTTGGGATGCGCTTTGAAGTTACAGCAACCACTCAAGCCCATAAATATGTCAAAGGTTTTTGATAGAGACTGAGAGAGACTGAAGTCGACTGAACGTTGCTTTTCGTCTCTTTTGTGATCAGTTTCTTGTTCATGGGATTAGGCTTACATCTGAGGAGTTTTGGGCTGAAAAAAGAGCACCCCGTGGGTCACCACGTGATGCTGTTTGAGATTCCCTATAGGAAGGCCATGATGGAGCACCGTACAATAGCTTTCAAGTGGTGCACAATATACATCTGCACCTCCTTCGCGTACTCAATTGGAGCTGGGAGCTCCCCAGCTTCGATTGTCACTTTGCACTCAAGAAGGCATGTCGCCTAATGGCAAAGCAACAGATATGATGTAACTATGCACGCTAGTTGTTAGATGACACAAAACTTCGTTACATCAGATTGCATTAGCCAACATGTGAAGAGGAGGATAACCGAGTATTCCGGCGTAGTTGCAGAATCCACAAACAGCTGATTGACGTTTAAACGTTCTGTAGGTAATGGGAGCACAACCAGCTCTGACCATGTCCAACATTCGACAGCTCTCAAACAGCTCTTGTGGGGCACAGAGCTGAAGCTGTTCTTGTACCACACTTCGGAAGTGTAGACTGAGAGCATGATCAACATGGAGAATCAAAGTCAAATTGACGAGCTGTCACAACGCACATGCCAGCTGGCGGGTCAAAGCTCCTTGGTATTGCTGAAGCTCCAACCTTGAGCTGTCGATGATCGTGTTCCACAGCTGTTGGCGAAGGAGGCAAGTGCAAGAAAAGCAGGGCTTTCCGAGCAAATGATCCTGAGGTGAGGGTGGATCGCTAGAAAGTTGGTGGTGAAATGATTGGCAAGAGAACCTCACAGTCCAGCTCAAGTCACCAGTAAGAACCATGACAAAGAGCGGCCCATGCTTGTCGATCGAATAAAAGGCTTTTGAAAAGAGAAGAAGGACATCTGTTTGGTTGCTGATTAACGCTAGCCGTGGGAGGGGATGCAGGTGTTGGATGATTCTTCTCAGTTAAGAATCAAAGAAGGTTAAGGGCGCCGGGATGCCTTTGGGGCCCTGGGGGTACCTAGCTTCTCTGTTAAACGCTTTACCAATAGGTAGCTGTCACCACCGCCAGGCCCAAAGTTTGTGCTTCGCGTCTGCAGCACAGTGATTCAAGCTATTTTCCAACTGCAGTTTAGCTGCCCGCCAGCTAACCCCAGCCCATAAGCTCCCCCTGCTCACTGCAAGCTGGAGGCTCGGGTGGTTGTGCCTGCCCCTCATGCAATGGTCCTGGTTTAGGTCCTTCAAGCTCTTTTCCAGTATTATTCTTTCACCGAGCCATCCAACACACACACTGCATCATCACCATTCACCCATCACCGCTACACAGGGACACACACTTACCATCATTCCCTCCACCCACCCAACACTCTCCCCTCTACCCATTAATTGTTGTTTTTGTTACACTTGAGCGTTCTTCAACATTTCTATACTCAATTAAAGTCGAATCATGTGAAAGGGCTGTGACCTCGCCGGGATTTTCCTTTCTCTCAAGCCAACTCAGCCAAGCTTGTGCGGACTGTCCGATCGATGCCGTCGACCTTCGTTCCTTTCTCCTAATTCCCTCGCTGCGGTCAGCGCAGTAGGCCATGCCGCCCAAACCCGCCCTTACCAGCTCTTTTCTCGTGTCTACTGATGCAGAAAATGAGGTTGTGTGCCCTCTTACCAACCAAGATGGCTCCCAGTGCCGAAAGAGGTGCCTTGGGGTGAGTTTTTGTGACTCCAAATCCCATCAGTCACGTCCAAGTCTTCAACCACTGACGCAACAACAACAACAGGAGAAGCGGTATCGGTCTATGCAAGAACACATTCGACGTGCACATCCCAACTACTATATACCCAAATTACCTGCCACCGAGGAGAGTTTCCAATTGATGATTTCAACACCTCCATCACAAAGACCGCAGCCTCCTCCTGGCGCGACTCCCCCTGCGAGGAAATGTATGTTTTTGACTGCGTCATTGAGGTAATACTTGAGGCTAAAACGCAGTAGCGGACGCGAGTGACCACGCTCGTTATCCTGCAATTGCTGGAAATCCTGAACAACCAAGTGGACTTCCCTCCCAGGTGCCAGGCCCTGCCAACGCTGCAGTCGCCCTTGCGCAATTGCACAATTGGGATTCAGATTTTGTAAGTATTCAATGGGCAAGATATACGGCCAGCATAAGGGCTACGCTCATTCACGTCTCAGGATGTGTTCCCAGACCCAGATTACAAACGCGACTCTGGTCTTGAACTACCATCACTTCGTGCCGCCTTCCATGAAGATACCTTGCCGCCATTTCAACCGTCACGCACCCGAGAATTACTACCATCTATTCTACAGTCCCCCAGCAGTCGATACTCATCATTACCACCCATACAACGACGAGAAAAGTTGCAGCGGCCTAGAAAGCCTTCGATGGGTCAGCAAGCACGGAAAGGAAAGCACGAACGCGGAAAATCTAGGGAATTCTCGGCCAAGGATTTTACCCGACGGCTAAGCGTCGAAGGTCGCAAAGCCATGTCTGCCGAACCACCAACGGCCGCCTGGGTCCAAGGAAAACGATGGGAAGATCTGATCGAGGCTGCCACGAGCGCAACAGACGCTGATGACGATCGTGATCTCACTCCCGTAAGTCAGACGACATTTTTCGATTGTCCTCTGTTTACTTGTTGCTGTCAAGAGATCGAGATTTTGTAGATGTACTCCCCGGAGGAGAAGCCACCCCAGAGGGAATACTGTCTTGTACTACTTTTACCTGTCACTACTACTTCTGTTATTACCAAAAACAACCAAGCGACAACGACCGTTATGTCCTGGGCTGCCGCACGAAAGGAAAAAAGGCCAAGAGCAACCTCGGTCCGGGCAAGGGGAATTTTCTCCTTGGTGTGTTGCCACCACGGTCAAAACTCGAACGTCCTGTCCCGGTCGAATCACGATCGCGGGTTTCTTTGCAAACCTGCTGACTCTTGAGGACTACGACGACGAACGACGACGGACCGTGGGCAGTGGACTGGAGAAAACGGCTCTTGCCCGGCGGGAATTGCAAAAAAAAGCCATTTTTGATTTTCCTCAGGTCAGACCACATAACCCGTCGCAATCAGATCTGGGGCGGCCGGGTCAGACCAGGGGGGTCTGTCACGAAAAAAAGTTTATGCACCCTCCAAGTTAATTAATGTGTACACCAACCTCCTCAATTTTTGTCGTTTTGCGTTAGACCATGATAATCAACCTTGCTAACATGCCCTTGGCGCTCGACCACAGATGCCGCAATCTCCAAATTTTCCGCCCTCCACCATGAGCGCTGCCAACGCTGCAGCCGCTCTCACTGGCACTGGGGCCCTAGCAGCTCCCCATCCCACCACGCGACGGCTGTCCGCGGCGGACAGCACTGCAGCAGGTGGAGGGGCAAGCAAGCGATCATCCCTACCACCAGGCTTCCGTCCTCTCGGCTCCTACCTAGGACAGCACCAAGGAGGCCATTACAATGCCTCTCCGCTGCAGCGCGCATTGACGCCACCGCCACCCGACTCGATGGGTCCGAACGATCCCGAACCTTTTCCTTCGGTCGAGTCACTGGAGAGCGCGGGATCAGGGCAGAATTTCCACATCTCAGGATCTGGCCTACCGTCTGTATCGTCCAACGATAACACTAGCCCGCTGCAGCATCACTCACACCCCTATCAGCATTCGCAGTCATCCTCGTTTGGCAGCAAATCGGAAGTTTTGGAAATCTACTGTGCATCCTGTGGTCGGCCATGGCTGCTCAGAAATGCCTTTGCATGCACCGAGTGTATCTGTGGCGTCTGCAGCGACTGTGTTGGACAGATCATCAGTAGTCCTGTCGTCACCGTCCAACCAGGATTCGCTCCGATGCGCCGCGGCTGCCCCCGCTGCGGAGTTATGTAGGTGTCCCATTCCTTGAAACCTGACTCTGCCGCTCACTCTGCTACTAGGGGCGGGAAGTGGAAGCGATTCCAGCTGGATTTTCGATAACGTCCAACTAGGTTACGCAATGTAAGGTCACTAGAGCGAGGGGGGGAACCCTAGGGTCCCTCTCTCTAATCCCACGGCTTCGCGGAAGTCCTAGAATGGTCAAAGGACTTCCCGAAACCAACGTATGACTGAGACATTATTGTGTCAGCCGTAAAATTACCGCAGGCTCCGCCCACGCGCCGAGCCAACCGGACGCGACTACGCAGCACGAAAATTAAATAAATTCACGCGGAGCAATCCGGCAAGGGAAATGCAGGAGACTCGAAAGAGTAGTAACAGAAAGAAATATCATCGGCGCACAGACACAGGGTAGACCATAACACCATGTAGGGGCAGTAAACAGAACCGGGCGAGTTCAATTATTGCGAGTACGAGGGAACCCAATTCTTGTCTCTCGTGCCGGGCACCCATATCCTGGTCAGAGTGGAAGACAAGGTTTGGACCAATCGCTTCGACATACAGGAAAAACGTGTGCGAGGAGAAAGGGTCTGCCGAAGGAATTGCATTGAGATTGGACGGGAAAACGAACACCTCCTCTCTCTCCAACTCGAACTTCCCTGGGTTCCGAGGGGTTTTTCCCTCACCCAGACTGCTTTGGATCAAATCTTCCAAGGTTCCATTACGCTAGAGCACTAGTCACAACGAGCGGGGCTTGTATCCGCGGCATGACCTCCATCAATAACGCCACAATTGGCTTGTCACTGACCTCATTGACTTGTCGTAAAGTGGTGACTAGTCAGATCAAATGAGCTGAGAGGCAAGACGCGTACGAGGGTGGAGGTATGTGGTCACGATCAGCGATGCAAAGACACGCGATGTCTCTTAGAGAGCTCATGGCAATGTTAAGGATCGCTGATGGGGTCCTGATGATCCCCAAAAGAGCAAGACAAGCCATGCACCATGATGATCACAACCATGCAGTACAGTCGCATCGCATGCCAGTTGGCGGCTTGGCCAGATGTGGTCTTCGTCCGGGTCTGAGTCCAACATTATTGTACATTCAGCTTTGCTGACTGAGAGATAAAACAAAAAGAGGAAAAAGCAACACGGCAAAAGCCAAAAAGCAGGATTTGACGAGTTGCCCTCCTGCAGGAAAGAAGATCCCGTCAACTCAAAAGAAAAACCAAAGTAAGTTGCCGACGCGCATCTGCCACCACGGGCTCATTCATGCCGCGCAAAAGGTGGGAGGAGAACAGGAAAAAGCAAGCGCAACCTGACACCTCGAGATTCAAAGGTAATAATGCTCGAGCCCCGGCACTCGCTGGGTAATTTACCCTTTTTCTTAGACGTTGCCACATGTTTAGATAGTTCGGTGATTTCTTTATTGGCGCTTTCCTTTCACTTGCTGGTTTGGTCAAATTGCTTTGCGGTTGTGACAACACTCCCGAATTTCGTGTAAATGAGTCTAGATCCTGTCGCCATGGACTATGACTCTCTGGTGACGCCTTGCACGGTCATATCACGACTCGTACATGCATTTTTGATCTCCGAATTTCGAAGTAAACAACCACCACTTTCAGCCGCTAAATAGTTACTCCGGCTAGTACTGAAATTGCACTTAGTCTTCCTACCTAGGGATCCTCTTAGTAGTCCCTGGGATATCTAGGCACTACTATAGATACTATAGATATTTGCGGAGGCCCGATACAGTAGGTCAAGTAGATAATAAAAGCCATCTCAAAAGCAAAGCTGAATATGTCTCTACAATACCTTTTGACCGTGCATCTGGACGCCTTTTCGTGAGTAGCAGGCGATGTAAGGGGAGTGGTAGAGGCGGGGAGGACGGGTGAGAACATCCCATGTTTGAGTTTCAGCAAGCCCGCTCCCCTCAAAACGCAAGAGCTCTCCCCAGGTTTCAATTCCGAGGTAAAAGATTCAGAAGCTTACAACCTCCAATGCGGCGAATGGAATTGGCAGAAACCGATTGAAGCTGGCAACCAGAACCGCGAAACCCGGATCAACTGTCAGTTTTGCTAGCGACATGTGGTGTTTTTAGTTGTGAATAACTCCTCATGTGAGTGGTCACAGTAGGAGTGTCTAGAGGGGAACTAGACCGCTAGCGCAAACTCCAATCTCTTGGCTGCCGGCCTTCGGCGATACATTTCACTGACGTGTAACTCACTCCTCCTTCCTTGTCTGACCTGCAACTCGTATCATCGTCGAGGCCTCCTTTCGCGACCTTGATCTTTCGGAATCACGGTTGCGACGACCTTCCCTTCTACCGCTTTCGGTTCATCATGGATCGTTCTCTGAGCAGCCGCGACCAATCCACAGACCGTCCGAATGACACCTTCCCTTCCACCACTTCCTCACAATTCACCCATTCTCAGTACCCATTGTACCCACCTCCAATTGACGCGGAGCTGACAATGTCCTCCAACTACCCTGCCATGCCTCAGTCCTACACACAACAACTACACGACGCCAGCAATGATGATAAGATGGATGCCAGCCCGTCTCAGAACACTTTTGCAGTCAACACCAATGGCGCAGGCAACGGCGTCGCGACAGACCCAGCTATGGCTCCTCCGCAGACTCCCAATGCGCAAGCCCTTGTAACCACGGCGTCGCGCTCTATGGTCGAAGATCCGTCGGACACACCCATGACCGGTGACAAGAGAAAGCGCTCAAAGGTTTCGCGTGCCTGTGATGAGTGTCGACGGAAGAAGGTAATACTGCTCATCCAATTCTCACTTCACCATCGAGGACCATCTCACTCATCCTCTGCAGGTCCGCTGTATCAATCCACCCTCCGAGGACGACGAAAACGATGGCGGTGTTCCCAAGACCTGCACCAACTGTGAGAAGGCTGGTACTGTTTGTGGTTTTGAAAGAAAGCCTATGAAGCGAGGCCCGTCGAAAGGGTAAGCCCTATTTCTACCATGTGCTTCCCCAGCCGGTTCACCTACTGACTGATTCTCGATCCATGCAGCTACATCAAAGATCTTGCCGATCGTGTCCATAGCGTGGAACAGTTACAGGCTGCCCATCTTCGACAATCTCTCGACATTGGCTCTACCTCCGTTCCATTCGACCAGGTAGCATTCTCGCCCGAGGAAACACCCACAAGTCGCACAAGATATTCCTTTTCCAACGCTCAGACTCCATTTGCGCAATCAGAGTTCCAGCGAGATAGGATCCCTAGCACTGGTGCCTGGGGTAGCAACCTTCCTGACCTTCGCTCTCGTGACCGTGGCAGCCTTGCAATTGCCCCTGATCAAACCCTTCCTCCTTCGGGCAACGCACCTGACTCAGACCTTGGTAAGAATAACGCTGTCTACACTGACAAATCCTTTTGGTCCGATCTTGATGAAGCTCGTCCCGCAAAACGCCAGAAAACCGACGATTCACCTGATAACATGGAATCCTTCGACCTCAACGAGGCTCATTTGAGCCAGTACTATAATCACATCCATCCACTTGTTGGCTTGCTTCCTGAAGCCAAGACTGTCATTCGAGTGATCGAGAATGCAACTGTCAAAGTCTCTCACGCTTTTGTCACTGCTCTCGAATTGTTGCCTGGTGTTCCTTCAGGACCGACTGTGAACGGCGATCATAACCAAGACTCTACTACTCTATCTCAGACCTCAGTCACAACAACCAAAACCTCTTTCAAATCCAGTGCGTTCTCCAGCTTTGACGAGTTTTCAAAGTGGCTTTCGGCCAAGCTCAAGGACCATCCTGCCGATCGTTCTGATGACGACAATTTGGCGCTCGTGTGGACTTGTCTTTTGGTGGGACTTGCGCTTGAAAACGATTTCAATGGAATGATTTCTGATCCTCTTCTGACTGCGGATTTTCTCAGCCAAACCTTTGAGGTCGTCAGCTATCTTGTCGCAGATACTAGGACCCCAGCAGAGTCATCCATCACTGACAACGAAGACTTCTTGGGAGTGGTCCAAACTGCTTACAACGTCAATTTCTTGCTCGCCACCACACACGCCCTTGGCAGTGGTTTGAAACCCTATCTCAAGGCTGACCGCAAGCTTTCTTCTGTCAACAAGACCACCTACGTCAGCCCTGAAGCTGCCTATGTCACCTTGTTTTCAAACACTGTGGAAATGATCTTGCCATTCATGGAGATTTCACATGAATCATTGGGCTTCTATCCTTTCAAATGGCTCAAGGGTGCCGTACTGTATGGCCTGGCCCATTATCCGACCCTCGATGAAAAGAGCGCCATCGTCCGTCAGATCAATGCCTTTCTCGCAGTGGTAGTTCTTCGCAACAAGAAGGATATTGCTACAGAGGAACTCTTTATGACGACTAATTTCTTGGGTAATTTCATGGCTCAGAAAGGCAGGGATACGTCAGAATCCTCTCCTTATAATCCTATCGATGTTCACTGTTATGCATTGGCCACTATCACTCTCCTTGAGATCACCTTGACCAGTGGTAACCCCTTTTCTCGCACCGGCAGCAAGGAAACGATCGAAGAGCTTGAGCCTATTCTTCAAGGTATCTCCGCTACATATCATAAGCACCACGCTGGAATTGAATGGTTCTATGCACCTGAGAACGGAGCCAATGATGGTTACACTACGACTCATTGGTCTGATTGCCTCTTGGGAGCAATCAAACATGCGAGAGCAAATGAGCCCTCCGAGTATGAGTGGAGCCCAGATGATCGTATTGTCCCTGCATTTGATCGTCTGCTGCGTCGTGGATACTTGAACGTACTTTCCTTGTTCCCTGCTCAGTCGGACTGAGCGTTTCTCAGGCTCGTCTATGTCCTCGACTTATTATGTCATTGGGCAGAAGAGCATGGTAGCTTTTCCAGAATTGCAAGCGGGTAGCGAGGCGCTTTGTGGAGCGTTGTAATGATGTCGAACGAGCATGATGAAGGGTTGACTGGACAAAGTGAGATTAATCAGATGGTTTCTGATGAGACTTGAATGCCCACCCACCACCAAGCCTTACTGTACAACAAAGAGCTTTTTCCAAAATCCCGAAGAGTGAATACCGGGCGTCCCAAACGGACATTGGTTGACTGTACATTAAAAGATAGGATCAAAGCATAATGTACTTACGTACGCGTGAGTTTGCCGTTGAGCAGCCAATGATCAAATGTAGCTATAATTCAAGCCCTTGTCTTTCCTCTAGCCATGTGAAAAGTTGTATCACAGGCCTCATGTTGCCAAACATACGCCAAAGTACTTGCAATAATCATAGCTGTGCACGTTGCGTGCAGACTCCGTGTTCATAATACACACATCTTGACTACTGGTACTTGAACCTACCTATGAATCTGTGATTTATGCTACGATAGCAGGCCAAGTACTGGTGCCATGAGTGAGTTTAAGGCTCTTTGCAGTTCACTATCCATACCCTACCAATTACTAAGTACTAGGTACTAACTAAGTACAAGATCTAATGATCGTACCACCTGGTACTTACCTAGTACTAAGTGCTAAGTAGTACTTGAGCAGATTGACTAAGTCCGTCACAACCTCCAATTGTGTGCAAAGTACTTTCTCACGGCTTCTCCAAGTTACGCAAATTATCACCACGGCTCAGTGGTACGACAAGGAGAATCTCTTCCCTCTCAAGTACTGAGTAGTACTCCGTCATTCAGGCCTTCGATTGAGCCCCCTTGCGAGAGATTCTGCCTTGAAAGACTTTGCGTAAGCAGTGTCAGTTCGCGAAGCAAGGTTGGCTTCAAGTTCTCAAGATGTCTCCCCCCCCAAAGATCAAGGTCACGCTACAGCAAATAGCGAAAATGATCGACCATTCTCTCCTCCACCCAACCATGACTGATGAGGAAGTACAGGCTGGACTCGACATTGCGCGAAAATACCAGACCGCAACTGCCTGTGTCAAGCCATATTCGATTCCCCAAGCAAAAGCAGCACTTGAAGGGTCTGGTGTTCTCGTCTGCCCAGTCATTGGATTTCCAGCCGGAAACAGCACGGTGGAAGTCAAAGTATTCGAAGCCGAGAAAGCAGTCGAGGCCGGGGGCAATGAGATCGACATGGTGGTCAACATCGGGAAAGTCTTGAGCAAAGACTGGGAGTATGTGGAGAAGGAGATCCGTGCGGTGAACACGGCGGTGACGAGCAAAGGCGCGATCTTGAAGGTCATCTTCGAGAACGATTTCCTGCAAGATGAGCACATCGTCAAATTGTGCGAGATCTGCTCGTCTCTGGACGTGGCATTTGTCAAGACCTCGACCGGCTACGGGTTTGTCAAACAGCCCGGTGGACTCTACTCGTACAAAGGCGCTACAGTGCCGCATCTGAGGCTCATGAGGAAGCATTCCAAGGAGGGTGTGCAGATCAAAGCAGCCGGTGGAGTGAGGACGTTGGATGATCTGCTCTATGTCATGTCCCTTGGTGTTACGAGGATAGGGGCTACTGCTACGGTGGCTATCATTGAGGAAGCGCGGGCAAGGGGTATCGGTGACACTCCAATGGAGGTGGATGTGAAGCCCATGGCTGGAGAAGATGATGGCCCAGCATATTGAAGTGGCCTCACGCTATGAATCGAAGTCTTGTCATAAGACTCGTTTGGAAAAACTGTATTCCTCAAGGTTCGATCCAGTACTCATGAGGTACCACCGTTCCAGTCTGTCTGCCTTGGTTACAGGTCGTCGAACTTGGAAACGCTGGAGAAAATTTATGTAATCGTGATGACTAAGAATATGCGATGTCTTTTCTGCCATGATCTACCGTACAGTAGGGTGGAGGATGTGGGTGCAGAACGTCAGCCTATTTTTGTGAGGGGGAAACATCCTGGGAACGACTTGAAATTCAGTTGGAGAAACCACGATCTGGAAAATTGCAGAGTCCTAAAAGTCGACTGACCGCCCTCACTACCTCGATTACATTCTCCCCGTGCCTCGAAGCTCGAGTCACTACATGCTTCGCCCCTTCTCCAATCGACCCTTACCTCTGCTCCAGAAACGATCATTCAAATCTCGAGGATGGAAGGTCAAGCAGAAGCCGGAAGTCAAGAGCGTTCCGCCGGTTCCATGGCTGACTCGGGCCCAAAAGATCGCGATATTGGACGATCAAACTCGGCTCGCTTTTCGCGCGGAAACTCCAGAGGTGGTCGAGGCAATCGTCCGGGTAAGAAAAGAGATATGGGTCGAAAGGAATGGGCGTAAGTCTCACACATCTCATCTCATCTCATCCCAGCGCAGATGTCTTGCTGTTTTAGAAAGACAACGTGCCAGAGGCTGACCTTTTGCTAAGCAAAAATAAAGTAGACAAGAGACAGCGGAACGATGACGAACAAGCGACCAAGAGGCAGCGGATCGACAAAGGAGAAGCCCCGCTACCGATCCATGCTACCAAGTTCAGTGATGAGGTCCTCGCAGCGGAAGAGAGAAGACCCAAGAAGAAAGTTGCAGTCCTCATTGGATACGCAGGCACAGGGTACAGAGGCATGCAATTGTGAGTTTCTAGCGAGACATCGATGAGGGTAAGAGAGAATTACAAGCTAACAAATTATAAGCACTCACGACCACAAAACAATCGAGGGCGACTTATTCCAAGCATTTGTTGCAGCTGGTGCTGTTTCCAAAGCCAACGCGGACGACCCAAAAAAGTCATCTTTCGTCAGATGTGCTCGGACCGACAAGGGTGTACACGCAGCTGGCAATGTCATCTCCCTCAAGCTGATCGTCGAGGACGAAGATGTCGTTCAGAAAATCAACGAGAATCTTGTACCACAGATCCGAGTCTGGGGTTTTGAAAGAACAAACAACAGCTTTAGCGCATATCAGACGGTCGACTCGAGAATATACGAATACCTCATTCCCACGCACAGCTTCCTCCCTCCTCATCCAACCACATTTCTCGGAAAACAGCTCGAAGAGTGGGCCGCGAAAAAGGATGATGTTGAAGCATACAAGAAAAGACAGAAGGAAGTCGAAGGCTATTGGGAGAAGGTCGACGAAGAGGTCATCAAACCAATACTAGAGGAATACGACCCAGCGATCAGGGATATCCTAGAAAAGGCTTTATGGCTAAAAGGAGAACAGTCGCAAGATGTGAACAAGGGAAGTCTTGAAGCAGACACACCTCCTCCTGACGTCGAAGGGGAGCAATCGACAGGGTTGGGAAAGGATAATCTTGGAGCAGAGAGTGCTGCTGACAATAAGACGTCGCAATCCGTACAGGATGTGCCAATTGTCGATGGAGATACTACCGATGTCCAACAGCCTATCGAAGACGAAGGTGAGAAACCCTCACCAGAGACGATTATCCTCAACAATGCCACAAAACGTCTCCGTCAAGCGTATGTCACCGCAAGACGCACATATCGTATTCCAGAGGCACGGCTCAAGCGCATTCAAGAAACATTGAATTTATTCATCGGAACTCGAAACTACCACAACTTCACCATTCAGAAGAGTCATAGTGACCCATCTGCCATGCGAGTGATCAAGTCTTTCAAACTCAATACGGAACCGATCCTAATTGACGGTACGGAATGGTTAAGCATGAAAGTCCACGGGCAGAGTTTTATGATGCACCAGATTCGAAAGATGGTTGGTATGGTGGCACTGATCGTACGATGTGGGTGTGATCCAAAACGACTAACAGAAAGCCTGGGTTCGGAAAGCATATCAATACCCAAAGCACCAAGTCTGGGCCTGCTTTTAGAACGGCCAGTCTTCGACTCATACAACAAACGGGCCAAGAACGAATTGAGTAGGACACAGATTGACTTCGACAATTACAAGAAGGAAATGGATGCATTCAAGCAAGAACAAATATATGAACGGATGTACAGGGATGAAGAAAAGGATAATATCTTTGGGAATTTCTTCAACCATGTGGACAACTTTCCCAGTCCGACTTTCCTGTTCGTTACCAGTGGAGGCATCGAAGCTACCAAGATTCCCATCAAAGCAGGTGGGAACAAGGACGTTAATGATCTGAGCACTGCATTGGTCGATGGAGATGAAGATGCTGATGGCAGCGACGCCGATGAGGGCGTCAAGGACGCTCATGGCCATGAGGGCTAGGGTTTGAAATTCTTTTCATGATTGTGGTGATAGCTAAGAAACTCATCTGATGCATAGAGATAGATGATCAATTAGGGCATGTCTGTCTGTCCTCTCAAATAGCTTAGAACTTTCAGACTAGTGGTCCGCCGTCCCTTCACCTTTTGGACATCGAAGTATTAAGACATGCCCTCCTCCTCTGTCTACTCAAGGAACCTCGACAACAATGCTCGCTTCCACGATCGACTATCAAAATAATCAGCTCCATGCTTCCATCTGGACCGAGAAAGAGAACTCTTGACTCACTGGTACTCCTTTCTTCGATTTCGTGTCGTGACTAACACTCTCATACTTGACATGCCCCTCCCCACCCTGTCCGCCAGCCTTGACATAGGCCAGATACTGTGGCGCCCCAGGATAATCCGTATTGTCAGCAAGCACGACCGAACCCTTGCGAAACAGGGCCAGCTCCTCACAAAGCTGTAGATCCGGCAAGTATGCCTCCTCCCAGTGATCGAGGAACAAGACATCGACCTGCGCAATGGCCGACTCCTCTTGAAGTTTCCGGATCAAGTCCGTCGATTTACCTTGCATGACGGTCACGATATCCTGAAGGCCCGCCAATTGCACAAGGTCACGGGCGATCTTGACAAAGTTTTCGTCGAGCTCGAAGGTGTAGACCTTGACGCCCTCGGCGCTGCCGCCGTTGAGAGAACGCAGGATGTCGCCCCACGCGATCGCCGAGTTGCCGATGTACGTACCAGCCTCGAGGAGGGTTTTCGGCGGCGATGGCATCGACGCGAGGAGACTTCGTGATTTCTCGATCTTGACCGCCGAGTAAATGATCATGCGCTGTTTTTGGGTGAATTCTTCGATGGCTTGGATGATCGCCTGCGGGCTGTTGCGGAGCTTACTCTCGACATCGGGTCTTGCGAAGATATAGGAGTGCAGGGCTTCTTCGCGTCCATCGTTGAACTGTGGTTGTGCTATTGTGAGTAGGACCGCCGCCGGCCGATGAGGGGCAGCAAAGAAAGCATGCCGACTTACAAATCCGGCTGAAGACGCCCTCGGCGTCGAACCTGGTGCCATTTGGATACTTGGTCTCAAATCCTCTGTAATTGCAGAGATTACTTAGGTACTAAGTACTCACTTAGTGTCTATGCATTTGTAGTGTCGATGAGCTTATACCAAACACTAGGAATGAAGTGATGAGGGGATTTTTGAGCAATGCTTCCTCAGGGGTACTTAGTAGCGATAAAAATTCGAAAGTGTACTTACAATACCAGAATTCCTCAATTGTTACTCAGGAATCAGTTTCCAGTTACCTACAAGTATAGCTTACTTTCTAAGTTCTCTGCTCCGCTATATGAGTCACCCGTTTACAGCGTAAGATTCGGCCGATTTGGCTCGGTCTAAATTTATTAAAAGCGAGTATAATATCAATATTAGATAACTAGTACTAAGTAGTAATTACGTATAGTGGTATAGACAGCGTCTTACGTACTTAAATTTATTACTAATCTTATAGGTACTAGATTATAATATAGCTTACCAGAATATATAAGATTAATTACTAGTAGTTGTTAGTGATTAATCCTAGATAATATACTACTAACTAAAATTATATTTTCGTAATTTCTTTAGTAAATATTTACTTAAGGCGAAGTTTACCTCGTACGAAACGTAATAGTTAAGTATCGAATCTATAAAGATGCTAAGTTATATTTAAAGCTTTAACGAGACTAGGTTTCTAATGACCTAGATCTCGTTTATACTAGTAGTAATAAATTCAAGGAACATTAGAAATAAGTTATAGTAATTTAAGTTAGTTATTAATTTATAGCTAAGCTATATTGCCTTTTATAATAGTTACTAGTAAAGTATTACCTCGGATTATAGCCTCCTTCTATTCGACTAAGTTATCGTATGTATAGTGAAAATACTACCTCTAAAAGGAGGTAAGATCAATAAAAGAGACTCAAAGAGCTAAAGTATTGAAAGTATACAGACTCGAAGCCTTAGAGGAAGGCAAGACTCTATACTTCGGGCCGATATGCTTTACCTACGAATATCGCTTAGGAGGTAAGCTATCGCCCCTTTATCCATTGCTATCTTATCCTGAGGATGCATGGCCTGTTCGCGCGCGCAGCGTGTGCCGATTAGGTGATTTGGCAGTCCTTGGTACTTGTGCCCTAAATCATAGCGATTTGAATAGATAAATAACGACTACGGCTAGTCTTAAATTAAGTAACTTGAAGTTAAATACTTTAAAGATATAGCCAGTACTCATGGTCGTATAAAGGGTACTACTTATCGTCTATTAGTACAAGACGGCTACGAAAGTCCACTATTTAGTAGATGTCTGATTCAACAGAATTGTTACATCGGGAAGCAGACATTTGAAAGAAGGAGTCAGCCGGTGCTATAACGCAAGAAGCACACGGGTGAGCGACTGTTGAGCTCGTGTGAAAACTTTCAATTGATCGTGGCTTGGAAGAGAAAGCTCAAAGATGAACGGACCGGACCATATGTTTAACCCCTCAACGCAGCACGAATTGCATTCCTGATAAGGCTAGTGTGCACGACGCGTGTTCCGAAACTTTGGTTCTTTCAGAGCTTAGTAAGCTCTTGTAGGGCACCGCAGTCCTAAAGCCTCCTTAACACGCCCCGCGTCAAAAGTGAAGTGAAGGAACGCCCTGTGCGAGCTTAAAAAGCTTCAGTTGAATTGAATTTCTACACTTTCACCGGAGCTTTTCCGAGATAGTGGAGCTCAACATCCCGATTATTTACAGACAGATTTGAAGTACTTATATTTCTCTCAATTTTATATGTTAGGAATTAATATAAAGCCTTACAAGAGTACTCTTTCAGCTGCTATTTCCCTACCCATCATCATCTAACATTACCATTCACCTTGTCATGGTCTATTGTGGTAAGCCTTCGCAGGCTTGCGAACGCTGCCGGAAGCGGCGCATCAAGGTTGGTTCTCGCCTATACCGGAAGCTCTGCCTCGCTCATGTTTCCCAACAGTGTGATAAAGTGCCAGATGGATGCAGCCAGTGTAGCAGAAATTCTAAGCCATGTCTAGGCTATCGTGATCAACAAGACATTTTGTTTCGAGACCAAAGCGAAGAGGTCATGCGGAAAGCTAGGATGAATGACCAGTCGTGTGGACAGCAAAATCGCGAAAGACTGCAGGAACGGCATACTTCCGGGCCCAAACTACATTTGAATGTGCTCGACCTTAGGTCGATTGTCGATGAGAATCCAGAGAGAGATAGAAATGATAGAGAGCCTTCAGCTGAGCACGGCAAGGCAAATGTCATTTCACGAGGTCGCCAGGTAGGATCGACTGCGCAGGCATTCAGCATCTGTGCGCAATTCTGCACCCCGAGCGTTAGCCATGTTGAATCATACTCTGCCATGGATAGAGCGCGAGTGATTCAGTGTCTCAACTATTGTCAGTTCTCTTCACTTATCCTTTGATAGTAGTGCATGTAACTAACAAACGTCAAGATGTCAAGTTTTGTGGACCAAATTATATCTGGCGGAAGGAAGTGATCACGACCGGTACAGTTCAGGCTTTCGCAAAGGACTTTTTCCAAATGTCAGTGGCCGAGCCTGTCTTCCTCGAGAGCATCCTCGCGATATGCCAAGCGGATTTTGACCTCCGTTCTCAAACGAGTTGCCAACCGTCCAGAGCTACGCTGCAACATCGTTCCAAGGCCTTGAGACTGCTAAGGCAGAAGCTGTCATCTAAAATCGCACTTGACGATGGTGTGGCACTCGCGACAGTGGTGGCGATGCTGGTCTATGAGATGGCGACCGAGGACTGGACATCATATGCGATTCACTTAAAGTATTTGAGGTTGGCTATGCGCTCTCATACAGATGCTGAAGCCCTAAGATGGCAAGGTTGGTTTGCATATTCATATTCGTGGGCTGAACTCCGTTGGGCGACTCACGAAGCCCGTGAAACGAAAGAGAATAGGGCCGAAATGGGCATCAACTCAGAGCTCTATTGCAAGACCATCCCAATTCCAGTGGACAACAACTTATATTTCTCAGAACTGCCGGAAGGTTTTCAGAAGATCGCCATGTCAGGCCTCCTAGGCCCAGAAGTCAGACAGTTTCTTGGAGAAATGACAAATTGGACGAAGCATTGCCAAGCTCTCGGCCCAAGCTCTAGCGGCATTGGGGAACTTAACTTACGTGGCTTTAGACTTGCAGAGAAATGTGTTAGCATCATCAGCATACGTAGCCTGAGGCAAGCGGAACGTCTTATATGTATTGCAGCGACAGCATATATTCTCTCCCTTCTTGAGGGACCTGCAGGCCATTCCCGAGGGCTAGAGGATCTAACCGCCAGTCTTGATTTATACAGTATTGAGGTCCTTGATGCAGATTGTCGCCTCTGGGTTGCCATGTCGGTGGCAACTGCCAATGACACTTTCCCTGTGAGACTACCTAACCGATGGATCCTCTTGGATCAAGTCTTGGAGCTGGAGAACACACGGCGTCAATGGTCCCACGTGGTTCCGGTATTTCGACTTTTCTGCTGGTATGAATGCCACGCAAACCGGTGGAGACAGTGTTGGGATACAGCTCTACAGCGGAGATTCATCAGATCGTAATGATATGGCTTATAGATCGTAACGCCTGTTTCGTAACTTCAAGCGTCAAGTGTTCATCTTAACAACCTCATCACAACTAATTTAGGGTGGGCCAACGCCAGTCTTGAACTACTTAAGCATATCGGGAGTATCATCCGTGTCAAGTGCGTTCCAAGAAAAACGTCATGGATCACATCACCAGTGCCTGTTTTACTTAGTGCTCAGGCTGCAAAATACCTCGACAACAGCCATCCAGTTTTAAGAGTTTTAGATCTTGTAGCAAGTGCCACCGCGCTTTCGTAGTCATAGGAGATAAAAGCATTACTGACCCAACTGATATAACTTCACTCGCTCAAGAAGTGGACATTCAGCTCTTGAATATGCTATGGCTTTGCCTTCATCGTGGCTAGACGATATTGGCAACCATACTGAGTCTGTCTTGAGATGGAAATGCTATACTTGGAAATATCATCATGTCTCGCAGCTATGGAATAAAATTCGAATGATTGAAGGAACCTTTGCTTATGTTCCTCAATTTCTTCCCAATCTCTTCAAGGCAAGTACTAAGTATTTTGAGAGTGCAACGGTCGCGCCAGGTTGCCTCCCCGTGTGTGACTACTCACTGTGACTGGTGGAACAAATTTACCGTCTCCAGAAATCAGAGAACATAGTTCGACAGACTATAACGTGTTGGAGGGCAATTTAGAATGCCACACCTCAGATCCGATCTGGACTAGCATTCAGCATACTGAATATCAACAATTTCCCAAGTTTTTGTTCGTGACCATTAGACTATCGAGGATGAAGCAAAACCAAGACGAGGGGATAGTTGTTGTGATTCCTTTATATCATCAGATTTGGACTGGCCACCATTACAGCTCTTTGGTACAAGTGCATTGGCAAGTTTCAATGGCTGCAACAGAGAGTATTGTGATGTGAAATGATGTCAGAGTATGAAGGATCGTTGAAATATATCACTAGAGCGCATCATACATGGTGTGCAAGACTATCACCTTGACAATTTGGTTTAGAATGTTGAATTAAGCAATCCAAATGCCTTCACTTGGACTATGCAGCAAGACGCGTATTTGGCTACATTGCTAGTTAGCGGAGTCTATCGGGGCTCGGCAAAATTGCTGACAACCTCGGAACTTCCCTAGCCGCTCCCCACACAGCGGTAATTCGATGACCATGAGCATGACGACTGCCCACTAAATTGAGTATGCACTGCGACCTACTGATGGGTGCCTATCAAGCATCATTATGCGCCATGTCCTATTTTCAACATGCCCGACATGAGAAATGATGACGCTGGCACGCGCCGAAGAGGGTATGCGGCTCGGCGGTATTTTCAACAGAAACATGAGACCCCGCAAGGTTCTGCACGATTTGTATACCCAGGGAGGACGATATGCTATGAAGTTTTGGGGTGTATTTCCCCTGTACTTCTAGGATATTTGGTGGTTCCCCTTTCCGAGGGTCAGGTGCCTATGGATAAGATGCTCATTTCTCTTGATCCGTGCCCGGTATGGCAAAGTGCGAGAAAATATGTTTAGTTTTAGACATATTTGCCTCGATTTGCCTCGATTTGCTGAAGCTCAGGTCTTCAGATTGCCACTACCGATTGGCTCCCATGGCCACCTTGACCCATCACGTAAGAGGAGTGTTGTTCTCATTCCTTTGAGATCCATCATGCGCGATTTGAGAGCCGGGTATATAATAAGAGCGATTCCGAAAGGATTGTCTACGAGGTAATCCAAATTAGCATCCCAGGTTGGGTTCTCTGATGAAGAATACGAAGCCCACGAGATTGACGACTCTGGCAGGCCTGCTTTATCTAGCAAGATCGCTGATCGACTTATGCATAGCAGTATCACCTGAAGAACAGGGAATCTGCTCGCTTTCCTCCAATCTTACCTACCAACTTTCATCCTTTAGCGGAAACGTCTCACGTTCTTTTTTGCAGACCGGCTCTTTAACGAATTTATTGGCACGTTGCGAGAAAGCAACTCTGATCTCCTACGATCCAGAGTTTGAATCGATATTTGCTCCCAACGCCTCACTTGACTTGATCTATACCAGCAAAAACGGCACTCCCATTGCAGATGAAATGGGTATCTGGCTTTGGGACCATAATCAAGTCTGGATGGCTTCAGCTACGGAAAATGGGACCAATTTTGTCAGCATCCTTGACCTGACCCGCAACTCAATAACACGACTTAAGTCTTCCAATCGTATTGAAGTTCTCAACCCCAATGGAGGAGGCTACCACAACGGAAAAGTCTATATCGCAGGGGATGGTAATGAGACAACTGCTCCTTGCATTTATGCTGTGGATCCGGTCTCATATCAGACGCAGATCGTCATCAACAGCTATTTCGGGTTGAGATTCGGAGGACCCAATGATCTTACATGGGCCTCGCGTGGAGGGAAAAGTTGGCTTTTCTTTACCGACGACCCTCTTAGCGAAATCTATAATAACGGACGAAGCTCACAGGTTCCTGACGCCACCTGGCGCTGGGATCCAATTGGAAATACTTTGCTTCCAGTGATCGATCGCACCGATGTCCTCGTACCAAACGGCATTCGCGTGAACAAGAACAGTACCAAACTCTATGTGACCGACACACCAAATCCTCTAGTCTACGGTGGAGGAGTGGTGCAAACATCTTCTGGCCAGGAATTATTTGATGGAAGCTCCAGCTCGGCAATATATTCATTTGACTTGGATGTTGACGGCTTTCCATCAAACCGACGTCTTTTTGGTATTGCTGAACGAGGGATTGCCGACGGTCTACATCTGGACGATGCAGGGCGTGTGTGGACGGGTGAGCAAGACGGAATCGTGGTACGAAGTCCAACTGGGAAAATACTTGGAGTCGTCAATGCGCTTGCTATCCAAGGCGTGCAAACAACGGATTCAGACCGGAGTCCGCTGCAGAATTTTGCGCTAGCAGGGGATATGCTCGTTATCTTGGCTTTTGATAAAATTTACACTATCAAGTTAAGTTCACAGATAGTTTCGGGGATGACATAAGAAAGAGAGAGCAGGAGAAAAGTTTTGCCCTGCTTTTTACGTTTGAGGAGCTTGGGTAGCTGCTCAATGGCTATAAACGAGAACACTATGGCTCATGGATTTGACATTGGTCAGGAAGTCTTGATTATGTGAAGTATAGAGAGATTCGTTGGAGACTATTCATGGTCTCGTTCTGAAATTAGACATTTGATTATTTGAGAGCTCGTTTGAAACGCAGAAATGCCATGCTATAACTGACAGGCATTCGTCAGGTGTCCTGAGAGGTAGTAGCGGACATTAGAACTCCACTATTCCGCCGACTTCGCCTGCCGAAATAACACTCTTGTTTGCGCGCCGACACTTACCTCTTTTGGTTTGTAGTTTGGCCACGGGAAAAGTGAACCCAAAACAGGTCTTATTGACTATCACGAAGTGCGACTGGCACTACAACAAAGTTCATGTAATTCCTGCAGCCATTTACCTCAGCTGTCAGTTACCCTAGATTTTACATCCACCGGTCGATCAAAGGAAGATGACACGAAACAATACCTTCATATTCGAATCCACCTCTTGTCCAGGATTACCACGGACCAAGGAAATCTCGTTGTCGAAGAACGATGGTTTGACCTCAGGGCTTAACCACATGATGGAGGCTTTAAAACCGCTAACATGTTCTTCTCACCTGGCACAGGCCTTCTCGACTGCATCGTCTAGGCTCGGTCCGTCATTATCCGAACTACCGGAAGAGTTCCTCTGGTGATCTCCGTTGGAGAGTATCATTCGCCGCTGTGTTTCAGCACATGGCAGATAATACAGACGTCTTAGACCTCTATTCGCATGCGACGTTGAAGCACCCAAATAAGTATATCTTGGACGACTACTGAGGACGTAATCTCATTCTTAGAGCAGTAAATTGGCAATTAGACATCTGTCCACGAGTAGTTCTTCATTTTTGTTTCTGGAATACTCTAAATTACTGAGAGTACCTCTAGATCTCCTTCATACCAGACATTGTCAACAATAGTGCGCTGAATAACCCATCCACTGCCCTGCCGTACCAAATCAACTTTGTAATGGTTCTTCATAAGATAGTGGCGGGAGGTGCCATCCCGAGGAATATGCTGTGCCTCCACTAGTGCCTCTAAAAGTGCCTTATCGCCGTCCACGGTTACCCGCGGATTGCTTACCGAATGCGTGGTATCGAGTTTTCTGAGCGACGTAGACAGGGCATCAACGATGGCCTCCTTGCCTTGTATGACGGGGTACTCGAATCCAGCTTTTGCAGCCGCAGGTCTAAAGTCGGACATCGCGTTTACAGCAAGCGTGGATGCAAGGAGGGCTCGGTCGTTAAGGTCAATGCCAGCGGCAAAGCGGTATAGGGTGTCGACGACAGCCAATTTATCAGCAACTTGTTGGGCGAGTGACATCGCGTTTGTTATATTGTCTGTTGCTTGCAGAATTCGACAATTATTATAAATAAGAAGGGGATGGTAGGGTTTTCGGAAATATGCTTGGAGAAGAAGAACTTTTTGAAATAAAGATCTATAGCGAACCATATAAGGAAGAGTATGGGTTCCGAATGTTGTATCTATTTTATATTGCGGCTTCTATTGCGAACTCCTTTGTCTCTATATACCTAATACTTTGAATTAGCGTTGGTAATCATCATCGCTTCAACCAGCTTCTTCTGATTGCTAAGGATTGGTAACACGGTGTCAGAAATACGGAATTTATTGTGCCACAGGGAGGGTGGTGGATGGACAGCCTCGCGAGTTTGAATGGACGCTCGCTGACCGCCGGATGGACTCAGGCTAATACAATGCTCTTGGCAACAGGAGCACCCGGAACTCCGTGTTCACGTTCCTTCCCTATCAATTGTGTACTAATTGAGGCTTACAAATCTTGATTATTTGAAGATTTAATCAAATAACCCTGCAAATCATTCTTAACATGATTGTGGTTGTGATTGCCGTTGTCGTTGCCGGAGGGACAGGTGATGTTGGTAGAGCCGTTATTCTCAGTATCGTTGCGAATGCAACCCACAACGTTATTATTCTGGCAAGAAAATGGGTTTATAACACCCTGCTTCGACCAATGCTGCCATCATAGACTGATTGGAACTACTCCGACCGGATGAAGCGTTGACTCTGAAGATAAGAGCGCCCATCATTGCGATTGACTCCAACAACATCCCAGAACTGGGGGAGCACCTCGAGCGCCACAATGTCCACATGCGAATGTATCTAGCGGAGCCGCCGTGATAAACATGGCTGGTGGTTTATCCGCGTACAGTGCAAGCAAGGTGGCGACGATGAAAATGCTGGACTATGTGCACCGTGAAGAAGCCGCGCGTGGGTTGAGGATCTTCAACATTCACCCTGGAGTAGTCCCTACCGCTATGGCGGCAGCCGGTGAACAGAACATGTAGGATACAGATACATCTTTAGTCCATCAACTTCGAGTACATCATCACTGTGTACTTTGTCGCTAATGAAGTGGCGTAGCTGAACTTTCGGGCAGTTACGCAGTCTGGCTTGCGACACCAGAAGCCGATTTCTCACCAACCCCAGTGTAAGGTATCAGTAAGATAATGCAGAGGCAAAGAAGCCTTAGGCTGCATTCCCGTGGACTGAGAGATGCTCTCAAGCTCTCATATTATATTCAAGTGCTTGGTCAACCCACCCCAAGCGCTTGCAAACTGCTTCCCTGCTGGCGAACTTCAACCCACACGCTTCAGGTCGGTTCGCGGTTTTTGTCAGCCGCAATGATGGTAACAAGCGAGAGCCATTGAAGACTTTGATCGCGACCCAGATCGCGGGTCAGGAGAATCATGCCGTTAGACACAGTGAGGGTAAATCATTGCTAACAGCTTTGCAAATTTATTCTCTCCCAAAAGTTAAGGCATGAAGTGGAAGTGCAACATGCTCAAATGAAGACCTGACTACTGATTACCGGAAGGAATAGTCAAGCCTCTACGCTCACCAGAGTGAGCCGGCATATACGCAGTAGTGTGGTCTCTGATACTAACAGTATACTATAGCTTTGAAGGTCTTGATAAGTATAGTTCCCATAATGAATTTTTGCTTGGTATAAGCCAGACCATAATAAAACGTGCGTCGTCTATCTCGTGTCAATCATCAAAGTCGACTCTCGAACCAGTCACTCAAGTCTATAGGGCCGAAAGATAGCGCTAGTCTCAAGTTATCTGATTAAAACTAGCTGATGATGAACAGCACATTCTATCGCAAACCCGAAGGTGCGCAACGTCAATCCAGTGCATTGTAGCGAGTGCTCTATACAGTGTGGTGCAGACAACAGCCGTCGTGCCTCGACAGGCGGGGCATTTACAAAGCCTTTAGCAAAGTCTTCAACGTCTTGATCTGATTTGTTCCACAGTTCGTCCAGTTCTCCGAGCGTGTAGAGTACAGGCACCTTGACACTTGCTGCGAACGTTCGCCAGTAGCTTCTCCATAAGACATTGATGTCGTACAGTTCTTCCAAACTCACATCGTGCTGTAGCCTCTCTGTTTGTTTGAGAATAGAAGGACTGTGCAGTTTTGCTGCTCCCAGCATGAGTATGTCTTTTTGATCGCTCGGGATCCTGATAGAGATACCAATCAATTCTCGCGGGTCTTTGTGGAATTCTTCCATAGGCAAAGTTTTGACGTTTGAGCCAACACCAGATATAGACATTCCAGAAAGAGGATACGGCGGCAGGTCACCGTCACGGGCGTGCAAGGACGACGTAATGACCGCCACAGCTGCCCCGATTGAGTGTCCGTACAAGACGATGGAAGAAACACCTAGATTCGACGCATGTGTCTTCCACAAAAACGGTAAGATGTATTTGTGCAAGTAGATGCCTTGTTCTTGTATAAAACTTGACTCTGTCGGGATTGGTGGTAGTGGAGAGGTGCCACCATACCCCGGGCGATCAATAGCGACGACAGGGACGGCCAGCGCCTGGGACATATAGCGGAGAGTATGGTCGGCATCTGCATCAAAGTAGTCACTGGTGTAAGTTCCTCCATGCACGGCAACTATGAGAGGCAATGCTGCAACGCGGGAAGGTGGAGGCCTCATAGGGAAGTGATTGCTCCCAGTAAGGCACTTTCCATTCGCCAGAATCATCGAGAAAGAAGCCATTCTATCCTTTTCACGGTCTAGAATGTGATCAGGGTGAGTTGGAAATGGGGGGCGCTCATGAAGTTTTCAACACCTCCTGTCCTGGGAATGCTCATTTAGAGAAGTTAAACGACGAGCTCCTCCACAACAATATAATGTAAGGATGTATCAGCTCGGCATAATCAAAGGCTTAGCTCCGAGGTCCGAATGAGCAAACTGGGCCATGGCGCTCAACGCCGATGAGTAACTCGTTTACGGGTAGTTTTAATTCTAAGCCCACTGAACAATGTAGGTACCATCTCATTGCCTCCGAGGTAGAATCTTCCCCGGACATCTTGGAATGCTCATCCTATGAAGCGGTCGAAGGACCGAGATACCATCGAAAACGAATCATTACTTAAGTATATAAGCGTAGGTGGTGACCTGCCCTGCAATATCTTGAGAATATAGATCGTCGACAGACCCATAGTCCATAAGGTAGCACTACTCTAATACAATTTCCTGTCCATCGACTAAGCAGAAGCATCGCCTAATGTATATGTACGAGCTCGAGCCGTTGCCTTATTCTTTGAGTATGAAGTCTTTGGAGCTGGTGTACGAGACAAGAAGATGTCGTCCACTTCCTCAAGAGTCAATTTACCGGTCTCCGGGACGAAGAAGTAGCAAAATGTCCCTACTGCTATACTTAAGCCTAATTATACTCATTAGTAGATAGCTCTCCCAAAGTATAGAAAAGTAGAGCCTTACCGAGGAAGAAATAGCCAACGTTTGTACCCATATTGCCATATTTCGTGCTGAGCATATAAGGTGTTGAGAAGGAAGCTGCGAAGCTGAAGATTTCATAGACAGTTGTGGCGAATGCGTGACCATATGTCCTTAAACCCACAGCATGCATTTCTGGGGCTGTGACAGGAACCGAGGTTGCAATGAAACCTCCGTATGTGAAGCCCCACAAGCACAAAAATCCGGTCAAACTACCCTGAACAGCAGTCTTCGTATGATCCGTGGTTGAGCCAATGGTAGCGATGATCATCATCGCAAGTCCTAGCAATGTGTAGCCGGAAAGAAGGCTATAACGCCTTCCGAGAGTCTCAAGGATGATCGGGCTGCAAATACCACCTGCAGCAATGCAGCCGGCCACGACAAGGGTAATATGATATGGGTTACGAAAACCAACACCAGCTAGAAAGATTGCGGCATATGTCTGAATAAACTTTGATCCAACGACAGCTGATCCAACCAAGATGCCGGTGCTCGTGAGTGTGCGCCGTCGGTCGATACCGTGAAAGATCTCGGTCCAATTCGTAGTTGCTCCCGACTGTTTCTCAAGTCGTAGATATCTTTGAACCACCTCCAATTGTCTTGTGACTTCAGGTGAGTTAGAATCTCTTTGTAAAAAGGTAGCAAATGATTTCCGGGCTTCATCGTGCCGATCTCTGGTAAGTAGCCAACGTGGCGACTCGGGGAAACATAAGGTGCCGACGCCCATTAGGAGAGATAGTGGAAGCTGGCATGCGATGGGAATCCGCCAGCTAGCATCGCTGTGTATATGGGATGTGCCTAAACACACTGCCGCTGCACTCGCGTTTCCTATGCCGAGGCCCACATTGAACAGCGCCATCAGCAAACCACGCCGGCTAGCTGAGATACACTCAACTCCATACTGAGGTACTGCACCAATGATGTGGCCTAGACCGACAGATTGGATAGACTTGCAAGCTAGGTACGCAGTGTAGTTTCCTTTAGTACCTAGCATACCTGCAGCTCCAATGGCCGTCACCAATGCCCCCACCTGAATGGTTCCTCGACGACCGAGGTAGTTGCCAATGAAGCCTCCGATAGTGGCACCAAGGCCAATAAAAAGGATCGACAAAGATGTTAGGCCTTGTTCAAGAGCCGTCAAGGTACATTTGGTTATGGTCGCTCCGTCAGCTGTCTGTGTTGGTCGACATGTTGCGAAGGCGGCATTAAAAGGCTGCATGAGCAACACGATTCCGCTATATCCTAAGGCATTGTTTAGCAATTGTGTAGCAATATATCTTCTTCAGAGGCGATTACCTAGATCGAAATTGTAAATCATTGCTGAAATACTAATGTAGCATGCGAACAGTATCATACACTTGGTTGGCTTCTCCAGAGGAGCATGCGACGATATTCTATTATCTTCCGGTTGGTCTCCATCGAAAGACTCAATATGTTTGGCCGAACTTTCTTTAGGTGGTAGGGTATTCATTGTGCTAGTAGACGGACTTGAGTCAAACTGCTTGAAGAGAGAGTAGACGAACTCTCGCTCTCTCACAAAGGAAGACAGATCTACCCCTTTTACATAACTTGGTTGCCCGAGTCAATCCACCAGGGATGAAAGCGTTGTGGATTAATCCTATTATCCCCGCATCACGGCATACGGGGCTGCTGTACTTAGCGAAATAATCGATGGAGTTGATCTATAGCGCTACTAGTTCCATGATCGTGAATGATGCACGACGTTCCTACGTTGTGTAGCCTTCACCTCGGGCCGACGTGTTGGATGGCCAGGCCAGGCCTTTCGTCAAATTTCTCCGAACCCCGAGACGAACCCGGGGGTGACTGAGGCGACAGGGTTAGCGAAACTTGTTCATCACCAACATTAGCGAACTAGTGGGTTTTCATGGAGCCCGGCGCCATTAATCGTTATAAACCTAATGAGACCTTGGTGCCATTAATACATTGCTCGGTTGATTGTGATCTCTACGCGTTAACGCTTGCATTACACTGAGATATCAGTCAGGCATTCGTCGAGTCGACTCTAAGCGAAATTCAAAGCTAGGCGAGAGGCCTCTGAAATATGTGCAAGGTATCTTCAGTTGTCCGATCTACTTCGTCCACTCCATCTCCCAATTGGAGCCGACTATAAAGTGAGCAACCGGAGTTCCAGTTAGCGCTGTCTGAATACTTGTCCCCTTCTGTGACATTGCTTTCCACACGTTTTGGTGGCTTTGTCATTGCTAGTGTGGATTGGAAGCTGTCATTTCCTCTCTAGCAATTTTGTGCTGTTGTACGGCCATATTTAGTGGGAGCATTGGGAAACAGCTCAAGAAAGATTTGTACATTCCTTAGCATAAAAGCGGAATTTTAGATCAATCAAAATTTGGGGGTCTGGCCTCGATGTCACTTGAAGCTACCCCGCTCCCAAGCAATCGGCCTAGAGCCAATCCATGTTAGCGCAAAGGGATAACATTACTTACTAAACTGTAGTTCAGAGAAGCACCACTTCTAATGAGAATCACAAACCGAAGTCAAGACTCGAGTGTAGCTTTCCTTTCTCTGCTTCCTCTCTTTCACCGTCGATCAGTCCGTTGAAACACGGGTACGGGGATCAGAACGCTCGGAGGACGTCATTACCATCCAGATGTCCGGTCTCCGGGAGGCTCCAAAGAGAGTCAGCGCCTGTAGTGAATGCCGGGCGCGAAAAGTGAAATGTAAGTCTAAGTTAGTAGCTTGGTTACCTTGAAAGTGTCAGGCTTACATCCATTATACGGAAAGGCAACGGGGAGAAACCTTGTAGTAAATGTTTGGTAAGTGCTCATGATTCGCTGAAAGATATGCACTGAATTATACCAAAGAGCCACAATGCCGAATGCATCTATCCAGAATCTCGAAGAGGCAGGAAGAAGGACCTCAGAGGTGCAAGTGCATCACTGGAGGATCGCCTAGCGCGTATGGAAACCATGATGCAGGCCCGAAACAACATCCAGTTTCCGCCATCCGAAAGCTCCCCCCCCGATAATGTTGTCGACGACAACACCCTTTGGGCGCCTACGCAGGGCAACAACCATAGCCTTGGTGACAGTGTCGTTTGGAACTCGATACAGAGAGAAGCGCATAGTGGATCGGTTGCGCCACCCAATGAACGTCCAACAGAGATTCCCCTGGAAAATCTCGAGGGTTCGATCGCGACTTCCCCCCCGATCGCCTCTTTGATACCTGTTGAGGCTCGGAATTCGCATCATGGAATTTCAACATTGGCAACACATCGCAGCCACGACGATACGCATCAGTCGCCTCTTTCGAATCGCTCGGACATGCAGCATGGGACATTAGATACAGAGGCAAGCGTTCTTGCCCCACAGATGGTACGGAAGTCTTCTATTCGCTTTGTTATGAATTCACTAACCATGATCAAGGTAAATTGGGAACACCATGGTAGATTTCGTCTTTGCAATTGACCATCGCACAGTAATTGACTCCAGTATTACAGGGCCCGGATCATGGTTGTCGGTCTGCTCCAAGCCGGGACTAGCATGGGTAGCCCAGAGAACCGGTGTCAACGACTTTACAGATAGCGCAAGAGAGCTGGTATCCACGTGGACGAGACGTCTATCCTTGACGCGTAAAAGGCTTCTGCATCCTCAGGATCATGACCCTGACCCGGAAGTTGCTTGGAAATACTCCGATGGTATGTTACATCTGTCGCCATTTTATCTGCCTAGAGGTTAATATCAGGGATCAAAGCATTTTTCGAAGATTCTCTTGCGTCGACCCACGGCGTTGTTTACCGTCCAGAATTCGAAAGCGCTTTACGCGCTCATCTTCAAGGTGATACAACACTATGCGCCGACCCAGCATGGTACGCTCTCCGGAAGACAGTGTATGCATCTGGTTGTCGCATCTACAAGTCCAAACATACAACAGCGAGCTTTGCCGAAATTCAAACCGAGGCTTGGAGTTTCTTCCAATGCGCAGTGTCTGTACTTCCAGAGCTACTATTTACGCCTACAGGCCTACTGGCAGTTCGTGCCCTGACTACCATGGTGCAATCACCTCCCCCGCCATTTCGTCATACTAGGCCCTGCTAATTCGCACAATCAGACGTTCTTCTCAGAAGGGCTTGGAAACCCTGCCCTGGAGTACATGCTCTGCACCAATGCGGCGCGCGTAGCGCAGGCGAAAGGCCTACATCGCCGACCTGCTGATACGTGGAACCTTTCAAAGCATGATGAACTACATTTTGGTTGGCTGTTCTGGGCTATATACTGTTGCGACAAACATATTGCTCATCGTTCGGGTCGACCGTCGGTCAGTATTCTGCATCATAATCACTGGTATACATTAATTGCATCTGTATCTAACACGGATTAACAAGGCAATTGATGACGATGATATCAGCTGCGAGATTCCCAATGAGACATGCCCGGGCAGTACAATCGATATCCAAGCTTGCACAGCGCTCATCACCCATGCAAAGTTATCTTCGCGAATCTCCAAAAGCCTGACATCTGTCAAGGCATTCCGGCAGAGTCCTAGCGAGTTCCTCCAGACAGCGACATCATTGGATGCAGAACTGCGAGAATGGAGGCAATCTCTCCCTATCACTATGCGGCCTGTTGATAAACTCACGGCGTTTCGGATCCCGTCCAACAGCATAACATTCTCAACAACCTACATCCACTATGCTTATTACGGTACTCTGATGGCTATTCATACAATGATCGCCTATCCTTGGATTCGCAGTACCGTGTTTGACCACGATAGAGATATGGTTGATCACGATCAGATAATAGCAAGCTCTAACATAGTCGCAGATGCTGCAAGGAACATCATTGTTATTGCGAGGAGTCTTGGGATTGATGCGGCCTCCATTCAATGGTTCAAACCTCTTCTCTACACATATGTGCTATAAATATAAATGCTGACGAACTTAGGTCCACCTTCTACTACCCGATGACAGGCATCATCAATTTGTTTATACACATTCTGAGATTCCCAACACTTTTCACAGCACGGTCCGACATTGCGCTACTTGACATTATGGCGGGGCACTTTGCTCACATGGAATTTGTCACTGGTTCCGAGCTGAACTTTCCTTTTGCTCGCAATGTCGCAAGACTAGCAAGACAGACCGTGGAGAAAGCTTCGCAGAGTGGAACTCATACTCCAATACCTCATATTATTGAAGAGGCCTCCAATATGCAACAGCAAGTAGACACGCCTTCACAGGTAAGAATACTCCTGTTCTCGATTTTCAGTGTAGACGAGACTAATTACGTAAAAGGGTCTTTTTGACCACGGAAATGATGATTTTAGTATGGATGACTGGGGATTTTTCTCTTCGACATTGATGGGTGATGGCCCCTTCAATTCATATACGGGCTTCAATGTCAGCTGACAGGACAACTTTGACTTAAAGAAAAGCCTTGTATCTATGTCCACGAAAGCTTACCTTTACGAGTGGGCTGAGCAGGATGCTGAGCTTAGCTCCAGGAAAATGAATTTCACATCACTCACTACTTGAGGCCGTGTGTCTAGTTCCCCACTTCTGAGATGAGCGTAATTACTTGAAAAATATAGAGATTACACAAGGGCGAGACCACGAGAGTGACATAGGCCCTGGGTATTGTTGCAATCTCACTTTGTACTTCATTGACCTGTCATGTGCGGAGTGGAATTCGTTGCACATCAATATGCCTCACAGTCCAACTTCTGTTTGCTAGCTTTTCCATTACTTGGATGTCGAAGTGTAATTAGAAGGAGACTAAGCAATATCAAGGGCGCCTAGACCCTAAGAATCATACAGAAAACAATGATATCCGATCTACTCCCAGATTTTAAACCTCATCATTCACAGGGCAGTTTAGTGTGTTCTAATATTTCAAGGGGACCTTCCATCACCAGGGCCGCTTCCTACGTCAAATATTGACTTTCAAAATGTTGCGTGCCAGTATCTCAGCTAGGGGTAAGAGAAACCCTTGGCGGAGACCTTGCAAGAAAGTAGGAACAACTCAAGGGCTTGCTTTGCTTTCCAGAGATTACGCTCAACATTGTTCGGCGCCGAGTTTATTCGGGCTTCGCTGTCTTGGCACTGAGCTCTGCCGAGGAGCAAGAGCATTGGGTAGCCGGAGAAAAGAGCCCGCGAAGAAGCTAACTGCTAATGTATCCGGCTACATCAGTGGTAGTGTCACTGTAGGATGATGATAGAGCGGGGTGATCACCTAGGTCCAGCTTTATGTACGGACTGTGATCGACCTTCGCTCCAGAGTCATCATGTTCTCTATGTCCTTCTCGATCTGAGGAAAAGATCTCCTTACGGAGGGCATTCTGAGCTTTTTGGCACCCTTCGGTTGACATCCATTGTTTGATTATAAGACAGGATCCTATTCTCGACAAGAGAACTAACAAGTAGCTGTGCACGTCCCGCAGATCAACTTTCTTCAATGAACTTTCCCGTCAGTAAAGCTTGCCGATTAAAGAGGCTTTTCCATAAACAGTTTTCGAGATACGAGCCTGTCTCAATCCAGGAGTTTTTGAACCAAGTGACATGCTCATGGTTTCCTGTTAGCTGTACATAAATGTCCTTCCAAGCAAGTAATCCGCTGCAAAACTAATCCACCCAACAGTTGATGGCCGATCAGTCTTCGTATTTCCGGAAAAATGCCTTGACGCTCTCGAACTCTCTATCGATCACTTCTCGATGTTGTGAAGATCGCACTTGAAAGGAGGCTGAAAATGGTTTCGGCCCAAGCACGAAACCATCTGAATATCCTGTGCACACTTCTACATCCAATGGTGGAGAGTTAGGATCAGCAGTAATGGAGAAGGCCCAAGCAATCTTCGCCATATTTATCATCTGTTATATGCACGATATTGTTAGAAGACCATGTCGATCCTGCTTACCCGTCATGCTCGAATGTTTTGTGAAATTGCTCACCAATGAATTTTCAGCCAAACGCTGACCTGGGCATACCCTTCTTCCTGCCCCGAAGCCATAGGTCACTCTGCGTTGATCATTGTCGGCCGAATCCTCCTGTGTGTTCTTACTGCCGTACTTATTCTCCAGAAATCTCTCCGGTATGAACTCTTCGGGATTTTCATACTCTGCTGCATCCTGATGAATTGACCACGTGTTGGCAAAAACGATAGTTCCCTTTGGGAGAAGATAGCCGTCATAGGTATCGTCCTGGATTAGCATGTGAGGAACACCCCCCGGTGCAACTGGGCGCCATCTCAAAGTCTTTTAATTCAATCAGATTCGGATATCGCACAGCAGTTCTGGTACTCTACTCACCTCGGTCATGATAGCTTGTACATATGTAGCTTTTCCGATATCGGAAGCACCTGGCGATCTGGAGGTACCGCAAATCTCGTCGAGTTCTTTCTGAGCCTTTTGCAAAACAAGTGGATATTTTATCATGGCGAGGATGAATGAGTGCAAAGTGGCAGAGGTTGTATCAGAGCCAGCTTCCATCTAATCGCGAGATGACTGAATCAGCCTAGTTTCAGACGAATGTCTCAGTTCTCTTACCAGGATGCCGCCGGTATAGATAAGTTGGTCCGAATTCAACCCACTTTTTTCCTTGTTTTCCAGTAACTTGTTCATAAAGCAAGGAATTATGTCCAGTCTGTCTCTTCTTGCTTGCGTCTCGTCCAATAAACTTGAGTAGAGAGTCCTTTGCTCGCGTCGAATTCGAGCGGCTCGAGATTTGTATCCTGCGAGGAAGGCGGGAATATATCTCAATACTGGGAATGCGTCAACGGGTGGTGTAGCACCGGGTGCCAGGATCTCCGTAAACTGCTCCTGTGCATGGTAAAGTGCCTGTACTTTTGGCGTTGCATAACTGGTTGCCCTTTGGCCAAAGACGGAAGCAAGGATAACTGATGTGGAATAGCGTCGAATGGAGTTGAAGCTAGATGCTGGGCTCTCCATAATTTTATGCAGATTTTGCAGCGCCTCTGCCTCTTGCACAGGAAGAAGTGCATCAACTGTTGTAACGCTCAAGAGAGCTTGGACTGCCTTCCTAAGTGCTCTCCATCCTTGTCCATACGGGACAAGAAGGATATGTGCCTCATTTGGACATAACAGTTCGTTACCGACATAGCTGTCTGGCCGACTGGAATAGATGGCCCCTCGCTTGTCAAAGAGCCTAAAAGACTGCTGAGAAAATGTGGACACTAGTATCTTGGTAGTAATACGAACTCCTTGACAGCTTGATGAGAATTCAAGACTACAACATTTTGAGGCCCGAACTTCAACCCCACGATCGGCCCATACTGCTCCGCCCACTCGTGGAATCTAGATAATGTCAGCTTTAGCTCTGGATCATAAATTATCCATGGTGAATGGGGAAACCAACTTTATGAATGGTTTTCTTAGGGGCAACTGATGGAGATTTCCTAAAATTGGGACAATAGGCGGACCAGGAGGGAAGTCTCGGGGTCGTCGACTGTTCAAGGAATACAGCACAATGAGGTAAAAAGAAAAGGTCGTTGCGGCTAATGCCAGTAGGCTGATATACTTGTACATTATTAAGAGTTCAGCGAAAGTGGAATGTTTACAATGCGCCTATCAAGGAGTTGACCACAAGAGACTCTTTTACTCGTGAACTTGAGCTTTCTGACGCCTTTAGTCGCCCCAAGCTGCCGCCAGCGTTCGGCGTTCGGATTCTAACGAGCTACCATTAGAGGTTGAGGCTCGGGTGCCCGGATTCTTGGCAACCAAATTCCTTGTTCTGAGAACTCGTTAGTTACAGGTAGAAGGGTTCTCGGTAGTTTCCCGAGCCCGAGAGTAATGGTTAAATTTATATTACACTATCGAGGAGTAATTGTTGAGCAGTTCGCTTTCGTCCACGAGCCTAGAGCACTAGTATTCCCGAACAAGCGAATCAATTTTCCAAACACGACCTGAGGAAAGGAGTCATGCATAAAGATCTAGACTTCCAAGTCATAATTGTTGGTGGTGGTGGATGTGGTCTTTCCATGTCTTCTTTTTTGTCCGACTATGGTGTGCACCATGCCTTGTTCGACAGAAAGAGTGACGCTTCAGCGCTCCCAAAAGCACACTATCTCAATCAAAGGACTATGGAAACGCTCAGAGTCCATGATTTGCACACTGAGATTAAGGAGCGGAGTTGCCCAATGCGCTTCATGAGCCAAGTTGCTTGGGCAACTTCTCTAGGGGGTTATGACTCGTTGGACCGAAAAGTAATTCATAAAGTTCCGTGTTTCGGAAACGACAATAACTCGGAAAAGGCCCGTTGTTATCAGACTGACGGTGCAGAAAGATCTACGAATCTTCCTCTATGTAGAATGGAGCCAATTCTGAGACGGCTGGCAGAAGAAAGAAACCCGGGAGGCATTCGTTTTGGCCATTCAGTCACCGACTTCCATGACCATGGTGATTATGTGGAGGTCACGACTAAAGCTCCTGATGGAACAACTTCAACCTACTGCACACGCTACCTTGTTGGGGCCGATGGTGGCCGCCTCGTTGGTCCACAACTTGGCATTGAAATGGAAGGCCGCACTGGCATCACCGATATGGTCTCTGTGCATATGGGGGCCGACTTGTCGCAGTACTGGGATGAGAGGTTCTTTGCGTGTCATTTTATAAACGGTGAGTGTGGGACGATTTTTGAAAGTGGAGCCATCGTGCCTATGGGACCGACCTGGGGGAAACGATCTGAAGAATGGGTGTTTCATTTTGGCTTCGCCCTAGATGATGAGGCACGGTTCCAAGAAGACAAACTAGTTCCTCGAATCCGCGATCTACTCAAGATACCGGACCTAGAGATTCAAATTCACCGGGTTAGCCACTGGATCATTGAACGTGTCTTGGCGAGTAAATATCGGGTTGGGAATGTCTTCCTTGCTGGAGACGCGGCGCACAGACGACCCCCTACCACCGGGCTTGGATTGAATACCGCTATCGAGGATGCATTGAACCTCTCGTGGAAGTTAGCTATGGTTCTCAATCATGATGTCGATGCAAAAATCCTCGATACTTATGAACTTGAAAGGAGGCCAGTCGGTAAACGCAATTGTGACTGGGGGTTGTTCACTTTTGAGAATTCGGCAGTCATAAATGCGGCTATTGGACTCGTCGCTGGCAAGAAGCAAGACAACAAAGCTAGATTTGAAGCCATGTACGAAGACTCGTTGACTGGTCAGAGCATTCAAGCCCAGGTGAAAAAGATGATCGAGTCACAGTGCATCGAGTTCGGGGCTCATGGTATTGAGCTTGGCTTCACTTATGACAATGGACTGAATATATCAGATGGTACAGAATCACCAGAAGTCGACCCGCTTGGGCAAGATTATTGTGCCACGACTCGACCGGGACACCGTCTTCCTCACGCTTGGCTGGAATCCAAAACCGACCACCAGATTATTTCTACGCACGATCTTGTAGGACCGAAAGGTTCATTCTTGCTCCTCACTGATCACATTGGGCTAGAATGGGTTACCGCTGCCAAAAGACTCTCTCAAAAATACAAGATCCCGATAAAGACTGCTCAAATGGGCCAGCATTTCTGGGATATGGAAGATCAATGGGAAAAGGTCAGTGGGATCCCCAAGGGTGGTGCCATCCTAGTGCGACCTGACAACTTCGTGGCGTGGAGATCGAAGAAACCCTCGAGATCACGAGGACAAGAACTAGAGGAGTCCTTTGCCGCGTTGCTTGGATTGCCCTTGCCAGTCGAGATGAATGGTATCACTCATTAGGATTCGGTAATGGCGTATATTGTCGAAGGAAGGATGATTGCATTATGAGACTTGATATTTTCACCTTACAATGACTCCTTCTTCCGCAATGAAAGGCGGTGGCTTGCTGACATATCATCACTGTTGAGTGAAAATCAATATAAGCTTCGTGTTTGCTCTAAAAATGGTTCATGTCAACGTACAGGTTTTCCGATTTGTGCCTTTACCTCTCTTCCAGCAGGACACGTTCAACAGCTGCAAAACGAGGTTGAAATTTCCTCACTCATCAATGACAATCGCAATGGTTCGACCAAGGCATGGACTAGGCTCAAATAGATCTATCGTGTCTAATACACAAGGTCAACACATCAAGCTCAACACATCGTTGGGGGTTTCATCACCCATACATTGGATCTGCGGCGCCCCTTAGGAGCTCGCATCACCAATGAACTATCTTTCTCGGTATTCGGCATACACTTGCCGGCCGCGACTGATGGCCGTCGGGCTTCTTGGGGTGGTCCCGGCACCTTGAAGCTTCTTTCGCCCGAATTTATGAGCCAAAGCACAACGGCTGCAAGTTGCGACTTCCTTTAACTTGCGTCAGAGTGCCTGGCCTGAGCGACTGTGAACATCCATACAAGGACAACTCCATAGCCGCTTTGGTCACCAAATTTTGTTGTTACTTTCTATCCTCTCCCAAGCTGATCACGCTACATTTTACAACTACAACCTTGATATCCCATAATGACTGTTAACGTAAATGTTTTCGGCAATTCGACGAACTCCAATGGTTCTATGCACAACATCAAAGTGAAGTCGCCATCTTCTCTTGCACATGTGGTATTTCGCACATCCAACTACGATGCTATGGTCGACTATTGGCAAGCCTTCCTGGGAGCAGATATAACTTTCAAAGACTCCAATCTGGCTTTTCTACGATATGATCACGAACACCACCGGATCGCTATTATCAGAGTGCCCGGGGTAGGGCCCAAAGTTGCGAACGCAGCTGGTCTTGAGCATGTTGCTTTCAGCTACGACGGACTACGCGACTTAGTAGACTCTTACCAGCAACGCAAAGCATTGGGAATGCATCCCTTCTGGTGCACCAACCACGGGCCAACAACGAGCATATACTACAACGACCCAGACGGTAATCGAATAGAAACACAGGTCGATAATTTTGACACTGTTGAAGCCGCAAATGCTTTTATGACGTCGGAAATGTTTAAACAAAACCCAATAGGCACAGATTTTGATCCAGAAACCCTGGTACAGCAGGTCGAGGCTGGCGAAGATGATAAGCTGATCAAAACAAGGAGGGAGATCGGAGTGCGGGGCTTGCCAGAAGGATTTTGATGTGTCGGCTGTCCTAAAGCGAATGAGCAACAGCATTTTAAGCTCATCTCATTTGTACCATCGTTATCATGGCTCCGAGTGTGATCCGCACCCGCGCAGTGTTACGAAGGAATGAGTTGTCATTCGAAGTCCCACGGAGAAAATCGTAACTATATATACTAGGCAGTACAGGCCTTGGCGGTTTTGGGTACCGCCAAGGTATTTAGTCGTAATCGGAGCGCGTCGAAGCCTCGCGTCATTAGAAATGAAAAGACAAAAGAAATCACACGAGCATATTGCGCGCCTCACGTGACACTCATTATTGGGTTTTATCTAAATACAAAGCGATTTTAAGTCCTTCCCTACACTGCGATCTGAACAACAGGAATGATAAGTCTAACTCAGAGATCAGTCGATGATGTTCCCAAACTTTGTCCAGACCTAAGCTTCATTGCACCGAGCTCGGCTCAAAATTGGTCTTTTTGAATTTTCCAGTTTTGAACTACGCGTTTTGTCCCGGCGATGCATCTTCCAAAGTCTCGTGGTAAAGTTTGAATTCTAACCATTACGGGCAGACTTAGTTTCCAATTCTTTGAAAGCTTTCAGCAGCGCAGTGCCATATTCCTGCGGATTCGTCGCAAATGCCAGGTGAGCCCCTGGGAAGATCAACTTATCACAACCAATGATTTCCGCTTGCCTGTCAACAGTCCTGGCATAAAATGCTTCTCCACTTCCTTCACCCTTGGCCACAGCAATCGACCCATTGTTTCTTTTGATTCGATCAAGATCTGGAGTATAAAGGCCAAATATCAGATACTCGTATTGGAAGAAATAATCCCCTGTTTCATGTGGAATATCTCGTCCGTCAAAGGAAAACCCAACCATCTCTGTGGAGAACGCTTTCCATGCAGCATCAGAACCGTACTGCCGCCACGTATCATAGACTGAGGCATTAAAGTCAAGTTTCTGTGGCGCATCCGGGAGAATTGCAGTGGTTGGCGACTCATGAGCGATGACATGCTCGACAAAATCCGAGTATGTCGATGCAAGCTGTAAAGCAATGAGACCACCACCACTGTTGCCATGGATATGTGCCTTCTTGAAACCCATGGCACGGATGATAGCAACAACATCGCGCGCCTGCTGAGGAATATTCAATGGCTGGCACTTTTCTTTTGGTAGACGACTTCGCAAGTTTCCTCGTCGATCAAAAGATGCTACAGTATAGTGACGAGCCAAAAGCGGCACTATACCATTCCAAATCTCTCCATTGCCTCCGCCACCAGCAACGAGGATCAGAAGAGGCCCACTACCCTGGTACCAGTAGTGTAATGTACATCCTTCGTTGTCAACCGTATCGAATTTTGCATCAAGAGCCATTACGCATGGGCAAGAACTGATTAGGACGTCGTTTCTATCTTCAATTGAATGCTTTTTTCTGTCTCCTAGCGAGTATTCGAGCCACAGAAATACCTAGTCCGGGCCACAAGCCCCTGCCGCGTAGGGATTTTGGCTCGGGGTCTTGGCGACCCAGGAGCACCGAGTCTGGAGAACAGCCAGCAAACCTCTGCTACTCGGTAGATTCAGCTCAGAACTGTTCCAGACCCCGGGTTTAAGGAATCGGAAATTGGTACAGAACTCCGGGGTAGTATTTTCACCCACTGCGGTGTCTGACTGAGTTATTTAATTCGCAATGAGTCGATTCGAGGAGGTTCTTGTGGATCGGCTTCGTTTGCTGAAGTGACATTATTGCTACCACACATTAGTAGAATAAAGAACCGCTTTTCTTTTACTCCCACCTGCTCAAAAGCAACTCGCTGACACGATGGTTACGAAGGCGAACTCGGATCGAATTGAGGATTCTGGTGCCATAGAGCAAGGCGAGCACGATCATGTCCCGCAGAAGAACACAGATATCTATCACGGGGATGCTGAGATAGTGGTGGATATTGGCTCGAACGCTGCAAAGTCAGAGGTCGCGTCAAACCTGAAACTGGCATCAGATAGCCATGTAAGTTTCAAGTGACGCGTGTGTGAGCTCAATTGATGACAATTGTTAGACGATCTTGATTCCACAGCCCTCGGATGACCCTCACGACCCCCTCAACTGGTCTCACGCTAAAAAGCACCTGTTACTGGCCACAATTGGTCTTGCTGCGTTTGTTGCTGACTTCCAAGCTGGTGCTGCGGTGCCGTGTATCATCATCCAAGGAGCAGAATGGCACTTATCACCAACACACGTGAATTATGCCAACAACTTGAATGTCTTACTCGTGTAAGTCAAGCGTGATACCTAACGATATACTTGATTTAACGCGTGGGAAGTGGAATCGGAGGAGTTACTGCCATGCCATTCATCTTCTTCTGGGGACGAGCCCCTCTTATGTTCTGGTCTGTTGTAGCCGGGACAATTTTTACACTTGGCTGTACGCTGAGTTCAACTTTCGATACTTATTATGCAATGAAGGCGCTTCAGGGTTTCACTTTCACAGCAGGTCAGACCTCAGGCTTGGCCTTTATTCAGGACACTTTCTTTTTCCACGAACAAGCCAGAAAAATCGGTATCTGGACTACTTTCTTCTTAGCTTCACCGTACCTTGGGCCATTATTTGCGAATTTTATCATATCTGGAACTGGTTCCTGGAGAGCGGTCTTTTGGCTCACCTTTGCGATAGGATGTCTGACTGTCATGTTGATGATTCTCTTTCTGGATGAGACCTGGTACCGCCGTGACATCCCAAGATCGAGACAACCGCCCAGGGGAGGACGGCTCTTACGCCTAATCGGTGTTTGGCAAGTGAGAAATCACACTGGTTATTTCGGCACAGTATCTGAAGGAGTACGTCGCATATTTGCGGTGTTTTTGAAACCTATTCTGCCTTTGATTATGCTTTATTAGTAAGTGATGAGGCTGCGAATAAACTGTGTAACATTGACATTCCTTACCAGCCTCATGAACTTGATGTGGGCAGTTGGAATCAACCAAACATCATCGATACTATTTTCTTTACCAGTTACAGAAGGGGGTTACGGCTTTAGTCAAAGCGTGGTAGGCTATATCTTCTTCGCCCCTGTTACCGGCGTTGTGCTTGGAGAGCTTTTTGGGCATTTCTTCAACGACTTCCTTGCCTCCCGCCATATCCGACGACATAAAGGCATCTTTATCCCGGAAGCACGTCTGTTCCCAATTTATCTCTCGACAATCTTCATGGTGCCAGGGTTAGTGTTGGTTGGACAGTCACTTTTTCACCATCTCCACTGGGCTGCTATCATCATGGGCTGGGGTATGTTCGTCTTTGGCTATATGGTTGCAACGGTTGCCGTTACTGCGTATGCATTAGACTCCTATCCCACTGCCGCTGGTGAAGTTTCTGCCCTCATCAACCTGGCTCGCCTTCTTGGAGGATTCTCTGTAGGGTAAGTCAGCAGTCTCAGTTTTCTAGGCGAGGTTCATCCTAACATTTTATAGATATTTCCAGCTTGTGAGACTAACAGTACCCCTTCTTCCCAAGTCCAACAGCCGCTGACATTTTCCTTAGCAATGGGGTGAGAAAAGCGGATACAATGTGACATTCGGAGTACAGGCAGCTATAGTTGCAGCTGGAATTATGATTATCCCGCTCCTTCATATGTATGGACCTCGATTGAGACATTGGGCTGGACCACTAGATTGCTGAGCTGCATACGGCAGCTTCGCTCTCGAGTTCCCAGACGGCTAGCTGTCTAAGAGTACCCAAAGTTCTACAAAACCCTGCTTCGACATGACAGGAACGGAGTGGCGGCTTTTCACCAATTCGAGTTTTGTAATTGTGCATGTAACTGCTAATGAGCCTCATCGAGCTTGGTTCTCAAATACCATCGTTACGACTAGTAGCAGCCGATTTCCATCTACAAGTATCGGTGAAATAGAATGCTGCTTTGTTTCCAGCAGGGTAGGAGTCTTCTAAACGTTTCCGAATTAACCTTAAGCAATGCCAAGGCTGAGATATGGTAAATGCAAGGAAGTTATCTCTGAGGAAGACATGGAGTGCTCCCAGAATCTGATCTACTCTACCAGCTTCTTGGTACTTTTAAGAAAATTCAGAGAACTAGTCCATCAGCCTTTATGACACCATCCCCTCCAGTGAGCCAGTGGTTGGCGGAATTCATGAGATTAGTGATCGACTCTGGCCAATCGGTCCCAGGCAAACTTTGCTTGATTTGGAATCCTCGTTCGGATAAAACCCATGACACACATCTGTAGCTCTTCCGTCGTCCAAGATCATTGAGCTTGATCACACTCCCTTGAGTGGGCACCACTGAAGTGAGGGTGTCTCGGTCATAGATAACATCTAGTGTCAGAAGCTTCCAGCCATGTGGTGTTCTCGCTAACCGTGAAATGAACCTGGTCCAGGAGACGAGGTCATACTCCTGGCCTTCATGTTGAGTGCGTATCTGAATATTCCCGGTTGATTCTGATAGTGCTTTGTTGCCATGTATGGTAACCTCGACAGGATTGATTGTATGTATGGCACCCACACCACCCTGTGACATGGCTCGAGAGCCTGTCACAAACCCATCAATGTCACCGGTAAACCTAGATTTTGAGAGAAGTATGTTAAATTGTGGGTCGCTGGCAACAGATTGCCTATCTTTAACGTAGAATCTGGACCTACCAGGAGATATCAATAAATGTTTTGGAAGCATCAGGATGATAACAACTCCTCAACTTGTCCCATTGGCAAGTGTCGCGATAGTAGCGCTCACGGATAAGTAGTGACTTGATTTCGAGGTCGTCCAGCACATGCTCCAATCTCTGAGAGTCCATTTTTGCACGAATTCTAGGGGGAATCAATGCCGTGGAACTCGAGGAACGATTGAAATATCTTGCGGAGAGAATCCGACTCCGCAGGCTCCTTCGTGGAACCCTACTGAGCGCCAGCAACATCTCACAAACATCGCTTTCTGAGCTCGGGCTTCGGTTGTAGACTGCCGAACGCCGCGACAGGCGCGCTCTCAATCCGGGCTTCAGTACTTCGCGGTCAAGTTCGGCTTTATTGCCGCCCAAGACGCCGCCAGAGCCGATGCTTGTGTTATAGTGTTCGCTCGCTAGTAGACAAGCCATCATGATTTCCGTCGCTGAAGAAGGTTGACCACCAAGAGCTAATTATTCCTGGGGTGCTGCGTTTCAAAATTGTTGTTTGAAATTTGGTGATACTATCCTTACCATCTCAGGGTAAATTGTTGTGCCGAATAGCAAGCATGGACTTGGACTACGGAAAAATGAGGAAACTACCAGAATTTGAGCAACTGCCCTCTAGCAGCGAGTTGCTTTCATTCAATGCCATTGCTGCAATATGCCTTGTTATTGCTCTTCCGCTTCTATGTCTTTTCTACTATCGATTTCTGTCACCATTGGCAGGGGTTCCAGGGCCATTCGTGGCAAGTTTTACTCGATTATGGTTGGTGCAGCAAAGTCGCGCAGGTAAAATACACCGCACAATGATTGAACTCCACAAGAGATATGGGCAGATCGTTCGAATAGCACCCAATGAGGTTTCTGTAACGGATCCAGCAACTATCAAGAAAATCTACGGTCTGTCGCTCGTTGGACCCCTGTGATGCATCTGGTCAAAGAGCTGAAAATTAAATACAGGGCCAGGAACAAAATTTCGCAAAAGCAGTTGGTACAGTGTATTTCAGGGCCAACGCAAATTCGACTTGTTTGCCGAGTCGAATGAATCTATCCATGGCCAGCAGCGACGACTCGTGAGTCGTATCTATTCAGCCGATTCATTGAAAGAACTTGAACCATACGTCGCCAACGCAGTCTCCCATTTTATGGTAAAGATGGAAGAATTGCAAGGCACAGAAGTCGACATGGGAAGATGGTTGCAGTTATTTGCATTCGGTCCGTTTCAACCCGTCTTTTCCCCTAGAGTCAATGCTGACATAGGCTAGACGTGATAGGTGAAGTAACATTCTCACGACGCTTTGGTTTCATGGATGCTCAAAACGACGATGGCATATTTGAGCAGATTAAGTCGGTTTTGCACTCAGGATGCTGGCTCGGGCAGGTACCTTGGGTATACCAGATGTGTAAGTTCTTCGAGCCTGTAACAGGTAACTTGCTTGGCGTCAATGCTCGACACGGGAAGATTCGTGACTATACTTTGCATGAAGTCCATAACAGAAAAAACGCGGGCGGAAATTGCCACGATATTCTGAGTAAGTTGTTCGAGGTACAGGAAAACAAACAATCTGAAATGGACATAAGCGACGTTATCTCCATGGCCTCGAGCAATATCAATGCTGGGAGTGATACAACGGCCATCTCCCTAAGAGCGGTCATCTACTATCTTCTTAAAAATAGTCGATGCAAAGAGAAGCTGCTGGAGGAGATCGATACAGTAATGTCAGGGGAAGATTCTTTCGCCGTCGTTACAGTCTGGCAGTCAAAGAACATGCCATACTTGCAAGCTTGTATGTATGAGGCACTGCGACTCCATCCTGCAGTTGGCATGAGCTTGCCTAGAACCACACCCGCTGGTGGTATCAGTATCGATTCACATTTCATTCCAGAGAAGGTAAAGTTGATCCAAATGGTTAGAGGTATCACAAACTCGGCTAAATCAATGCAGACTATCATCGGAGCCAATCCCTGGGCTGTGCACTATAGTGAGGACGTATATGGTCGGGATGCTGACCAATTCCGCCCCGAGAGGTGGCTGGAAGATGAGACAGGTGATTTGCGTAGGTCGATTGAGACTTTCGAGTTGCCTTGAGGAAGCTAATTGCCTATCCCGCAGACCGATTTTTCTTCGCATTCGGCTCCGGCGCGAGAATGTGCCTTGGCAGGAGTAAGATCCTAATATTTGCTTTGCCTTGATAGGATCTCGCTTATCTTGAATAGACATTAGTTGGATGGAAATGTCCAAGGTCAGTGTCACGGGCAGGCAGCCCAACTCTTTCCCAATTGAAGCGACTACTCTAACCTACAATTCATCTTGACAGCTTATCCCCACATTATTTCGTCGATATAATCTTCAGCTGACGAATCCAAATGCTGTTCTACATGAGTCTTGCAAGTATGTTTCGTTCTGTCAGCAGGTATCGTTGAGCCATGTTAACCTATTTCGTTCCAGTTTCTTCGTCATGCAATCTGGATTGAACCTCACGCTCTCGCGGAGAATCTTAGACGGGCTGCGAGACTGAGTAGTTAAGACACCCTCGGTACCTTATCTCGGTAATGACCGCTCTGCTATGAGGCGGCCCACCTAGTCCTGTTTTTCTGTAAACTTTCAGTGGCTTGATTGAGTTCTCCAGGACCTGCTCCTCAGTTGCTGGAACATCAACTCGAGGCCAACACCATTCGGTAGTCGCTAAAAGTAGCCACCTTTCAAGTAATTCCAGTATCATGACAGATAGATATCTCATTTGACTGCAAATCAATGAGTGATGTATGTTGATATGAGAGGGTTTTTCACTAGGAAGAGAGCGCCTCCCATCATCCTTCCATTAATTTTCGTCGTCCGTCGTCACTCGGCTTTGATCCAACCTTGGTGGTTTCTCACCATGATTTAAGTATAAAAGTAAGCATTTTCTCTGCCGCATTGTATCCTCAGGTCATGGCAGGCCCGAGATTTTCTTCACTTGAATCTCGCCGAACGACCCGATTTAAGATCATCAAGGTCCGAAAAACTTCGAAACGCCCAAATCTGGGCACGATTCGTCCAAAGATAGCATTGTACGCAAAGGCTCAGGGGACTTATCTTATGTATTCGGTCGGCAGAAATCTGTCTAGTAGACATTCCGCCCTGGTGACATACCCTACTTGGTGGAATATGCAGATGATACTTTGATGGCCACGGTGGCTGGCACACCATCTACTCCTGCGTTCGGCTACCGATGCGTATTGTTGTAGTCCATACAAGTTTTGGTCTATAGACATCGAGTACGTACAAGTGTACACTCCGAACCGTGTGCTCCATTTGAGTCCCATTCTTCATCCTTGCATTCTGTAGAACTGCAGCTCCAGTTCCGTCCACAATCATGCCCACTGTTGTGTGGACGCTCGCCCTCTCGCAACATCTTGTTGTGGGGCATGCTTATCTCTGCTAGACTTAGATTTCTTGATTCCTCCAGAAATCACAGCGGCACCGAGGGAAAGTAATCCCAGTTTGCCTCCAGTGAAGTCTCCTCGTCCAAATCTGTATGCCAGTTTTTCACCCGTTGCAGCATCCGCTATCGGTACCGCAGGAAGTTTCAGTCCAACTGCAAGATATAGGAGTACCACTGCACATTCCTCCAGCACTTCCATGAATAGGGAAATCGTGATCGCTGCTGTAGACCCATATCCAGGTTGAAAGTCGATATTGTGGCTGAATGCTGCGATAAGAGAATATATAACACGAACTAACAGAAATGGTAACGCGAAAGCCACGGCAATAATAATTGACCGTTCCCCACGCTTGGTCCTGCGGGCCACAATAGAGGCGAAGGCGCACAAGAGGCATAGTAAAGCGTACGCCACGGTGAACAATATGACGCCAACCTTGACAGAGCCCTCATCGTCGATTTCGGCCGGAGAATTTGCGCTCGTAGCTCCGACAATGCAGAGTATGAGCCCTACACCAGCAGGTATTTGGACAAGTCTCAGAACTAGTAGAGAGAATATTGTGCTCCATGGTTGCCGAAGTATAGAATAATAGCTAAAATCACTATAAGCACTACCTTCTGCAGAACACAATCGTGAACTCACCTGCGAGCCAAGAGGCCGAGCGAAGCCAGCAGTAATGGTGATAGCCCCAGTACAGAGCATATCAGTGCCGTCGTGCTTGCTCCATTGGAATTCGGGCTCGATATCAGGACCATCTGACCCACTGAACCTGCAATTCGAACCGCACAAAATATCGTAAGATAGATCCAGCCCGAGCTCTTTGTGAAACCATGTCTGTAAACCACAACCATGCTGGCTAGAAGTGACGGTATATAGTATATCAGTTTCCAAACAGCGACCCCATCAGCGTAGGTGAACTTGACCATGATTTGAGAGAGTAGCAGAAATAATCTGAAAAGTTGGAACGAAAGTTGCCAAAATGTAATAATTGGTTGGTTCGGTAATAGGACTAAGAATTTATCATTGTGTCCATTTGCTTCGAGGAGCGACAAGCCACAGCTTTATAGTCTTTGATCGATCGCTTGGTCCTGGGACTGCTTCGAAGACCCTACGAGACCAAACATAACCCGAACAGGATTTTGACCACACGTGCTAAGTAGAATCCAGCACTATCTCAGCTGTGGCTCTCAGACCTTAGTGTGCAGGTCATGCAGGGCATCGTGAATACGTAAGCACTATCACTTCCCCGTCGGGTTGGTACCTGGCGAGTATCATACCCGATCCGGTAGGTATCGACTGAACGAGGTGCATACCAAATTAGGGATTTCGCGCAATACCCAGCACTCGGAGATGCACTGCCTTGAAATTTTAAATGACAGCGAGCTGCATTGAACTCCACTACCGCGTCAATACGCTCGGAGGGACTTTTATGTTGCCCAATGACTAGTGAAGCCTTCGGTGTTGCGGCAGATGACAGAGTACCATAATCCCAATAAGTCAAACGATAGCCATTGGATGTGTCTGTCGATCGTGGCAGGCTTGTCGAGAAATAGAGCCTTTGCTCCGGCATCTTCTTACCTGGTGGACAATGAAAATGTTGTGGAAAGGAATGCACATCATTCCGGCGACTTTCCTGTTTTGTCAAACTCACATGAACTATTCGAGATTTCGAATGATTAACCTGAGTTTCTCGCCGTCCCGGTTCATCCTGAGGTTTAGAAACTTCTGCAGAGAATTTTCGCGAACCTATCTCTTACTCGTGCTCTGTACTGCTGAATTGGTGCGGAAGACAGATTTCCCCAACGAGTACTAGTAGCTATGGCCATCTGTGTACACCAGGTACCGTATACCGCAAGTTAATTTCAGACACATCGTTATCAGCTGCCTAGGGAGATCCAGAGTGGAACGACTGATAGATACGAGAAGCCACGGCTGTAGCCATTAGATGAGGTAATCGTCCTCCGTAGCTCTAGCACTAGTCTTTACATTACTCTTCCCGATTGTCACAATCACCCACCTCTGCCAAGCTCAATGCTTTCAAGCCACGAATAGTGAGATTTCCGACAATGCGAGTTCGATGTTTTCAAGCCCTACAGTATGTCAGACTAGCCATGCGATGGTTTTCAATGGCGTTTGCATTAAAGTTCGATCCCTGAGCATGCACAGAAGAGCGTTTGGATTGGGAGTTTGATGTCGTCAGATACCATGGTTTTACGTCCAGGCCTATGTTCGGATGATGTCGAGGAGTAGTCCAATCTTGTGGAATCAAGATTTTGTGATACAGACGTTGTTTGTCTAAGTGACGCAACGCTGTGACTAATCTCAAGGTTCCCACAGCACACCATCGTCAAGATGGTGTTGCGATCCTGAGGTCGTTTGCGTTGCACACTGCCTTCCCTGAGCGGCCTCAAAGGTCAAATTTTATCGGGTGTGCTGCAATCACCCAAATATTCCTGTAACATGATCACCCTCGTAATCACAAGGCTGCCAGAGGATCCATCAAAAAGTGTTGAGTAGGGCAGAGCTTCTGGAAGGTCTACTTGTGGCCAAGGCAGCCACGAAAGCTTCGACATGAACTCTAAATCTCGTATAACCGGAGGATCTCTGACATCTTGGAATATAACGCCTTACTGAAGAGCAGTAGATTCGGCAGAGAATAACAGTCAGTATGACTTCGGAGGAATATTCAGCAGGCGTCAGAAGCTTTCCGCTCATTAGACTCAAAGAGGAACGCAACTCGGCGCTAGTGCAGGGAGACTTACGCCGTCCAACCTTAACCGGCTAACCATGGTTTCCCTGCTTGTGAGGCTTTGACTGAATGTCAGAGCGCAGGGTGAATCCACGAATCCGAAGGACAGCTAGTACTCGGTAAGTTTTCGGATCGAGTCTAAACACGCGTCCTGTCAAGTCGGAACAACGATGTAATTGCGCGGGCCCAAGCAGATGGCCGCTTTTCTGACATGCTAAAAAATACCATCGTTGCGCTCCCTACATAGCAGGAGGCTCATATTGACGTAAGGAAAAAGGCGCAGATTTAATCTGACGAGTTTGAGGTTGAAGCTCAACGCTGAAACTGAAGAGCAACATAAGAACACATAAATACTGAGGGACGCTACACCTTTTGTCAATGTACGTTCAAACCACTCCTCATACTTCATCACTCGCCATTCTTCATACCGTTAACACAACCCAATAACATCCCGAAATCCAACCACACTAAAAAATGGGAATACTCAAGACAGCTATGATGAGCGGCGCTGCCATGTATGGCATCAAGCAGGTCGCCAAAGCTGCAGAGTCCCACGGCAGCAACAACAAGAATAGCATGAGCTCACGTCGCGACTACTCAGACCGAGACTATGACCAGTACTACTCTCGACCCGATGAAAATAGCAATCGCCAGATGAATCATAGATATCTTCCTCAAGCTCGTGATATGCAGGACCGAACACAATACAACCCAGCTTACTCCAATAATGAGTCTCGACAGAGAATATATCTGGAAGATCAAGCTTACAACACCGGACTACAATATTCTGACCAAGAATGGACTGAAAATCGGCCGCAGTATGCATATGCCACGAATATGCGCTCGGCATCTGCGCCTCCACCTCAATATACCCGACAGAATCAAAACAGACAGCAGGGTTTTGTGGAGCCAGAAGAGATGATGGACGATCCGAGAGACTTACAAGGTGGAAATAGGGCTGATATGATGAACATGTTGGCTCAACAAGCTATGAGTATGGGGCTTATGGGAGGCAAATCGGGTCAAAAGGATAAGAAGGGAAAGGGTAATTTGATCAGAGATCTCATGAGTAAGTAGATATAAGAAGGGGTTGTGTTTAGAATCTTTTATTTTACACAATAGTGGCGCTTCGGCAGAATAGATATTATGGGCTTACGATAATTTAGTCAAATCAAGCATTGATTCAGCCAGCGCATGTCTATAGACCTCTTGAGTAAAGCGGAGCATTAGGACCCTGGCAGTAGAAGTAATGCTACGTAAATTAAGCAGTCGTGGCACTTGACTTGACATGCAAGCTGAAAAGAGCTTTTCTTCTCTTCTCGCAGGATGTTAATACTAGCGGGAGTCAGATGTTATACTCCAGGTGCTCTAATTCGCGCAATCACTTGTCAAAAGGAACGCTTGAAAGATTCTCTTCAGTCTTTGCACACTCGTCAAAACATGGTCGATTGTGAAAATCACTGACGCAATTCCCCAATCAGCTGGTACTGCTCGTATCAAGCAAAATAGATAGCATCACCCTGAGGGTCCTGCTCTCTTGACAAGATCATCCGAAAGTCCATGTCCGGCCAACGAATTGACGGATCTGGCAACTCCGGGTGTCGATCGGAGTTTGGAAATTTAGCGACTGAGCGCGCAGACCCTCTAGCTCCCCTCACATTGAAATTTACTTCGACCTTGCTTTTAAGTTTAGCTTGGTTCCATTTCGGTGTGAGCCAGGCCGCCATGATACTCTGACTCAGCGAGTGAAAGTTCTTCCCTACGTCACTGACGATTTATATACCCACTTGGGGTCGGGTCAGCCGAAACGTATTCAGTTGTATTTTTGTGGTTCAGTATCGGTACTCGGCAAAGTCCACGTCTTGCCGATTAGTAACATCGGTTCAAATTTAAGGGTATGACAGGGGAATCTCCAGCAAAAAATGCGAGACACGAGTATGCCCGCATTGGGTACAGTATCCAGAAACGCACTTAGTGCCCTGTTTCATAACATGCCTGAGATTGATCTTCGCGCATGCAATTATAGATCTGCAGCTGAGCCAAAGTCTCAGCCACGACAGCAGCTGTATTGTCTTGAAAAGTAATGCTAGTTTTCCCCACTCGTCGAGGACACGTACGCTTGTTCCGTAGCTGGTATGCTTCTCGCCGCGACAGGTCTATAGCAAACAATGACGGTAGTCTGGTTGACACAAAATGGCACAGCAGGGCGTTATGACTCGGATGAAGCAGTATATAGACTGCTCTTTCCGTATAGATCTGTCTACTGCAGTACTTAGCATTCATTATCATCTCGAATAGAAGAACAGTACACCATATACACCTTTTCTCGTATTGATCTCCACAAAGTACGACCGTGCTCGACAATCACTGTGAAAGGTATCAGAATGTTTTCTGCCGTCTGTCTATGTATGTTTCAAGCGCAATGTAAGGAAACGGCTCGCGATTGACATCACTTAGCATCTTCGGACCCGAAGAACCAATGGAGCTATTGCCCATCTGTTCCGACAGCAGCAGTATTTGCCATAATATTCTTCCTTACGACTTTGGTCCACATCGCACAAGCCTTTCGAAGTCGTCTATGGTTCTGCATGGTCGTCTTCGTCGGCGCGCTCTGGGAAACGGCTGCCTACATCTTGCGCATTCACTCAGCTAGGAATCCCACGCAAAAAGGATCTTACGACGCATCCTTTCTGCTGATTCTGATCGCTCCTATCTGTATCAACGCGTTCGATTATATGGTCATATCACGAATCGTCAAAGCCTTCCTTCCACATGGACGAGTTTTTGGCTTGAAGGGAACGATTCTGGGTAAACTGTTTTTTTTTTTGATATAATGTGAGAGTCCTCAGTTCTTGGAGTGACTAGCGTAAACAATTTCTAATGCGCACGGCAGTTCATTTCTTGTCCAGATTGGTGGCGGTTTACTCTCACTCTCGAAGGCGCCAAAAACAGCAAAACGAGGTCTCCACATTGTCACAGCAGGTGTTCTCTTCCAAGAAGCGTTAATTATCTACTTTTTCTGCCTGACGATGCGCTTGATCTCCAAACTCAAGAAACGTTTACCCCCAACGACGACGTACTATCGAGCAAGGCTACAAGTGAACTCTGTTCAGCTGTCTTTGTTGCTCATCTCGGTATGCTCCAATTCTGTCCATTCACGTCGCTCTCGAACATTAATATGAACATGATATAGTACAGAATCATCTACCGGCTTGTCGAATTCACCGCTCCTGAAGGTGATTCTCGAAGCAAATACTTTGATGATCACGAGTGGCTAGTTTATGTTTTTGACGCCACTCCCATGTTTCTTGCTTTGTTGCTGATGAACTTCATCCACCCTGGGAAACTTCTCGGTCTGTCATCTAAGTGATACGATTTCTTTCTCAACACCAGAGAAGACGGCCAGTAGCGGACTTTTGTCAACTGAAAAAACACTCGTCAAACCGTTGGCTCGAAGTCTTCAAAAGAATCAAACCGCTCTTCGACCGATTGAGCTACTCCACTGGCTCGGATAATTTATTTATATGGCATATACAAAGTCGCTGAAAACCTTGGAGACTATACCAGCTTCTTCAGAAAGCATTGCAGTGGGAGTGATGAACAGTCCCAAACCATCGGAGGCCAAACCACAACCCCCCCACCTGGGAGAAAAAACAACCACGAATGATCTCGATGAGCGCCTGCAGGTCGCAAAGTCCACAAAGATCAACAGGCGTGACTGCAGAGGGACAGTTGACAGAAAAATCCACGAGTGACGCAAAGGGTAGGTTCGGTCCATCATCATCATGATGTCGGTACCAAGACAAGAGGTCTGCTGTGCCTGGGTTGAAACACAGGAATCGAATTTGAGAGTGCCTGGTTACTGACCAGTATTCTACATGTTATTACTGTCACACTGGCAAGAATGAGACTCAACCATCGATGGTAGTGGGCTGGAAATCTTGTTTCGTGATGATAAAGCATCCACCCTCAGAGTTTTTTCTTTTGATCACTCGTGTAATTGAACCAAGCTTTTTCCATAATCGTCTTAGATTACTAGTCGCCAGAAACGTAACAAGGCCCCACTCAAGTTTCGACCACTGACCACTGCGTATTGAGGTAGTGAAATTGTCTGAAAGACCATACACTGAACCGTAGGTAGCCATATCCCTAGGCTCTGAACTGAGAAGAATTTCAGCCATAGCTGAACGGTAGGGTGAGAAGGTATTGTCCTTTCCGGCCTATCCCCATCAAGGAGCGTGACAGCACCAATACTTGGGTACGGAAGAATGTCTCATTCACCACCAGTTTGAGACGTGCTTTGGAGTCCGTCCACAGGACAAGCTGGCCCTTTGTAATTTGATCTAACCTGAGTATTCGGAGCGAATTACCCTGCTAAGCCATCAGTCACAGTCCAGACATGCAACCTCTTTATCCGCTTGAACGCGAGGTGGCCTTAAGACAAAGTCATGTTAGCGCCGACACCGGGTCCATTACGCTTTAGTTGTGCTGAAGTAGCATCAAAAGAGCTGTTCCAGCCATCGCTTCCAAGGCAAGTCCGCCGCTATGCCATTGGATAAATTGGTCGACAACAAAGAACCATCTACCGAAGGCACTCATAAAGGGGTCCGCAATAGTATTGTAAGAATTCTCTCATCATACCATGGATTGCTCCATATGGCCTCCGCACCAGTCAGCCTTCCCTTCGCGCTGTGGGAGTATCGACCTCTAGCAATCCCAGGATTTTTACTCCTCGAAGGATGCCTCATGTGCGTCACTATCTGGTATAATGGCTGTCGCATTGAGCAGTTGGCATCCATGGCGGAGAAGGAGAGGCGGGAAATATGTCTCTAATCCAAAACCTCTAGCTGGCCCTTTAAGATCGATAAGCTGGGAAATTTAATACATTCTCAGATTTCCTTATTATCCATATCTAAAGCTTATAATTACTGTCATGAGGCATCTTGGCGAGCAATACTACTAGTAACCTACGCTTCGAAACTTACATAAGATAGTCGCGGAGAACCATTACGTGGGTTGACCTAGGGTGGGAAACTTCCCTCTCCGATCACTGCCAACAACACAGGGACAAAAGTATTAGCTGAATAATGAATCTTTCATGGTCGGAACCACAATTAACGAGTAGAGAAATACTAAGTAGTTGAATTCGATTGTCTATCCACATAGGTCATTAGGTCATCACCAGTGACACATTACGTGAGATAAGGGAAAAGACCCTACTCGAAGCGTGGTAGCCGATAATTTTGAGATGCTGCCGCTGAACTCTGGTTAGCTACATAAGATGCTCACCTAGACAAGATTCTTGACTGATTAAGAGCGCTAGCCAGCTAGATCTTTTCGAAAGCTAAACAGACCTATTTTAGTTGGTGAGGTGCATACAATTTTGGATCTCTAAACTCTTCACTTTCAGATCTCTGTTGTCCAACGAGTCTGATACGACGCAGGGAACAGTTCCTAATTTTCCGCCGTCCGCAAGTAGGATTTCTCCGTTTATGTATCCTCCAGCGCGGCTAGCGAGGAAGAGGATCGCCCCAGCCATATCCAGCTCATCACCAAACCTTCCACCGGGATACTCCTCTGGCAAAATAATTTTCTTCTCAACCCAGTGGTTTGTCATTTCCTCTGGACACACTAACATATTATTTAACGTTGGACGGGATATGAAATCAACCAGGATGGCGATGGAGCGAGTGAGTGGTGACTTACTTCCAGGGGCGATCGCGTTAGCCCTGATATTATATGGCACCAGTGTCGAAGCCAATTGCTTCGTCATGTGCGTCACGGCGGCCTTGCTCTGCGCATAGGTGAAGGCTCCAGGCGAGACCCGCATGAACCCGGCCACACTGGCGAGGTTGATAACCTGGCTACTCCAGCCCACATCCTGGGCTTTGTTCCCTGCGTCAAGCATCTCGAGGAAGCTAGCGATTAAACTCCATATTGCAGCGACATTGGTCCTAAAACACTCGGCCTGGTTGACGAGGCTGACCGCCACCAGTGATTTGGCAAACTCGGCAATGCTGGCCCCTGTCTGGGGTAAGACCTGAGTCGTCGGCCCCTCGATCGCGGCATTGCATACGAGTAAGTTGATCTTTTGTCCTGCCTCGTTCGAGATTCGCGAGACTGCCGCCGATACATATTCCAAGGATGTGATGTCACATCGGACGGGGATGATATTCTTCGTCGACACCGAGGCCTCGCAATCGTCCAGCGACGACTGAGTGCGGCCGAGGATGAACACCTTTGCAGCACCATTAAGCGCCAGTGCCCGTGCTATGAATCGACCAAGCCCTGCTTGACTCAATGAAGATAAATCAGTTTTCTCAAAGTTCCTAGTAGAAAAATTGAATTTCAATTCATTCAAAAGCTGGAATCCTTGGTTACGAGCCTGGTGGTGGTAGTCGTACACCTCCCTCCTCCAGTGACCACGGCGATGAGGCCGTCAGTTCTAAACAAGGACCGCAGGTCCTTCTCCTGCAGAGGGTCTCCTTTGGCCATATCTAGACAGAATTGAGAAAGTTCAATGATAAGTAGTTTGGGGGTTAGCCGGGTAATGGTTGCAAGGAAGTTGATCGATAATGAGGAGTTCGGACTTTAAGAAATGGAAATATCGCTTGATTATATACCAACCCAGCTCTCTAAGCTCGGTCGACATGCTCAGGTACCAGCTAGTTGTTCGATATTAAACCCCCAGAACCTGTTCCATTCGTGCATGTTATTTGCCTACTCAGATTATTGGCCCACCCAAGACCCACATTAGCTACTAGTACTTTTGATAGCCCTAACTTAGTATACTGCCACTGGCTTTTAATATACAAGTCGTATATGTTACTAAAAGCGCAAACGTTACAAATTGCCAAGATCCCCCACAGGAGGTCTAGCTGCTCGCTTGAAATGTTTCCGCTCCGTCAAGGCTCTCAGAGTCCGCAAGAAAGTGGCTCTCCCAAAACATGCCTTTAAAATCTAGTACTTCGGTTTGATCTCCACTCATGCTTTGGGCGAACATCGAACTATATTCGCCCTTCTAAGAATTATTACGAAAACTTCACCCACGGTCGTTAGGAGAGACCGGGGCTGAGGTGCCAAGATGTTTTATCATTAAGCTCCTTATCTGGATTTAACTAACTGTTTGCTCGCTGACAACCAGGATATTGTCCATGATCGAGCGGTGCAGTTAGTGCAAGTTGGTTCTCTTCCTACCGGCCTATTGTAGTCTGGTCCGTTATATTTTCCTGGTTTGCCCACAATTTTCTCGATGGAGAATGGCAGAAGCATCAAGGAACAAGATGGTGATCGCAATGTGTCCGACTATGCTGCTAAAAGGTGCCTCTTACTTCTCTATTTTTCTTTGCGCCGCATACCGCCAGTAGCGCACACGGCTCTGTTGTCGAAAATCCTTGCCCCAGACCATCATGATGATGAAGAGTAGACCGCAAGCAAAGGCCAAGCCTGCCGCAGACAAGAAGTAGTTTTGGACCCCGAGATTGGTGAACCAAGGGCTGATTGCAAAACTAATCGCAAAAACCAGTGTGTTGCGAACTAGAATGAGACTGACTAGAGCCTCGCTCGAGACCTGTGAGTAGGTGTCGACAGCGTAGATGATTGGGAGGAGGATTGCGGTCGTGAGGCAAAGGCCCAGGAAGAACGAAGCGAAGGCTAAACCGAACCCTGCAGTATCTTCTCGTCAGTACTTCTGTAGAAGTAGAGCCGATCTACACTCGCAGTTGGATCGATCGACTTACAGTGCACGTGATGAGTAGCTCCTACCCCAAAGAGGATCAAGGCAAAAGGGACACCGATAGCCGGGAAGATGCAGAGCCACAGGCGGAACTCGGCTTGGGCGATACCGTTCCTCTTGCGGGCCATGCTAATCATGAGTTTGTCACTTGCGATACCGGTGACTAAGCAGCTATATTTCCATCCCAGGTTGGGGTGTCAGCTCCTCTGATACAGATACCGCTCTTACAAGGATGGCTGTTGCGAGAGGGAAAGGAGATCGAATACTTACGCCACGATGATCCCCAGAAGAGATGCTATGTTGAGGAGACCATTATTCGTCGCCGAGAAATTGTAGGGCGGCGAAGACAAGATAACGGACGAGACACCAAGGGCTACTGTTGACCAGACCACCGCAATACCGTTGGCGAAGCCGCAGTAGACTATGATTGGGAGAGATAAAAGCTGGAAAGGTCGTATACACATTACCCACAGCTTGTTAGGGCGTGATTTGTCGAGTAACGAGAGTCGCTTCCAGTAAGGCTTCTTGTTGTACTCGACAACCAAAGCAGGTTCAACTTCCGGTTCAAAGGTGGTTGTGGCTCCGGCGCTCTTTTCGGCGTTGTCACCAGCCACGTCAACGGACTTCTGTGTGGAATGAATCTGAATTTGGGTGTGCGGCTCGCTGGTCGGTGCTTGCTTACGGTCGTAGTTGGTCTCTTCCAAAATAAGGAAGACTACAACGGCGCCGAATGCGAGGCTTATCGCCGGCCACCAGAGGACCCATTTCCACCCCATGCCGTCCGCAATGAAGCCAGCCAGGATCTGATGATTCTTCGTCAGGCGGAGCCCCCGATAGCACAGAAGACGAGAGACTCACAGGAGCAATGGAGGCAGAGCTATTGGCAAACAGGACGTACATGCCAAGATATCGGCCACGTTCATGGGCAAAAAACTACAAACAGCTTGGTCAGTGGATATTGATTGATAGCAGTGGTTTCCAGTGCACTTCGGCTCCTTACTATGTCCGTGATTGAGATCTCGCACAGTGACTCGAACGGGGCACCGAAAAAGCCCTGAATACAGTTCTTTGCAATCCACTGGCCACTCGTTGTGGCGTATGGGGCCCAGAATTGGACGGCCTGGACAGATCATAAAGTGTCAGCGTGACAGACCGGTCTTCATTCGACGCACACTGGGGCCCGATGCTAAGGCGGATAATTTACACATGAGCCCAAGAGAGAGAGTAGATAAATGGGTCTTTTGCCAAATTGTAAGGCCATTGGCTGCCAGAAAATGCAGCCCCAGCCGAAGCAGAGGAACAGGTACCCCGTGCCATTATTCAGCTCGTTGAGCGTCAGGTCGGTGGACTCGAGAAGCTGAGGGAGCACAGAATTGATGGCCGCAAAGGCAGTTCCGATGAAGAGGCAGTAACTGGAAATTTGGTTAGCGAGAACAAGGCGCTGCGTCTCAGCTATCAAGTCATAGGAATGGGTTTCTTTGCCTCTGGAGACTTACGTTGCCAAGCCAACCATGTGAAGTGCCTTTCGGCGAGGAGACCAGTTCAAGGGATCTTCTGGATCGGCAGACGGCGTTGGCAAGAGGACGATGTCTTTGGTCTTCTTGTCATGCTTGGTGTGCATCGTTCCATCTAAGTCGACAAGGTGCTCGGTGCCAGGGACAGCCGTCGTGTCGATGCCGAGGGCATGGTAATCGTGCTCCGTCAGAGTAATCATCGTTAGCAGGCTTGATACGTCTAGAAATACTTCCACGCCACTCTTCACCTGCTTTCTTGTTCAGAAACGGGAATCTGGTTTTCCCATTTTCGTGGGCGTCGTCTGATCTTTATCAACTTTCTGGTCTGAGGGGACCAAATGCTGTACAAGGTTGTCCAACCACAGTGCGCGATGCTAAGCTAGCAAGCGAGTCAGCCAGTTCCCGGATTTGGACTTGAGCAGGAGTCGAAGACAGGAAAGCTGTCTTGCTGGTGTAGGAGGGGAGATAAAGGCGCCTAGATAAAGGCGCCTAGACAAAGGAATCTAGATAACGGCGGCTCGATATTTGTTATCGTCATCAAACTACAGGTACTATCACCCTACTGGGGATAGCTAAACGTTTAGCTTCAACTCCCAACAAGCTGCCCAGCCGAACAAGAACATGTCGACAAGCGTTACCATTAGCCAAAATACTCGCAGGCCCTTCGCAAACACCGTCCAGAGTATGAGACCGCCACGTATGGGACTCAATATTCCCAAAAATCCCGCGTCGCCTAAGATGAACGGTGAGAAGTGCAGCCTGAGAAACTGGTAGATAAAGCTTGAAAAGGCATGCGTCATGTGCTTTCGAGAGCGACGGATGTGTTGTGTCGATTTCCAGCCCCGCGCCCCCGCATCAGATCAATCGTGGACTGAACGTTGCTAAGAATAAAACAGCTCAGCGGGTCGGTCCTCTCCTCAAGATATTTGCAAGACTACGCTATACGAGTTTCAAGTTCTCTCTCTGTGATCAGATAACACTGTTGGAGGGTATTAAGCATGGCGGCGAGCGAACACTGGACGGTCAAGGCGGCTAGGGGAAAGAAGATCTTGGAAGATTCAATCCCGCGACAGTGGCTGCTCCCAAACCCTCCTGTGGTCGAAAGGCTTAATGTCCTCGATGTGCCTAAGGAAAGCATGCCGGCCGAGCAGTACGAGATCACTGAGCTCAGTGCTGGCGCGCTGGTCAAGCGAATGGCGGCTGGCGGACTGAAAGCCGAAGTAGTGACGACGGCATTTCTAAAGCGGGCCACTATCGGTCAGCAGCTCGTAGGTTGGTTCATGTCAGTCTTGACTTTGCTTACCGCGATGGCAGATCAACTTTGCCACTGAATTCATGTGGGAGGAAGCTCTGGAACAGGCTAAGGGGCTCGACCGATATTTTGAAGAGTATGGGAAGATTAAGGGGCCTCTTCACGGCGTCCCGGTCTCAGTCAAGGTAACAGGCTCACCCTCCCTTGTGTCATCCTGCTGGCGTAGTGCAATATATATCTAAGCCTTACTTTCCATGTAGGAAATGGTTTCATTTAAAGGCCGAACTCACAATGCCGCCGTTGTCGAATGGGTCGATCACATTGCCGCCGACGACGCCCACATCGTCAAGATCCTTCGTGATGCCGGAGCAGTCTTCCATGTCCGGACAAACCAGCCCCAGACAGTCATGGTGTGTGCAGGGTAGATAGGAGAGCCACGGTCAGCCACGGTCAGCCACTGACGGAGTTTCCAGCACCTCGACAGCGGTAACAACATTACCGGTCTCACGGTTAACCCGAGTAACCGCAACCTGAGCGCGGGGGGTTCATCTGGCGGAGAAGGCGCATCGATCGGGTTCAAATGCGCCCCAATCGGAGTAGCAGCAGACATTGGAGGCTCTATTCGCTGTCCTGCAGCCTTTAATGGCGTCTATGGATTCAAGCCCAGCGCATTGAGGACCACACTCATCGGCATGACGGCTCCAAAGGTCGGTAACGACGCAATCACAACGGCTTTAGGACCAATTGCCAGCTGCATAGACGACTTGGAGCTCTTCCTCCAGGTGGCGTCGGACGCTAAGCCATGGGACTACAATGCGATGATGATACCCCTGCCATGGGTTATGAAGCCACTGCCTGAAAACTATACTATCGCAGTGATGATGGATGACGGGTTAGTGTTCGGGCCTCCCGAGATGAGAAGCACACTCGCTGACCTTCTGTCGTGATAGGAATGTCCACCCACACCCCCCCATGACTCGGGCTTTGAACTTCGCGAAAGAAAAGCTGCAGAAAGCCGGTATCAATATAGTTGGCTGGGAACCGTACAAGTGGAAGGAGATCGGCGACCTAGTAGTAAGTAGAGCGTGGTTTCATTTTTGACGATGAGACCACTCGACTGACGACATCGGCAGCATTCTCTGTATTTCCCGGACGGCGCTGCCTGTGAGCGCGAAGTGATTGAGGCAAGTGGTGAGCCCGTCCTTCCTCTCACCGAGTGGTCCTTCTCCTGGGCAAAGGAACTCACTCTCCGGGAGTTGTTTGCCAAAGCCCTGCAACGTGATAAATTCCGCATCGAACACCAAGCCGTCATGAACATGCGAAATGTGGATTTTATCTTGTGCCCGTCGGCACCAGGAACCGCGCCGCTCGCCGGGGACGTCCATTACTGGTTCTATACCTCAGTCTGGAATCTACTAGACATGCCTGGTGCGATTTTTCCTAGCGGTTTACGGGTTGACCAGGAGCTTGACAAGGTGGAGGTGGATTACACACCCAGGAATACAGACGATGCGCGTGAATATGAAAAATGTAAGCATCAATATGCGTCAAACATGTGCAGTGCTGACCTGACTGCATGCAGATGCGCCAGAGAGATTTGTCGATGCCCCTGTCAGCCTACAACTTGTTGGTAAGCGATACCACGACGAGGCCGTTCTCGCCGCGGCCAGAGTCGTGGATGACGTTCTTCAAGATGCTCATCTAGGCCGAGAGCCGAGAATTGGAGAGGTTCGGAACCAGGACGGAGTTCCCATGAAGATTTCGGGAAAGTTGTGAAGTATTCGTTACCTGCTGATCGTTCAAATACAAGGCACGAGTGCTCACGAATCTGTCGAAGATGGTGAGGAGGACACTCTGATATCTTGGCTTCCACCAAAACTACCAGGTAGATACTTGGAACGACTGTCCGGTTGAGATGTAGTCGATGATGGGATCATATATCATCACGCCCTGGATAATTTCCGCCCACTCTTGCGGCCATAAGTGCACTGTGAGCCTGCCTCCTTGCTGGACAATCTTGAAAAAAATAATAATTTCCTTCCAGGCGAACATGTGTATCATTTATGAAGTCCCAAGAATTGCCACCAACTCCAATATAGCGTTGTCGTTGACATAGACTACTCCTTCCAGCTACTTCAGTGCTGCGATGACTTCTACTGCATTACGTCGCCCGATCGCACCGCACCTTCCATGTACCCCTGCCATACTAACAACTTCTCGGTGCCTACAAAATGTAAGATATCGCATGGCTCTCATCGCACTCGGGACGCTGCCTCAGGGAACAGACCCAGCGCCAGTATCGTGCTAGGGGCGCCCTGGCATCACTCATCCTTGGTCCACTCATGCTCGCTGGTACGAATCGGCTGGGGAACTACGGACTTGCTCAACTTTTTCGTACGGACTTCGAAAAGCGTGTCAACATGAATGAGAAACTGCTTCCTGCGCGCTTCGATTGATGGCAGCCTGGACCATTCTCTTCCTAGGTCGCCAACAAGGAAGCAAGTCAGGGAAAATTGAGTGTCTGCGCCGCAGCTTGTGTCCCGAGAAAAGGCAGGCGGTCCTTACCTGAGCTCAGGACTCCAGAGAGTTCCCAGTCGCGCCACCAGTGAGTGTTATAGATTAGGATCATCTTCGAGGTGCAGCCCATGTGTGATCCCTAGACAATCTTGTGTTCATGGCGGGCAGGGAAGGTGAGAGTTCGATCCTGCTGTACATCGGCGTCGGACATGATAGAATGACCTTTTTGGAATGGTAGGTCGTTGCCGTGGAGATAGAGGTGACGGTGCACCTTTCTGATCCGGCGTAGGAGATCTTGGAGCCAGGTGTCGACAGTCGCACCGCACCAGGCTTCAGCCCGGTCGCGAGTGACTTGGAGATCGTCTGCCATCCTGGTAGATAATATCTCGCCAGCGCCATATAAAGCTGGAGTATATATCTGGAATCTCACCTTGTCTGGCCCGGAGAGACTGCCCACCTCCCCTCCCATCCGACGTGAGGGAATGCAGCCCGCAACCGCTCCAGCAGTATCCGACAAAGAACAGGACACTAAGCTCGCTGGACTCTGTCCCTAGTGGCGCCCGAGTGAGTGCATTCGCCGTTACCGCGGCAATCGAGTCGCGGCCAAAAGTCTTGTTGCAGTACTCTCCCTGTGTCAGTGTGTCCAATTCTGCTGGATTTGTAAGAGCTGATGGATCGGCCAGGTCGAGTTCACGACCGATGTCGTCGATGTGATTATAGAAAACGCCGATTTCTTTCACGTCAGCGTCGGTAAACTAGACTTCCTGTAAGTAAGAGACTTTTAGCTGAGATGATATACCAACTCCATATGTGGCGTATTCATGCACCCCAAGTCCATCCGGTGGCATGTTCAACCAGATCCAGCCCGGTGCACCTTTGCAATATCAACTCGATGCCGAACTTCTGAGCCAGTGCATATATCTTGCTCTATGTCGTCTCGTTGATCTAAGCTGCACCAATCTCAACAGTACCGGTGCCTCCGTTCGATACACTGCAAGTCTTCCCGCCAACCCGATAATGGCTTCCAGCACCAGCACCCGAGAGGCCGCTCAATCCGGCGCCTTCAACGATCACATCCACTGATTCGGGCATCGCTGCCACTATCTTCGCAATATTAGGCTTTAAGGTCATTTGTCCAGACGTGCTGGCCTCACGCATAAGCTGCTGGTTGGGGAACATTCCGTTAAATTAGTCGCTCATTCCTGATGTCTCGGAAGACGAGCGGTGACAGAAGCGCTGAGATTGCGTGGTAACAAGTGGGGAGGATTCGCAGTAAGTGGTATGAGTTTATGATGGCAGCAAAGGTGACTGAGCTCTGAAGTTCCTCCTTAATTCAGCGGCGAGGTACTCACGTAGATCGTCTCTCAAGGGTATCGCTTTGTGGTAGAAATGGAATCTCGCTATTCTCGATCAAGCAAATCGATTGCTGCTATAAGGAAAGATCCTCCAGCGAAATTACTATGGGCGGCCGATGCCAGGACCGGATCGTACTGGCACCCTGATTGGCCCTGATTGGTCTGCCTCCACACTCACACCCATAGAGCGGCTACAGCCCCTGCCCTTAATGCGTAATCTTTCAACTTTCGAGCCGCGGCAGTCGCAGACCAACACGCATCTGGCCCCACAGTCCACACCCGAGTCGACACCACGTGCACCCAAGCGCCCTTATCTCTCAAGAAGCTTCTCGCTGACGGGGGCAGCACGTTGCCAATCTCTTCATTTGCAGTCACTTCCACCGTTTTCAGGAACCCCAGGGCAATCAGCGACCAACACGCGGCATCTCCCACAATGCGAACATCTCCTAGTGGGTTTTTCTCTATCGTTGCTGATTCCTAGCCTCGTAGCCGCTTCGTACAATACTGGTCCATGCAATGTCGCTTCCGAGACAGAGACTACGCCCATACCGGCCTCGCACAAGGACTGGGTGCCTCTGTTGCCGACTACGGCGCAAGAAGTGTGACGAGACCCGCCCGGTCTGTGCTGGATGTCAACGGGTTGACTTGGTATGCTCGTGGCCACGGGGAAAAGACTCCAGCGGCACGACAAACCATTTTGCATGGAAACGACAGCTTCTCTCATCGTGGGGGTATGCCTCAGCTGACAAGGCTGTTGCAGCCCATTTAGCAGACCCAAATACCTTGTTGGGAAACCACCACCTACGCAATCGCTCCCGGAACCACTCCAGCGAGCTCGACAGAAATCTGATCTCCACCAATGTTGTACCTCCGAAGTCAGAAGATGAGTGTCCGTCCCTGCTCATCAATCCTAGCATAGCATCACTCATCATCCAGAATGAGCATGTTGGAATCCTTTACGAGCACTTCCTGCATGAGACAGTCCACCGAATCCCAGCGGCCACGTTCATTCGCAACCCGTTTTTGACACATGTGGTGCCCCTGGCGCACTCCGACAACCTAGTTATGTACTCCCTACTGGCCTTAAGCGGAGCCCATTTGTGCTGTGCGGGCACGACTGCAAGCAACTCTACCGCAACGTGGAGCTCATTTGCCCTAGCCTTACGCTCCGTCAAGCGCCTGATCACGCAGAAGGTGCATGGAGACGTGGTCGACACGACTTCTTTGCTATTGGCCATTACACTGCTTTGTCTAGCCGAGGTGAGTGACCTGAAAGACTTGATTGACTGCGTATATCATCTATCTATGCCAGGTCCATGAACTAAAGCTGTTGGACAGCGTGTGTGGGGAAGCCGCCATTGGGCCACGTTCCATCACCTGCGCGCCTGCCAAGCTATGATCATCCCAGAGTTAGTTTCGAGCACTATATCACACAACCGCGAGATATTTGGAATCACGTTGGAAATGTATGCATATCTGGAGCTCGTCAGCAGAGGCACTTTCAACTCCCTCCCAGGTAGCGATGGCTTCCTTCCTTCGTCCATTTCTCGTGTGCTCGACCTGGTTGGCAACTTCGACACCTGCGGTTTCTTGTTTGGCATCGGGTTCGATCTGTTCAACCTATTCCCACGTGTATGCGACCTGCGCCAAAACCGACTGATGCAGCGCACAGAAGTAGAATGTTCTGACCAGACGGTCGTCCAGTATTACCAAGAGCTCGAGCAAACGATCCGCAGCTGGCAACCACCGAGGGACCCTCTCGTAGACAAGGATCCAGAAGACCAAAGCATGGATCTCGTAATGGTTGCGCAGATGTATCAACAAGCAATGTTGATCTTCCTCCACGCCTCCTTCCACACGGCCACCTCAGAACTCGACGTCCTACAAGCCAAAATCGCGGGCATAATTCCAGAAATGTTTTGCGTGTTGCGGATCTTGTCCTCCACAGTCTCCACCACGATGATCTGGCCCTTGATGATGGTCGGCTCCTTTTTACGCGACAGTGCAATACAGGAGGAGTTGCGCATCATGTTCCGGAAGGACCCATCACGTTCCAGGATCTCGAGGTTGGCAGTTCAACTCCTGGAGTGGGTTTGGGATGATGAGTCAGCTTTTGGACTGTCAGGGCTCGATGCTATGGTCAAACATCATGCCGTCGACTTCTGCTTTACCTAGAACCGACGATGCAGTGTGCACACACTCTGTGATCGGCTACGTTCTCTTTAGAACGATACGGCCACTACGACCAGCTTCTTGTGGCACAAGGCCTACATATAAAGTGAGATTCAATAGACTCGGTGTGCCTGCCTGTTGGATTGTGAGTTCCCTAATCGCAATCAAGGATAGCCTCAGCTGGGGCTCTACTAGTTTCACCCGTTACTCGAAATCGTACCCATAATCGAACTATCTGCCAGGTCCCAGCTCCCAGAAACGCATCGAAGCATGATTGCATCAAAATTCTGAGCCCTCGCCTAATAGATGTTCCACGTCCTGTTAAACGGGGTTCAAGGATACTCCACGGAGCCGTGCTTATAAAACAGCCCTGCGGCTTTCCCACCGTGCATACCAGGATACTACCCAATTTAGCTAGAATGAAACCGGTTTATGATGAATAGATGACCCTATCTAAGCGCTGTTATCTGCATGGTTTAAACTCGTGCACTATATCAACATCTCAATCCGTAGACGGAGGTAGAGCCCCGCAACTTGCGAGCCAACACACAATTGATACGTGCCTCCAACGCATATGCAACGAACCTATCCCAGTCTTTCAGGAGATGAACAAGCGGTTCTTTATGATCAAGATCAGCATTGGCAGTTAATCAGACTTTCTCGAAACCCCTATCTCCGTAGAGACCGAGATCTCCCGTTGTAGGACTTAAATCGCCTCTGTTCATTCCAGTGAACGGGATTACACTGTACATCGGTCTGAATCCGTCTGGGAGAACGCCCCCATCACACGGTCACAACCACTATGTCAGAAGCCCTCTCAGACACCAAGCTCACCATTCTGCACCCTGCCGGGCTCTTCAAGGGCCCAGAGTTCTCCCAAGTCGGTCTCACGCCGCCGGGTGTGCGGATGATCTACTGCTCTGGACAAGGTGGCCGCTCAGAGCCTCGAGACCCAAACAAGGCTGGTATTCCAGAATGTGAAGACGTATCTGGCGGCGGCCGGGGCGTCGCTGCGGGATGTTATCAAGCTGACTTTTTACCTGGTCAATTGGAGTAAGGATAAGGCCATGGCATTTGGGAGGCCACTGTGAATTCCTGACCGACAAGGAGGGCTTGTATAAGTCGCCGAGCACGCTAATCTCGGTTAAATGGCTGGAAGATCCGAGATAATTGGTCGAGATTGACTGTGTGGCCGTAATCAAAGTGACAGAATCCGTTTCAGTTATGATGAGGATGTTACAGTTAAAGCGGACAGTGGAATCAACCCAGACCAGTCTTTGGGTGGGCAAGAAGGCCGCTGTGGGCAGCTCTTCGCTCTCTCTCTCTCTCTCATATCCATCTGAATGGAAGTCGAGGTGGGCCTATCTGAAAAGGAGGATCAGAGACGCTTGTTGAACTTGTGCTATCTGTGGTTTTGTGGCAGGCCTTGCAGTGGCAGAGAAACTGTTACATATGACACCTTAGCGGAGGGCACTAAATAGGAGAGCATTTTACTCGAGACGGATATGATCTAGATCGAATCAAGAGATATCGCTGTGGCGAGAGACAAAGGAAGCGGAAAAGCTTTCTCTGCGAGAACGGTTGGTAGGCAAGCGCAGATCGTTGGCTGTAGCAAGCTGGTCTTTCCCGGCTTAATCTAGCATTTGCAACACATCCGCAGTAAGGCTGTCAACGCTGGTATCACCTTAGATAAGACCTATCATAGCCCCGATACAGCTAGGAAGAGGCTCAATGCCTAGTCGCTAGACTTGAATTAAGATCAAGGTTGTCTACCCTTGGAGCTTATCCTTCAACTTTCCTCGACGTCCCTTTAATTTTACTGTACACAATCTGGTAGTTGTTCCTCCAGAGCTATGAGAAACGCAAAACCTTGCCCGCTGACGTACACTGTGCTGCAAGTCTCCAGAGACATCGAGACCTATAACTCATCCTTGTCCGCAGCCTCCGTCTGTTCGTCGCGAGGATTTTAGAAGTATGCACATGGTCAACCTGGGTACTACTCAGCATTGCTAGAAATCCCTCAAAACTGGAAAGGACAGCCAGACTTGGGTCCTCTACCTCAGGTGATGAAGCATGCTAATAGCCTATGATTATAAGTTCTCCCTCTTCCTCATAGGCTCGGGCTCCACTATCAAGTACAGGTATGACGAACACAATCGTCTCCAACTTTTCCCCATTGATTTCGCCGAATCGGGTGACGGCCGGTGGAATTCGCTGGACTGTACTCGGTACTGAGACGTGTCGTAGTCTCAGGCGCCCATGGCCCATTGGGGAAATTCAGGAAATGCATCGATTGTCGAATTGGGTTACAGACAGCAGCACAAAATGGTAAGTAGTTGAGTCTGAAATATCGCCGGATTTAGGACCTTGACGATGGACTGCAATCTGCACTTTTTTAATCAGTGCCCCTAACATAAGATTCAATAGCAAATAAATCCTCCTTCATAGTTCAACATGGCCGGAGGAACGAGATACAATTTCCTGGCGGTATTTTTCGTCGCCCTGGGCAGTTTCACTTATGGCTTCAATTCGGCGTCCGTCTCCAGCCCATTCCGGATTGTTTGCTGCGGTGTCACTGACAAACTCATAGTATCATGGGCCTTGTGATTGGCCTCCCTGCATTCTTCCAATACTTCCATATCAGCCTCAATGACACTAATGGCAATCAGATTACTGGAGCGACAAACGGTCTATACTCTGGAGGAGGCATAATAGGATGCGCTTTGGTTCCATGGTTACTCGATCGTCTTGGTCGAACCCGCATCATGCTCATTGGACTGGTAAGCATGCTGTCTACTTTCCTGTGTCTCTCTAAGTCAAGCATCTGATGGTCGACAGATTGGCTGTGCATGTTCTTTGATATGTTTCACAGCCATGGTGGCCACCTTTGGTGGCACAGACAATCGCGTCGGCAATGGTATGGGTGTATTCTTCCTGTTTCTCTTCGTGTTCTTCTACGGAGGCTGTATGGGTGCCACTTCATATGTTTACTGCACTGAGTTGTTCCCCACGAACTTGAGAGCACAAGGAGCTGGTTTCAGCGTGGGTGGGCTTTTCACAGCGACTCTCATCTACACACAGACAGCACCAGTGGCGTTTGCCGATGTCGGTTGGAAATTCTACATTTTGTTCATCATACTTCCCCTGATCGGTGCAGGGTTAATGTGGCACTTTTTCCCCGAGACAAAATTGCTCTCGTTGGAAGAGATTGGTCGTCTCTTCGGCGATTATGTTGCCATGGACATAAGACAACTCACTCCAAGGGGAAGGGAAGCGTTGGATAGAGAATTAGCCGTGGTCGGCTTTCCTGCTGATGAAATAGCTAGGGAAGTCAACGGTGCATCAACTTCGCCTCCGGGGGACAAAGGGATCATCTCTGAATCTCACCTCGAGAAGGTTTGATTTCTAGATATGCTGCTTGAACGGGAAGTCGCGCAGTGTCATATTGGATCGCAGCCTCATAGTATCTGAACAGCGATCAGGAGTAGGGGTCAAAAGGTTTCCACCTTTCGGAAGGTGTACTGATCCTTCAGACGTAGGAAGAAGCTGTCTAACTAGTATGAGGTACATACGATGATGTTGAGTTGCAAAATGAAACAGCGCCAGGAATATCAGCTTTTATCGATACTTAATAAGCCCCACCCTTGTTGCAGCTGCTTCATTACCCACTGTCGTTGTCAGACTAAGATGTTTCATGCCCAGTCCCTCACAACTTGATTCCGAATCATCCTCAGGTTTCTGTCTCTCTCACAGGACATGCACCTTAGGCGTGTGGTAATATGAAACACTCTCACTATATGCCCTTGTTGGTCCCTGTCTGGGCAATTGTTCTTGTATGTTTTCTTGTGGCCGCAGCGGTACGTTTTGGTCTCCTGTGTACACATCTCTCGCCAGGCTTGACGAAAGCTTCGGCATTCTCTAGTAGTTATTATGAACTTGGTGTGTATTTATAGGAAAGTATGAAATCTGCTTTGGAGGGTGGTAAATTCGTTTCTCGAGACAGGTCTGTGAACGGGTTGGTGCTCTCTGGCTTTGTGGATCCAATGAATATTAGCAGTAAGACAGATATTTTGTTTTCATATCGTGGTCGGAGAAAGACTTTTCAATCATCTCCTGATCTTGCAAACCCAAGGAGGATGTCCCGTGAGTGGGTGACTGAGCCATTCTCACTTTGGAGGCACATTTATGTCCAGCCAGTCAAAAGAGCATGGAGCAAAAGAGGGCCTTCTTCACCCAGCCAGAATACTTTGACAGTCGATGCCACTGCTTTTGGCTGTTTGGAAACCTCTCCACGCGGAATGATACGTACAGCCTACACTCTGAAGTCACACCACACTGAAGTCTCACAAATGCATGCTGTTGATGGCATTAAGATCGTTCTAGAAGTGTCAATGACTATAGCTTCGAGCGCAGTAGCCTTGCGTCACTTTTATCGTCACGCTTTCTGCCCACGACAAATTTGGTGATATGTGCACTGAAAACCCCATGCCTTTGTGAATCCTCCCTAATCTGAGTCACTAATTTTCTTGCTTCGATCCCTGCCGTGACATCTTTTGCCTCAAGGACAGGCAGCAGCTGTGCAATTAAGGCATACCAATGTTCGTGAAAAGCTCTGAATACCGAAGGTGGCGGTCTGATCTTGTGGTCCTGCACTTCTTCAAGGCCAGCTTCAGTGAAATACGTGGAAAGCTTGGCGAAGTGTTCTTGCGGCCAGCCAAAGGTGTCCATGATTAGCTGCCATATTCTTGTAGATGAGTTATGAGTCTCGTGTGGGTTTGGTACATGCTCTGGGTTATCCACTGAATATACATGGCCCTTGTCCGCGTCCGCGTAGTCATATTCGTCCCATTGTAGATAGCCTCCCGGTTCTAGATATGTCAGCAATCAAAGAGTCGTTCCAATGTTGCCTCCAACATACTCAGCATCGAAACGAACTTCTCAAGCACAGGTCTCGGATCTTGGAAACCTGCAAATGGTTGAATGAGGAGACGGATATGAATTAAGTCGAAGGCCCCCAGCCACTTCTCTGGGACCCTATCGAAGAAGCTCCATTTCGCAATCGAAAGATTGGATGGTCGTTCTGATGACGGCGGTACAAGGTTGAGATCAATGTCTGATGCTTCCACTGCGGCTAATGGGAACTCCTGAGCAACCTGCATTGCCCATAAACAGTGACCCGCGGCGAACTCGGCAATACGGAGGCCCTGCCTGTCCTCCAATTTTATGGATGGATGAATATTTCCATTAAATAATTCTCTCCATAGGAAATGCTGATAGCATAGCCTGCTTGCGTCAGGAGCTGTTCTCCAGATAGCGTACTCATCAGTTTCCATGTTGAATAAGTCTGGTAACGCTGTGGAAAAGGCACCAAGGGATTCTCAATGATTTCTGTAGAAGTGGGAAACAGGAAGCGAGAAAGTCGGCATTAACACTGCATTTTATGGGAGATTAGTTGTGGTTCAGCCAGATATCCAGCTTGACGCGACCAGGGGATTTCAACACTCACTCGTTTTTGGGAGTCCAAAGTCACAATGGCCTTCTCCAACTACAAGACGCTGTGAGGAGGCTTCAGCGGCCTGCCCGATCGCCATGAGCTGAACATTCGGGGGTTTGACATAAAATCCTACAACGCCACTTATGGTAGCGTGCATCGTGCACACCTGCAACTGGCTTGGAGTTGGCGGTCTGTCAAGGTTTTGGCTGCGTTATTGACATAAAAATAGCCGTGTCAGCAGTAATCGTGCCCGCACCCAGTGGCTAGCGCTGTGTTAACTTGAAGATGGAGGTTGATCAACTGCCAAGCACTCATGTTACTAATCTGTTAATGAGATCAGTCTCATGTTTGGTTATAATGCCAATTGCTCACAAGATAACGCATTCCCGCGATGCCGGTTTGGCAGATGGTAACTAAATGATTGTAGGCCTGTCATAGTCTTGTATCAACTCTACCAGCCAAGAACAGCACTCCGATTGTATGCGACCCAAGCCACGCCCATGCATACCTAGTCTGCAACTCCCACAACCACATCGACCACTAAACCAATTCATTGAATGTGTTTCCCCCTTGTTGATAACTGCCTCCGTGGGGCAGAGCCATGTTTGGCCTTGGCTTTGGATTTCCTTAGAGATGCACGACCTGGCGAGTATTGGCCTCATCGAACACCAAATAGCCGTCTTCGCTGGTGTCATAGATATCGAAGAGCTTTGTCAACATGTCATGTAACTCGGCATCATCGATGCCAGAAGTGGATAATCCAGGTCTGACAATATCGGGGTTCGCAAGGATTTCAGCCAAAGAGACCTTTCCATCGAGATCAGTGTCTAACTCGTTGATTTTGTCGATCACGCACTGCTTGTCGGTGCGTGTTAAACCACAAACGGAAGTGCCTTCAGAGTCACTAGCGAGGTTTCCGAGATCGTGGCTGACCCAGTCGGTCCAAGATCTCTTAGTTGAGGCTTGACGACAACCACCGTCGCAATTGCAACAGAATATGTTGCAACTGCCATAGGCACAGCAAGACCATATATCACTCTTGGTCCCGTCGAGACATGTTGCCGGGCTTGAGCAACACTCAGCAGCCACAGTTGCTGCGGTGCCTAGAAGAGAGAGAATGATTATTGAGAATGACCGCATGACTGTTGCTCGATCCGGATTCTTTCTAATTGAAGGGGGTAAAATGTATGAGTTTCGATTGCCACAAGTTGAGTACCGTTCTTGTAAGTTAGAGCCTCCATTGCTAGAGTGTACTCATCCTTAAATACTCATCTCTTCTGTCTAAATACCTCGCGAGAGTGGCATGATAAAAAGCGTTCGATTGAGCTGGAGAGTGTTGCTAGTAAGAGATGTCCTTGGCAACTTCTAATAGTTACGCCACGATATGTGCTCGTCAGCTCACTATTTGCTTCGTAACCAAAGATAGGACCGTGAGGGTGCCACAAGAAGCTCATACGATATGTCATACTCTACTGTGTCTTCGCTCACTCGTGTGTCGATACACCTCGCCTGGCGTGGACCATCCATGTGCCGTATTGGTGACAACGACTGGGGCTAGAATCTTTTGAATACGAGAGAAGCTGGCTAAATAATCCACTAGCAGCAGAGTTCTCCTCGGGACTATTTGAAATTGCCAAGGAGAGAAGGTTAAGCTCTCCTATCTGCATAGCAGTTCATGTCTAGCTGGTCGACTACTTGATAGCTGTAACGCAGCCAAATCCGCAGGTCTAGGCGGCGAGTTTCGTCCTTACAGAGAGGCGGCGATTGCTAGAGCCGGGTTTCCCGACGAGCTTGAGTCTGTCAGATCAACAAGGCCATCCTTCGCTTTGTTATGATGAGAACACACAATTGTACGCGACCTAGCAACAGGCGACAAGGTCAAAGCTGGAGAAAAGTAACAAGACGAGATGAACTTGTGGTCCGGGCGTGACTGAGGAAATTATTAACGAAGTCCACGTGCTATATTCCTGCATGTGTCTCATCAATAGAGAGGTGAACTGGTTCGTGAGCTCCTAGCGCCAAACGGTTGTTGTGTAGCCTTCGGGAATGTGATGGAGCTTTGGCTGATTTGGAGCCTATGTTGTGCACGGACCAGGGGCACAAGGCTTAGCCCCCTTGATTTGAACTCAGAACTCGGTTCTGTGGTGTGCACGGTCTTATAGCTTAAATATCTGAGGTCATTATTCATGCCTTTAATTGACTTCAAGTGATAGCTCGAACCCTTAAATGTCACTATTGAACCGTTGACCGCACGTACCCATCAGTACCAATAGTGCCCACACGCTATTCATTTACTCACCAAGCCATGGCCGACCATTGCTTACTCCGATGACCACTTCGATTTCCACACTTAGCCAGCGAGAGGAGGCAATATGCTGTATACCATGACATGCCCCCAAACCGCACAGCATGGCTGCTAGTGCAAACATCTCAAAAACTCCAAGCGAGATTGCCTAACTGAGCAACTTTGCAAACAGGGCTTGAGGGAGCTATCCTCGTTCGCGATTTCAGTTCTAGGGAACTCGCGCAGTTTCGTGATAAGTCTGCCCACAGAAAAAAATGGTTGCTAAACAGTGGTCAACTGCCGCCATTCTTGGGTTCATTGTGCCGAGATTTCTGGCGGCTCCAAATCATCTACCAGTCGTTGACTTGCAATATGCCGTTCATCAAGGTACAATCAATGTAAGTACCACGTTCTAGAAACCAGGTCTTGAAATTGCTACTAAATGTGACGAAAAGGAAGCTGGACAATATTACAACTTCTCCAACATTCGATACGGCGACGTTATTACTGGTGCATCCCGCTTCAAAGGCCCACAACCCCCGAGTACGATTAACCGCACCCTGAATACTGGACAGAGAGCTACGCGTTGCCCTCAAACTCATCCCGCCTGGCTTTATGATGGAACGGCAATTGCCCAGGGCGTGCCAGTGTCGCAACTCCAGCCACCGCGCTTCAACATCTCAGACATTCCAGCCATGAGTCCAGAGGAAACTGAAGACTGTTTATTCTTGGACGTCCTGGTCCCGTCCCGAATCTTCCCGCCCACAGCCTCTACCAAACAGAACTCATGGCACAACGGGAAGCCAGCTCCAACTTCCACTGGCGCGGCAGTCTTGGTTTGGATCGACGGTGGCGGATTTTCGGCTGGCTATAAGCATGAACAGAACGCCACTGGTCTTGTAGCTAGGTCAAGCTCCAACCATGATGAAGGACTTATTTATGTTGCCATGAACTACCGAGTTGGCCTCTTTGTGAGTGGTTCGTTCCTTACCTTTTGTTTTCTCAAGCTAAGTTGCACGATGCCAGGGGTTTTTACCGTCCGGTATTGTCGGACAAGGCGATTCTAATGTTGGGCTACTCGATCAGCGCCTAGCTCTCGAGTGGGTACAAAAATACATCCACCTGTTCGGCGGAGATCCTTCTCGAGTCACAATTATGGGAGAGTCGGCTGGTGGAGGCTCTGTGTTCCACCAAATTACAGCATTTGGGGGTGCATCAGGACCTGCTCCTTTCCAACAGGCAATACTCCAAAGTCCCGGATGGCAACCAAATGCTAATCCTGGGTTCCAAGAATCGCTCATCGAATGCGCCCTGACTAACGCATCTGCGCTGACGGGACGGACCATCAAAACCGTGGACGATCTCCGCGCGCTCTCGTTCGAGGAGATCACACTACTTAATAGCGTCATAGTTGGACGTTCACCCTACGGGATATACACCTTTGGCCCTGTCGTGGATGGTACATTTGTTCCTGAGATGCCGGGCAGACTCATTGCCCAAGGACGGTTCGCCACTTCCCTGAATGCCATCATGATGGGGACCAATTTCAATGAGGGTGTGCTTTTTGATTCTCCTTTTTTGAAGGATGATCGAGACTACCGCGGAAATGTCCGTCTCTTTTTCCCAAACGCGACAGAAGATATGATTGACCATGTTGCCACGGACCTTTACCCAAACGACCTGTCAGGGAAGTTCAACTACACAACACAACCTCTGCGGGCGGCTTTGACGACAGCAGAGGCTTGCTTTTTATGCAACACACGCTATCTTGCGCAGTCGCTGTCAAACATTGTATCCAAGAGTATCTTTAAGTACCTATTCGCGGTGCCACCAGCTATACATGCCGACGATCTTGGCTATACCTTCTACAATGGCAACGGGAGCACGACTTGGGAAGGCTATCCGGTCGACGAAAACGTCGCCCTTACGCTGCAAGATTATATCATAAGTTTCACAACTACAGGATCCCCGAATACTGGCCCAGCTACGAGCCCTCATTCGTGGTTTCCGCCCTATGGGACCAATGCCTCGGTACTAACGCTAAATCAAACCAACTTGGGCACATTAATCGTTGATCCTCAAGCTAATTTGCGGTGCGATTGGTGGCAGAAGAATGTCTAGCGCACCCTGATTTTGGTGGAGAGTATATACCATCGCTGAAGCAATGGGATCGTGGGCAATGCACACGTCATCAACATACAGGCATGAGTCAAAAGGGTGACATACATTCAGTTGGTCATCAACGAACAATGATCAAAGTTAAAGTTGTTCGATCATGATTGGTATAGAATCCGCAATACGCTAGACATCCATGCTGCCCAGTTCAGCGTGCACTGGGCAAGTCATTAACAAGATAGAGCGAGGAGCGCGGCGTAAAGCACCAATAGCGCACCATTTGGTGATTTGTAAGATATCTGGACCAGCAATCTGCTTGGTAAGATTGGTAGTTCGTCAAACAAAGCACCATGTTGCCGACAAGTGTGCTACTCCCCATCTCAATCAGCTAAACTTGGGCTCAACCGTAAACCCGTACAATGTCTCAATAAGCGCCTTTCGATGTCGTGACTTGGCCGTTAGCTGTCCGTTCCATGTGCTCGCCCCTTGTCCGGGGATTGAAGGGCCAGTTGCAACCATACTTCGCCGCGACCGCAAACGAGGAACATGACTCCTATCTGTATTTTTCGGCGTTGGTGATAAGGTTGCACTTTCGCTGCTATTTGAGTTGTGTGGCGTAAACATTGCTGTCCGGTGGTTATAGTACCCGAAAATCGAAGTTGGATGTAAACACGTGGTGTGTTGGGGAGTGATTGTATGTATGAGATTGCCTGACCCGAGACACACAAGCCGTCTTGAAACATCGGTCAACCGGAGTTATTCTTTACATCCTCCGGCTCCTGGAACCTTCAGAGGCCCTGTCGAGCTGCCTCATCTCGCAGGCATTGCAATAATCCCGTTGGTTTGTTGCCCGATTTTCTGCTGAGTTGCATGTTCCCTTCTCCCTTCGCTTTGAACACATTTGGAATACCACTGAGAGGTGTTGACACAACTGGTGAGTCACGGCCTTGTTTAGACACATGGCGTATGGCGACCTCGAACTGAAATACCGAATGCCGTGATATCAAGTCTCTGGTTCGCGTTTGGAGGCGGTTTAAAGGTTCAAATGGTCGGATATTCTTTGGTCCTTGATCTGGATCGCGGGAAGGGGGGATTTCAGGTTTATGAAGATTGGTGCTGGAAAATTACATAGAGACTGACGCGGCTTTTAGGTTTATATAGAGGTGGGTTTGAGATGAGTTCGGTGAGGATAGCAAACAGAGCATTCAGTGTGGTGAAATGCGAAGCTCGACATTTTTACTGCTGCGCTGATGGATCTTTTCAAGCCTTTCAAGTTCTGTGTCCCGCTGCAACTTGGCCCCAGCCTTCTTTGCATCAACTTTGCATCAGTCACAAGTCTTTCGGTGTCTCGAGTGAGTGACAAGGCCTTTATAGCTCTAAGGCTTACCTTTGGCATGAAATGATTTTCTGTATGAAGAGATGGGTTGGTGATTGCATGTGTTTTGTGCACACAGTGCAGTATAAGTGTATAAATGGAGCAACACCAGAGTGTAGCTGGGTTTTACCAACTTAGAGCTATGGGTGATGTCGAGAGTCTTAAGATTATTTGATGACTGGTCGATCAGTCGAAGAATAAGACAGTGGGAGTTGTGGGGAACGGCGAGCGCTTCAACGAACAGAGCCCATCACGAGCTCGAATAGTGACATTTTACCTACCGTTTGATGGTAGGAAAACAAAAATATCCAGGCCATCTGGGTAGTCACAAATAATGCCGAGTCCCATTCTGCTGTGATGGGAGCTAGTTCGTCAAAGGGCCAGAAAATTGAGTCATCGACAAGTAGTATTCGGTGTTTCGCAGCGCCGTCGGGCGGGCGACCACTGCTGATATCATAGATCATTCAGCAGGGAGTGTAAAGCAAACAAGGGATGAGGGCATCCAAAATTCGTTGTCTCAAGATATCAGAAGGAGAGATGGGGTCAGGGAGCTATTTCCCTGAATACCGATCACCTGAATCTCAGAGAGTCGGAAGATTTTGCTTGGATTAGTTTCTTGAAAGTTGATACGAGACTCATAACAGAAGACATGCAAGGTTCGTAATATCTTTCATTGTTGTTGGATGCAGTGTGCAATTATGGGAGGGTAAGGGCGGCGACTTCCGCCCAGTTTCGAGGCTGTTAGCGCCGTCACTAATCTACTAGCCTCTCAGCATTAGTGGGATAAATTATCGCCGACAAGTACCTACTAGCGTTTCATGGAGTATCAGAACAACGACTCAAGAGTAGAAACTGATTTTCAAAAAAACCAGATTCCAACATACCAGACCAGAACATACCAGAAGAACGAAATCTAGAGCTAGAAATAAAAGGCATCACCCAATCTATTCACGATAAAGCAGACAGGAACAAACACCACGTCGTGTTTCATCCCCAGTCTCTTCACGGGATAGAAGGAAAACAATCTCCATTTCATCTGAGCGACACAAATCAGTGTTCAAAGTCCGGTCAAGACTGAAATCTCAGAAACTATGGACATCGACATTTCCGACATCCTCGCCTCGGTCACACGCAGCGTCCCAGGCGACCCGTCATCATCGTCGGTCTATCTGGACACCGACACCTCAACAGACCACCAGCTTCTTACCCGCTCATGGATCTCGGAGCGGTGCGCGCCAGACCTGCTCTTCTACCCAACAGAACTGATGCAACGCGTAATGACGCGCGTACAGCACCAAATCAACACGATCGAAGACCTCGCCAGCGGCATGGGTGACGGCTACAGCGCACAAAACAACAAAGGCGTCAACTCACGGCAGAACGCGAATCTCACACTCTCAATCCTGCAAACAGACCTCAGCCGCACGCAATTTCTGATCCGGAGTTTCCTGCGCCAGAGGCTTGCGAAGTTGACGAAATTCGCGGTCTTTTATTTGTCGAGTCTGGACACCGATGAAAAGAACGTGTATCTCAGTGCTGCGGAGACGGCATTTCTGAAGAATCATCAGGCGCTGCTATCGCGGTTCTATGACGCAAGTTTTCTGCAGGCGTTTCCGGCGGGGTTGAGGCGCTTGGATGATTCGAGTGGTGGTGTGCCGATGGTAGAGGGGCCCGATGGCGCGACGGCTGTTGTGGTTAGATGTTTGCTCCCCGAGGGGTGGAGAAATGGGAGCGAGGTGGATGAAAGGAAGGAAGGGGGTGCGAGTGTTGAGTTGAGGATGAGTCGGGGCGAGGTATGGGTGGTCAGATGGCGCGATGTTAGGAAGGGGGTCGAGAGAGGTGATTTGGAGCTGTTATGAGGCTGCTTGATGACATATATGATCGTTACGGCTTCTATGTATTTATGAAAAATCGTTGAGTGATGACTCGACTTACTGAAACCAAGACTTGTCGCTAGCTTGAGATCCTTCCCAATAAAATTCCCGATATCATTTCCCTGCGGCTTGAGCTCTCCTAGCATCCTCCAGCCTCGCCTGCTCCTCCGGTTTCAACAACCACTTCAATTCCTCCTGCTGCTCTTGGTCCAGATAATCTACAAATTCCTCGGCCCTCAAAAAGTCATGGTCCGCATACTCAAACCCGGGGATCACCGTCTCACTAATCAGTAATCCATCCACACTCTCTGGCCCATCATCCTCATCCGGGATGAGGAACGTCGCCTTGAACTTACCCCCGGTGATGACCCATTGCAGATCCTCACCATTGAAAATATCCTGCCCGACCATGAAAGTGTCGACGTGGACACGGCCTTTTGCATCCCGTGGGCGATCGACGTGTAAGATAACGTAGATGCCGCGGCCCTTGTGCAGGTTATGCACCGTGAGGCCACGGTTGCGGTGGAAATGGCCGATAGGGGACTTCGGCGTCACTAAGTAGTGGATGCTAGTGCTAGCCATGCGGGTTTCAGTGGTATCGACTTTATCCGTGGCGTTACTGAGGAGTGGGAGGTCTTTGAACGGGTTGGGAACAACGCGTTGATCGCGGTGCGTTTCGCAGAAGTAGCCCCCCTCGATGTGTGATTGAAGCTTCAGAATGTCGATGATCCATTGGATTCTTTCCGTTTCTGATGATGGTGGGGATGCGACCAGGCCTCGGGCGTAGCTTGAGTCAAATTTGATGCAGGACATGGCTATGTCGTTCGGAGATATGCCTTGGACTCTAATCACTGTTACCTAAACGTTGGAACGGATATATGATGAATATTCTTAGGAGGATGCCCTAAGCCCTGGCCTGATCTTAAGAACGTAGGGTATCTGCATCGTGCCGGCGATGAGTCACCTGGGTGGTCAGCCCAAGAGTGGAACGCCTAAGAAGCCAGGCTACTTAGAATTAAGAAAAGTTCTCGGTACCTAGGTAGTACATAGCAAGTCAGGATCAGTAACTAAGTTAGTATACGAGAAATCGACCCCCACGTTGGTGGGATTCGTTAACATCACCAAGGATCGAGTCCCCGTTTCTCATTGAGTTAGAGATGCCACGCAATCCGTCCCATAATCTCGAGGCTGGCTTCCCGACGTTGGATTGGGTAGTAGAATGTAGAAAAGCATTGATACGGTTGCGGGAGGAAATGGATTGTCCACACATACCCGGTATTACTTGCTTGCAGGAGACTACGAGTACACCCACAAATTACCTATGAATCCATTGTTGTATACACTGGATCATTACTCTACCCACCAGGATTGGCCGACCTTCGCCAAATCACCACCGCAGCTGCTCCAGCACAGACTACGGCCCCAGCGACTAAGCCGTATCTCATCAATTGACCATCATCATCTTCCTGTAAAGGTCGAGGAAATGCCGTTACTGGTTCGAGGGCAGATTCAGCTATAGAAACGAATAGTTCTTGAATCGATGGCCATGTGACACTGGTAGATATAGGAGGGCCTTGAGGCATTCTCTGAATCTGACCCACATACTCCTCCGGCTGGTGTTCTGATCTCTGGGTATTGCGGTCCAAATCAGCCTTCAGGGCAACGTAGAGTGAAGGCAGATCTTCAAGATGGGGATAAGATTTGCGGATATTCGGGATGTATGCAAAAGAGTCTGGGTCAGACGAGTCATAGGTGTAGACCACGACATCGCATTGGTCGAGAAGTTTGTTTTTATTGTCCAGAACAGCCGCCTCAGATTCGCCGAGTTCCTTGAGGATCAAATAACACTGGCGGCCCCCAGGCAGCTCGACAGTGTTGACTGCTACCCTCGGCTGAATTGTGGGCAAGTATAGGTTGTTGAAAGGCCGAGCAAGAAATGTGTCAAGCAACCTTGATTTTCCTGACTGTGATGCTCCCAACACATGGGCCAATATGACATTTCGACCAATTCTGCCTGGTTTCCTCCTACGTTTTCGAGGCTTGGTCAATTTGAGGGCGGGGGTGGTAGTCGTGTTGGAACGATCAGGAGATTCGAATCCCAGATATGCTAGGTATTCGAGAGTTGTTTTGGGAGAAGTAAAGGTCGTCATGGACCATTGTGCGAGCCAACCTTGCAAGGTTACATGACCTGCATCATTTCGGACAGTGCAAGCCGGGAAATTGTTGTCCACCCATGAATGCGGTAGACCGGGGGTCGGAGCGAATAAGGAGGAGAGCTCTTCATCCCTCAACCCTCCATCGTTATCACGATCCGAAGTCAAGAAAAGATCAACGAAGAAACGATATCCTGCAGGAGACAGTTCTGCCGAAGCGAATTCGGGTACATCGAATTTCGGGTGGAGGAAAGATTCTTGTAATGAGAGACTGTCGGTATATTGGAAAGTTCTCAGAATGACCCAGATTGTCTCATGGCGGCCCTTCTCCGCATAGAGCTTGTTCAGCAGAAGGAAGGCTTGTGAGTTGATGCCGCGAACTGAGACCGTTCCAGGAAGGTGATGATTAATAGTATCCTTGATATGTTGTAAATCCTCCGGGCTGAGACCTTTATCAAAGCATTTGATCTGGAAGTCTTCCATCTCCTTGTCGTTCAGGTAGCCATCCTTATCCTTGTCACAGAGGTAGAAAATGCGCAGAAGAGCAGCAATCGCAGCAGGCTTGAGAGCCGACTCCTTGGCATCAAAAAGGGGCGCAACGGGGTGTGTCACAGCTTTTTGGCACAGAAAGAAAGCTTCATTCACATTGTAGTGTTCACGAGCGCTCGTGCGTATGCAGGAGTCAATCTCCTTGAATTCTGCCATGACCGGTAGCATCTCTTCTTCTACCACTTGAGCAGAGGTGGTGGTTGTGACCAAGTCGGATTTGTTTGCACATAGAATGACTGGCAGGTTGACTCCTAGAGATCGAAAGTAGGGCAGCCAAAATAGTGCAACTCTTTCATAGCTGTAGTGATCGGAATAAACAAGGAGAATCACATTGGACTTGCGGAGTTCATTCGCTAGGGTGGCACGTTCTTGAGGTAAAGCAGAGGTATCGACTATGGTAGTGGTGACATTTTCAGGGGTTCCTAAGGTTGGAGGAATGGTGATTTGAGGGAGAACGGCTTGAATTTTGTTGCTGACAAAGGTATCTTTAACAAGAGAAGTGATAAGACTAGACTTACCACACCCCTCGTCACCGCAGACGCATATTCTGACGGTGGGCATCGCAATAGTGTGCAACTATGAGGAGGATCTATTGTTGGTGCTTGAGGATTGATATCACGCTTCGAAGTCCATGTCTAAGGCGCGGCCTTGGTTTGCTAAGAGCAAGTGGTAGATAGCGTCGTAGAATACAAAAGAGCAGTTTCTCAGGTTCTCAGGGCTCCCTGTAGACGATATCAGGAAGTGTAGGACTGGAACAGGTATGAACATGGGAGTCGTGGTGTTTTGGAGAACGCGTTTCCCCACATCACGTGAAGCCACTTGGCACTGTAGACACGTGATCCAAGCCAACTGTCTTGCTTCGGAGGGAACATCACCCAGCGTCTCAACGACTCTACAGCAGTATCTACTCGTAGGTAGGTAGTTATTACGATTTCATATATGACTTCCTACGCTTCGAATTGCCAAAAATGTAGCGAACCTCATACAGTTTCAACTCGAGGATTGACGTCGCTCGCGAGGCAAGTTGTAACGAGTCAAGCACTCAGACATTCTGAAGCGCCTCGCGTAAGTCTTCCCGCGTCGAGCATATTCGAGGCAATGATCTGTTCGCGTTAGTACATAGGATGCCTTTGAACACTTGTAATCTGGCCTGGAACCTATGGATAGGTCAAGATCGACGAAGAGGCAAAAAAATGCAAAAACAATCAACAATCCGGATTCCCAAATGGTCACCCACTTTAGTACTAACGAATCGGCATGCAGCTTAAGTACGGCTGAGCGAACGGGAAGCCCTGTTTTCCGCATCCTATGGTCGATTGCGAAAGAACAATGTGAATGTTTATGTTATTATCTACAATCAGTGGAGAGAACAGGACTCCTCTTGAATCCTCCTACGAGCTAGAGGCAGTGCCATGCACAACCTGAGCCAACTGAAGAAAATGTCTCACACGGGCACCACGACGCGCAACTTGGTTAGGGAGCCGACGATCTACAAATGCCGATTCCTACCCCAACTCGCAGAAGACCTAGCAGGTTACTGATGTGGATGTGGACTCGTCGTGTGCTCCCCGTGGGAACGGAGACTCTCGCTAAACCTCGTATTCAGCCTTACAATGCGGCACAGATTGACCCAAATTGACCATCCTATTGGCCGCGGTGCTGACGGATGCCTACACCACCTCATCCAGACTGCAAGTTGCAGGGGTCACTATCAATGACTTCATCCGTCTTGCTCGAGGCTTGGTGATCTTTGGCAAGGACCATATCAACAGCCACAGTAAAACAAAAGTGTTGTGCAATCAAGCACTCCATAGGCAGAGCCAATCCCCTACAAGCTTTTGGCCGAGGTCCAACAGGACGTAATACGAGGTAAACTGGGAATAAAAGTACCGGAATAGTTAGAAAATTGATGCTAGCTCTGACTGGATGGTGTTGGTGGGAATCTGTCGGCAAAATGAACTACAGTTTTCAAGCTTTCTTCCTCTTTTCCCCTGCATTCGTCACCCTCGAGAGCATGCAATATCTATTCCACTTACCCCCTAGGAGCTCGTATCCTAAGCGACCTTCAAGCATGTATCACACTGATGTCTTGGGATTGTCCTACGACTGCAGCAGCTCAGAACGTCCAGGATGGCTGCCAATGTCCAATTGGGCTCTGTCTTCTTGACGTGGACCCCTATGAATCAGTCTGAAGAATTGAAGAAAGCACAGGTATATCGTCGGCATCGGCACGCTGCCATTGTCTATCACCAGCGCAAAAAAGCAAGAACAATACCAATACGAACTGCCAACACTGATGAAAATAGAGTTATTCAATCATCTGCAACAGTCTCAAGGAGCCATGAGGGGAAGGAGGGCAACCCAGATATGATTCGAACGTTGCTTCGCTTCATGCGATCACCAAGCCAAGCTCAACTTGATCCATTTGATTCGCTCTGCGTGTCCACTCTCTCTCAACCTGCTCAGGAGATGCTTAAATTTGGTAGGCTATTTTTGCTAACCAGGAAAATCCGACCAAGGCTGACCTTCGAGGACAGCCATGTTCGATCAGTGGCCACATTTTGCTCTGTCTAGCCGGGTAAATGAGGTGGAAGAATGGCGATCGGCCCTTATGAAGCATGCCGTTGAATCCCCTGCTTTGCTACAGGGCCTAATTTATTCAGCGTCGTCGCACTTCTCCTTCTTTGGCACCAGGGATGCGTCGTTGGAAATTGTTCGGATACAGGCGTACCACGACACAATCAGATACATCCAGAAAATGATTCGAAACGCAGGCCCTTATTCCGAGACACTCCTTCTCGCAATAGCCATTATTGCTATGTTCGGCCCGCCGGACGTTTCTCAGGGCAAAAAGATCCATTACCACGGCCACAAACTCGCACAGGATAATGAGTTTTATTCTCGAGAGAATGTAGAGACTAGCCATCTCCACGCATTGGTAACATTGACAAAGCAGAGTGGAGGTCTCCTGACCATCTCGCTTGCAAACCTGGCGGGCTTAATATATTTGTAAGTTCGGCATCTTCCTTCTTAGAGTTGCACCATCTGAAAGATCGACAGGCTGGATGTCTTAGATTCCTTCTCCAATCTTCGGAGGCCATCGTTCCCCGATTTTATGTCTTTTGAACCATATATGGATCACCTGAAGTTTGGAAAAGAACTAAGACGACAGCAAGGGTTTGGATTGGACGGAGTGGAGGATGGATTTGCAATTTTGAATGACCACAAACCTGCTCAGACTTTGTTGGAAATCGTGCCCCTTGCGCGCGCCTTAATGGACAGTTATGACGCATACCTAGAGAATGCGCGTTGTGGAGTTGATTTTATCAAACTCATCATCGCACGGCGCAACCTCCAGCACCAAGCGTTGTCCACCAGGTCGAAAGGAACGTTGATCTATCGACTTTGTCGCCTGGGACTCTTGATGGTTCTCTGTGAGAGTATTGAGCCATTTCCACAGATTCGCGCCTACCATGCCTTCAGCTCTCGTCAAATGATGCTGCTGATGGACGAATGCGACAAACTTGGCTACTGGAGCTCTCACCCGGACCTGCTCCTGTGGGTGACCATACTGGGTGGATACACTGCCCGAAAGAACTCTCTGCAATGGTGGTTCGCTGAGCAGCTCCAATCCAGCAGAGTACCTGTCGCGAAGGATCGATGGCAAGATGCGCGCAGAGTTTGTGAGCGATTCGTGGCTGTGACACACAGACAAGAACAAGGTTGTCATGAATTCTGGGACGTTGCTTGTAGCTGGCTTTCGAGGAAATGAAAAGAGCGACCAACCTTAGTCTGGCGTCGCAGAGATTCTCTAAAGGTTATAAGATATCTAAGATTTATGAGGTATAGGTTCTTTTCAAAAACTTGTAGAGATCTCTATACTTCATCAGCTATAAAGCTATTATACGACACTGAATCGCTATAAAGCGTAGAAACCCTACCCCCTAAAGTACCCAGTTCCAGTACCCGTGGTTCAAGTGTGCATTAGTCATATTAGCAACCTCGTCTTCGGTACCGGAACAAATTATGTACGCCTCGGTCCTTATTGGCACTGCAATTAGGTCTCGAATCGCATCCACAAAGACCAGGCACGATAGATGGTCTTTGTTGGAAGGCATAGTAGTACCAGGAACACTCTTGAGAGTCGATCGTCGGCCTGCGAGAACACTCTCCCTCCACCTTTCGACCCTGAAGCCGCGTGGAACAAACTACCTAGGGAGGTAAGATGATGAAAGGGCGATGGGAAAAGGTGCTGAGCCACAAAGAGGGACGAGTCGAGGGTGGTCGCCAAGCCTGGGTATGCATGGTGACGGCGGAAGTTGCAGGCGGTTCATGGCAATTGGGGAAGGAGCGGCTCGGCTGTAACTATCTTTGAGGCTTGCCATTGCCCTCCAAGTAGCGACTTTAGGTGCCCTTCGGCCTAGGGAGCCTTTACAGGTGCAACTGCAGCCGCAGGCGCAGCCGCTCATGAGTGCGTACCTGTCTTCCACGAGTCGCACCTACCCAAATACCTTCACCCGAGTCCTGGTCGCCTTTACCTCAACGTCTTGCTTTTTCGATTCTGCCTGTTTGCCCGCCTGCGATGGCTTGAATCTGTTACTCCAGACACTTCCAGTTGCTCGAACCCAATACTGCTTCAGTTATTCATAAATATTGGTTGCTCCTCATCTCAGCCACTTCTCCGCTATCCCCGCCCTCCTTCAACTATTTCCCACCATCGTCATCGGCGCCCGTGGATTTCCGAATCCCTCCTCGCAGCTGCGCTCACCAACCCTCCCTCCATTCCTGCCTGAAAAGAGTACGAACGACGCAGAGAATAAATCTCACCATATCTTCCAACCATGCCTTGGGGTATCAATAATCCTTTACCCGCTTCTATGAGAAGTATGACTCCCCACTACCACACTGATTGAGCCCCGCTCTGACACAAAGACAGGCGAGTGTAAGAAGGCTGGCAAAATATTAGCTTCTTTCGTCGACCCGAGACAGAGCTTTGGTCCTGACAAGATCATCCCTCCTCACATTCTAGCAAATGCAAAAGTCAGTTCGAAAGAGTCCTCTCGTCTATCATTCCATGTCATCTAATTCAAGACTAGGGCTTGGCCGTCATCACCGTTCTTAAAGCAGGCTTTGTCGGCTCTGGTCGAGTCGGTTCCGGCATCATTGTCGCTCGCCTGGCAGATGGCTCATGGTCTGCTCCCTCGGCCATTGCACTCGCAGGAGGTGGCTTTGGCGGTCAGATAGGTTTCGAGTTGACTGATTTTGTTTTCATCCTCAACGATGCTGCCGCAGTTCGAACATTTTCCCAAGCCGCCTCCCTCACACTCGGTGGCAATGTCAGTATAGCTGCTGGTCCCGTCGGAAGAAATGCAGAGGCTGCCGGTGCCGCGAGTCTAAAGGGTGTCGCAGGAATCTTCTCATACAGTAAAACAAAAGGCTTGTTTGCTGGAGTCAGTCTGGAAGGCAGCGCTTTAATCGAGCGGAGGGATGCCAATGAAAAGCTGTACAGTGGAAGAGTTACGGCACGTCAATTACTCGAGGGCGCCGTCCGGCCTCCTCCAGCTGCAGACCCATTGATGAGGGTCCTCAATACTCGCATCTTCTCGGGTGCAGCAGCTGCTGGTGACGGAATGTACAATGATGTGCCAATTTATGATGATCAACATGACAACGTGGTCTGGGAAGGAAGAACCGGCGATGCCTACGGAGCAAATACTCGAAATAATCGATCTTCCACTTTCGGTTCGCAAAATGACAACTACGAATATCGTGACAACCCTCGTCGAGCCAACACTTGGGCCGATGATGTTTATGACCGCTCACCAGGCGCCGGGACACGCGCCAATCCTAACGAAACCTTTGAGAGCATGACTGCCAATCGGAGTCGAGCCAGTACCTTGCAAAATGACTTTACAGGTTATTCTGATAGCAAACCAAACAGACCAACAGCACCGAAACCTGTTTTCAGGCAGAAAACCGGAACGGCTGGTCTACGTTCAGATCAAGCAGTGGCCCTTTTTACTTTCGATGCCGATCAAGATGGCGACCTTGGTTTCAAGAAAGGAGATGTTATCACCATCACCAAACGCACCGACAATAAGACTGATTGGTGGACTGGTCGAACAGAGGATGGTCGTGTTGGTGTGTTTCCTTCGAATTATGTTGAAACGGCGTCATAAAGAACAATGGACTCCAGCACCCAAAAATCTTCAAGATCATTCCATCATGCCTATGACCATGATTATACCCTTCATTATGTCTTGCAAGCGGATCACTTCCATTTAGCGCCGGAGTTAGTTTTCTGTTCACTCGTTTCTGCAAAGAGAACATCTTCACAGATCTTTTGGCATGGTGAACTGGAAGGAGCGTGAAAACTACCTTGGTCGGCATCGTTGTTTGCAAGAAAAGGGACATGAGCAAGATAAACAATCAATTACATTTCAAGCATTTTGTATTTGCCGCAACCTCGTTCGTGTGTATGCTCCTGATTAAGTGTCATGAAGCGTGGAATCTTTAGCGGCCGCTGAACGCTGCCACACGAGATTTGAAATTAGGTGCTGAACTGTGAATGGTAGCACTGACCTGTTTTCTATCTATGCGAACTGCAGAAACATGCCCACCTTATCTTTTTATGTCTAGTAGTGGAGAGAGAAGAAAAGCCGCTTAACATACAAAATCCCAGAACGAGGAACCATGCGAACAATCCCATCAATCATCCAACTTGCTGGCATTGCCTCAGCGCTCACAACATGTCCCCTCCTCCACGTCCGATGTCGCCCTGGCGCTCCCTTTCCAGCTCCCTATTCTTCTCCTTCTGCTCCCCACCCACACCCACATTTCCAAGCCCTCCTCGCCCACGACTCGTCTTCTTCAGCATCTGCCCAATCATGAAATGATTGACGTCCTCGTCGGCCCAGTAGCTCAGGTGGCTGGCAATGCTCGCCAGCAGACTCACGTCGAACATGCCCTCCTGGATATGGTAGTCGACGCGCCCATTGCTGTTCAGCGCGCGCACTTTTGCTTCTTCGCGCTTCAGCTTGCGGGCCCGGTCTTGGCTGACTGTATATTCGGCGGGGTCTGTTTCGGAGCTTGCTTGTGGAGGGGTTGTTGACGAGGCGTCGGGGTCGTTGGCCGTGGTGTCGTCTGTCGTTGTGCCTGTCGTGTTGGGTGTGAGTGACGAGGGCGTTTGGGATCTTCGGCGTTTTTGGAAGCCGGAATACAGGGTTTCGATTTCCGAGTCGATTAGCGTCGGAGGTTGTTCGCTGGTTGGTGAGGAGCGGGCGGCTTCCGCCAGTGCCTGCTGACGAGACTTGTCGGCGGTTGGCATGGTGATCTGTGGGATGTTGGGTCCGCCCGTCAGAGTATTGCCAGGACCTGCTGCCTGAGAGGATTTTCCTTTGTCCTGTGGCAGCGCTTGCTCTTCGCCTGTAATGCCGAGGCTTCGGTTGATGAGTGTGGATGCAACCCCAGAGGTTAGGTTGTACCAAGATGACATTACTTGTTGACCGACGCGGGCGGAGATGTTGGCAATTCCGGGTGCTGCAAAGAGCCCTTTCTTCGTGTATGGCAAGGGTTGAGATTTCAGTTGAGCCATTGCTGGGGAGATAAGTGGCTCGATGCGGTAAGCGATTGGGTCTGTTGGATGGAAGATGTTGAAGAGTTCGCCGCATTTAGGGGATGATGTCGTGATAGGTATCAATTCCTTGACGGAGCTCATGGGGGGATTTCTGGTGGAAGCAATGTCAAAAGGATCGTTGCTCATTGGATCCGGGTCAAAGGGCGATGTTGGCATTGGCCCGCCATAGCTATAGCTAGACGAGGAATTTCGACCACTGACCGTGCGGCCTTTGAGCATTTGAAAAAGAGCGATTGGTGAACCAAGACAAAAGAAGTTCTGGACATCAAAGTCAAGTTTGAGGTTTGTCTGGTCCATACTGGGTTCTCGTGCTGTCTTGCTTGATACTCGACGGGGTCGAGTCTGGATTAAATCTTCCTGCCGGCAGAGGATGTCGAATAGGACAGCACTTCCTAAAGAATGACCACAAAGGCTGACCTGACCAGAGAACCCGGTGCGCTGCTTGAAGAGTTTGTAGACTCGATTGCATTCTTGTTGCACGATTTGAGCAATATGTTCTCTGTAGGCACTTTGGTAGAGAAGGACGTCCATTGCAAGGTCTGTGATGAGATTGCGTACTGCAGGAACGCCTTCAACGGTAATGTCTTGAAGGGAAGGATAGATGTCATCGAAATCGTCATCAGCATCGCCTAAATCGAATTCTTTGCGATTCTGCTTGAGACTCTGTTTGGGAAAATCGAGCAAATGACGCCAGGCAATCGGCAGGACCTGTACTCGACAATTTTTGGGATCACCACTCAAAGCCTGTAGATCTGGAGCAGAACCATACACAGCCTTCATGGACTTGCGTAGAGTATTCACATCGTGGACGAAGTTAATACTGTCCAGTCTTAACCCAAGACGTTGACCAATACCATGGGTCACGAGGACAAGATGGTCAATCTGTCTTGCTTGATCATCCCCGTCCTTTTCTCTGGCGTCTTCCATTTCCTTTTCTTCTTGTTCTCGGGCCTCTTCCTCAGCTGAGATGTCTCCTTCTTGAGATCCAGGGATTCCTGCCAAGGACGAAAGTTGTCTTTCGAGGGCAGACCGACGGGGTTTGGACTCAGGTTCCTGCTCCTCGGGCTGTGAATCAGCTTTGGTAGATTCTACTGGCTGGCTGGTTTCGCTGGTATTCTTGGCTGATTTTCGCTTCTCCTTTGAGCTAATCGGCTCAGCAGGTTTTGGTTCCACGAGTCTCGTAGATTCCGACCACCCTCTCACTACCTTTGTGCCACCATACCCGACAAATCTACCATAGGTGATGCTACTCATACGAGAGTAGAAATCATCTGATGACAGGAAAGCAGTGACAGCATCTTGGTAGGTCACCGTCGTGTTCATGTGATTGCCAAAAAGTCGATAAGTGTTAGAACCTGCGGTTTGGGCATCATCTTGAGACGGGTTGGCCTTGTTCGGGAGAAGGGTTGATGCACTATCCAATATCATTGAAGCCGGACGACTTCTCGGCTGAGAGGTTGAACGAGGAGATGAGATGCCTAATCTCCTCCATGGGGCTATTTTCAAGTAGCCTTCCTCGAGCTGATTCGCGAGGTTCTCGTCGCAGGGTTTTAGGAAGGAGCCTTCCACATAGAACCAGCTACCACGGTGAACCTCGTAAACAGGTCCTAGCCAGTACGCAGGTTCGAGCTCCCGCTTCTCGATATGGACATCGAACAGGAAGTCCTCATTGACAGGAACCCTTGTGGAAGTGGGAGATGAAGTGTCCGACTGTGATTTGTCGCCTCTATCGAGTGATTGGTATGCCTTTTCAATGGCTTGAGAGTCAGTGGATGAGAAACCCACGAACTTCTTGGGACCAGTTGTCGCTTTTGCAGGTTCTTCTGGTCCTGGTTCAGTTGCAAAAGGTTTCCGTTTTGCTACGTCCACAGCATAATACCATTTGGTGATGAGAGGAGGACAGTCCCTGGGATATCGACGTAAACTTGGCGATGGACGTAGACTAATAGTATGGTCAATGCCAGTAGACTGTCTTAGTTGATGAGGGTCATCCTTGGGACCCTGTCGAGGGGACTTGGGCGGAGGAGTATTACTCCTGCTCCAGGGACTGATTGAGCTTAGGAAAGATGAAGATGGCTTTGTTGCTTCGGCCATGCCCTTCCGGACGGCCCGAAGCAAGGCTGGGAAACGATCCAATCTGAGGTCATATAATGGTCAAGGCTTAAGGAATAGATAGACAGGGTGGCCAAGTTGGCCGGCTCTTGTGACAGTTGAGTAGATCTCAGAAAGGGTTAGAAACTGGAATCTAGTAGATACTGCGTGCGGGTTACACCGGCAGATGGGATCCAGGATTTACTGCTAATCTTTTGTTAGTATACCTACGTAGACAACAAAGAAGAGAGTTGGAATATGGTGGATGAAAGAAGCCGGAAATGAGTTGGATAGGTACAAAACGACGTAACAGCCTGGAGGATGCCAAACAGCACCAGCCACAGCATTCACTGAATTTGGCCTAGCTCCCACCAGCCACAGAGCCTCTTAGCCTCGTCTTGGCAATAGTAATCTCATTGCCTGCCCGTGACTCAGCCTCACACATTTCGTCATAGTTCTTGACGGCGAGAACGGGTTTACTGGCGGCAACCGCAGGCTTAGGCTCCATCCAAGTGCAAGTTACGTTGATCCGGCGTCTCATTCTTGATGGAGGCCCAATCATCCACATACCAATTCCTACAAATACTTCAGTTCTCTTGCAATTGTAACGCCTAGACAGGCACCACAATATCAGGGCAGGTCTATATTCAAGTCATCGTCTGCATTGCTGGAATTCCTTTCTTCTCCAGCACCACTTCCTCTTTTCCTCTCTATTTACCTGGGCAACCTGCCCCGCGCCCCTCCCTTCCTGCCAAAATGGCCGCAATTCTCAAACTCACCCGCAAATACCCTCAATTTCAACAACAAGAAATCTTTGGTTTGCAGGATGCATTTCGCAAACTAGATGTCGATGACAAAGGCTACTTAGATGAAGCCACCGTCATTAAGGCTACACAGCAATCCGAAAGACAATCTTACGATGTGGTCAGGCAAGCCTTGAAAGAGGTGGAACTCGACAGCTCGAGGCGTGTTGAACTCGAAGACTATGTCGACCTGATCGCAAAAGTTCGAGACTCCTCACCCCTTCAGCAGCGAGCTGCTTCGGGTCCGCAAAGATCCGCCGCAGGCAATGGCCTTCCATCCTCTCCCAAGCACGGCTCGAAGCCTAGTCTGGGAGGTGGTCCAGCTGGGAAGATTCAGGTCCAAGGCTCATCTGCCAACGTTACCCATACCATCAATGAAGAAGAGCGTACTGCTTTCACCACTCATATCAATGCTGTCCTTGCCGGCGACCCCGACATTGGCCATTTGCTTCCTTTCCCTACCGATACCTTCGAAATGTTCGATCACTGCAAGGACGGCTTGGTTCTTTCCAAGCTCATCAATGACAGTGTTCCCGATACCATTGATGAACGTGTGTTGAACAAGACAGGCAAGAAAATCAAATCCCTAAACGCATTCCACATGACTGAAAACAACAATATCGTCATCGAATCCGCCAAAGGTATTGGTTGCTCAGTTGTCAACATTGGAAGTGGAGATATTATCGAAGTACGAGAGCATCTTATTTTGGGCCTCATTTGGCAGATCATTCGAAGGGGTCTGCTGGGCAAGATTGATATCAAACTCCACCCCGAATTGTACCGTCTTCTCGAGGACGATGAAACTCTGGACCAATTCCTGCGTCTTCCTCCTGAGAAAATTCTCTTGAGATGGTTCAACTATCACCTCAAGAATGCCGGGTGGCAAAGAAGAGTCACCAACTTCTCTGGAGATGTCAAAGACAGCGAAAACTATACCGTTCTTCTCAACCAGCTGAAACCCGAAATCTGTTCCAGGGCACCACTACAAACCCGAGACCTACTGGAACGTGCAGAACAGGTTCTGCAAAATGCCGAAAAAATTGACTGCCGCAAATTCCTGACTCCCACTGCGCTCGTTGCTGGTAACCCTAAGCTCAACTTAGCTTTCGTTGCCAATCTCTTCAATACTCACCCAGGCCTCGACCCACTGGAGGAAGGAGAAAAACCTGAAATTGAGGACTTTGACGCTGAAGGTGAACGTGAAGCTCGTGTATTTACACTTTGGCTCAACAGTCTGGACGTTCAACCCACGGTCAACTCTTTCTGGGATGATCTACGTGATGGCAACGTCCTTCTCCAGGCTTATGACAAAGTCATCCCTGGGACTGTAAACTGGCGACATGTGAACAAGCCCCCGGCTCACGGTGGTGAGGTTTCTCGGTTCAAGGCCGTTGAGAACACCAACTATGCTGTTGAGTTGGGAAAACAAAATCGGTTCTCCCTTGTGGGCATTCAGGGTGCAGACATCACTGATGGACAACGAACCTTGACTCTCGGTCTTGTCTGGCAGCTAATGCGACGTGATATTATAAGTACACTGTCTGGTCTTGCCCAACGAATGGGTAAGCGTGAACTATCAGATGCAGATATCATCAAGTGGGCCAACCAGACCGCCCAGAAGGGAGGAAAGAATTCCACGATTCGCACTCTCAAGGATCCAGCCGTCACGAGCGGTGTCTTCCTTCTTGATGTTTTGAACGGAATCAAGGCCAACTACGTCGACTATGACCTCGTCACTCCCGGTAAAACTGACGAAGATGCTTACGCCAACGCGAAACTGTCAATCAGTATCGCCAGAAAACTGGGTAAGTAGACATCTTCTCTATAACTCGAATTCTCCGAGAGAAAGTGAGCTGATAAATATGACACAGGCTCTACCATCTACCTTCTCCCAGACGATATCGTTCAAGGACGAGCCAGACTTGTCCTCACTTTCGTCGGTACGTATCAAGTTCCCCACATTGTTTATGCAACCTACTCTAACAATATCATGCAGGCGCTCTCATGCGAACCGCCGAGAAAGCGGGATTGTAGATACCTTCTCGTTCCGCCCCAGGCCACTCTATATTTTATGGTATTACCTGGCCGGGTTCTTGATCCCCGAATTTCCGAGCGGCACAGTCCCGCCCCGCCACGTGTTCTCGTGCTCGCGACGAAAGTGATGCCCAACGAATCGACGACTTCAAGATGCGACGAGACGCCATACCATGCGAAGTGACGAGAAGAAATGAGACGATACAAAGCGTGCTTGGGATGTTTGAGTCGACTAGAGACACAAGGTATCGCCTGTGCCCCCAGGATCCTAAATGTCTTGTAATGCCTCGTCGCTTCTTCTTTATAGTCTCTTGCTATGCCTAGCCAGCTGATACTCCTTTCTCTTGGCTGTGGTCCTGTAGCTTCGTTTGAGACAAATCCAAAAAGAAATTATTGCTTTTTCTCTGGGCCTCCTTCGGCTGACTTGGTCTTTCGTCCTATATCTTTCTACGTTTGGACCGGTATGAATGGATTTATTCACTTTTCTTAAGCAGTGCAGCCATCTTTAATTTGAGTCTTGCTACAAGTATCTAGTTGTGACACGAGCACTCTCAGTCTTCCCCTGATTTTCCTCTCTCAAAGCCTTGCTTTATCCGCCACTGCCGGTCTAGAGGTGGTAGAACAATATCGTCAGGTGCTGGTCAAGCCAATATTTCCAACGCAATCCCCATTTGCAAGCTCTCACTCACAGACAAGGCCCTCAAGGTCAGTCACCAACACTTACTGCAAGTGTTCATCAAACCACTGCAACGCCTGGATGAAGGCGGTCTCCTTTGCGTATTTTGTGACGGGGTTGCTCAAGTCGGCGCGGACGGCGAAGCCGTGTTCGACGCCCGAGTATAGGTTGATCTGGTATGGCTGGCCGGTCTCTTTGAGGAGGACTTCGCTCTCGTGACGCTTCTCGGTCGGGAAGATGGAGTCGGTCTCTGCGGCGGCGATGGAGAGGGGGCCCTTGATCGCCTTGAGCTCGTCCGCGTCCACGAACGATGGGTGCGCAGTGAAGCCGGCGTCGATCTTGCCGGCCTCGGGCCGTAGGTGGCGCACCACGTACTTGCCGCCGAAGCAGTAGCCTACCGCACCGATTTTCTGTTTAGGAGACGCGTGTGTCAGGATATGTCCTCTCTTCCTGGTGCGCACTGGTTCCCGTGTAAGTTACTTACCTTTGCATTGTACTTAGTTCGTAGCTCCACCAGGCATGCATCGATGATTGGGTCGACGGTGGGAGGCAGATGTGCAGTCTTCTTGGGGTGGTATGCGCCTTGGAGCCATTGCATGATGTCGAAGTTGTCATCACGGTTCAAAGGAATGGGATCCTTGTCGAACAGATCAGGACTCAGTACAAAGTAGCCGTTGGCGGCGAACTGGTCGGCGATCAATTGAGCGTTGATGAAACGATGGCCGATGACGTCCGTAATGCTGTTATGGTGCATTGAGAGGTCAGGCTCTGGCTAGCTCGACGGTACGATGGCTAGGTGTGTACATACAGGAGAATCGCCTTTTCGGTGGACTTGTTCTCCGGATAGGCAACATATGTCTCGAAATCACCAATCTGAATGAATTCACCCTTGGCCTCACCTTCGTGAGTGACGCCTTTGTAGCAACATGCACCGGGAGGATTGGAAGCCATATTGATTTATGTGGCGGAGAATTGTCTAGAACGCAACGTGAAAGGGAGTGTGAGAAGACAGGCAGACAGGAACTACGGAAGATTTTTAAATTGCTAATGAGCTTTCGCAAACCAGGGCAGGCACGATCCTCGTCGTCAGCACTGCAATTCAAAGGATGGGTATGGATAGATCGGGGCCGGCAGAAGGTGGGGTAATTACAAAGAACTGTATGCTTCATGCTGCAGCTGCGAGTGGAGGGGAAACAAATCGGTGATGAATCCGCATCCGATGCAGGGAGCTACAGGCTGCAGTTGAGCAGTTGAGCAGATACCCTAATATGCCGAGCAGTGCATTGAATCTTTCCCAAAACCACAAGGAGGGGCAGATCTGCGCCCGAGATAAAAGCTAAGAATGAGGCAATCGCGCCCATCACATGCATGTGATTTTCGAACATGCCCTGTGGGTGCCCCGCCGGCGTTTAATGGTGGAGATAACATGAGATAACATTTGACATGACGTTGATGGCGGTGATGTGCCGCGGCGTTCCTGACAAAGCGTCCGGAGGTTGACCATAAATTGCCCAATGGGGCAAGCTATGGGAGACTTCTTTCCAGGAGATTCATTAGGGAGAGATGGTAAAGATCAAGATGGAAACTCTATCATACTGAGAGCGGGTAGATTCGCTCAATGAAGGGTGAAACTATTTCCAGGGGAAATGTCGGCAAGATACGGCTAAAAGATTCGGATTCGCACTCATTCTGAAGAGCGGAAGAGATGAAAAGATTCCGAGGATGTGAGTTTAGCCTTGTACGGTAGTTCGGTATGTACCTGAATCTCTTGCTTTGCACAGACATCATGCGGCTAATGCACCAAGACTCCCCTACTGGATAGTCCTACAGAATGTACCTGAAAGTACTTCCGTAATTCTCTTCACCCACAGGCGCTTCAATGACACCTTTTTCAGTTCCAGTGTGTGTTGTGGATTGCTGGCCCTTCTTTCCATACTTCTCGTCGAGCTTTTTGTTCTCCCAAACAAGCAGAGTTCGGAGACTCAAAGCAAGAATGGCATTGAAGAACATGAACCCTGCACAGATACTTTGACCTGAAACGTAGCGTGGCTTGTCACTCGTAGGGAACACTCTTGTGCCAAGTAGTGGCCCACACTGGCCAACGACGTTGAGCAGGACGATACTGTTTTCGAGTCAGCTTGGTTAATACCATGTCAAGATATTGATTTGACTCACCCCATTCCACGTCGAGAGTCCGATCCTTGATTGTTGACAACCCAAGGTAGAATATTGGCAATCACGGGAAAAACACAAGCGGCCAAGAATGTTCCGAAATATCTCGGAGCAACCGCTGTGCATGTCGCGAGCAGTATATATCCAACGCCAGCGAGACAACTCAGAGAAATGATCACTAAACCACGTTGTTGTATGCGGTCTGCAAACCAACAACTCGATACCGTCACCACGGTAGAAACGAGATAAGGCGGTGCAGATAGTCCCTGGGCCTTGACTGATGAAAACCCCATTTCGTTAAGAATGGTCGGTAGGAAGACTGGCAATGAAGAGTATGAGACATTGCAAGAAAAGTACATGAGCTATACAATTGTTAGTACTGATCAATTTCACGAGAAGATGTTGCTCACAGCTGTCAGCCAGGCTTTCAAGTCGCACAAAGTTTGAAGTATCTCTCTGAAATTGATTCTGCTGTTTTCATCAACATGACCATGTTGCCTAATGACTCGAGCCCGAGCGACTTCTTTCTCTTCTTCCGTCAAGAATCGAGCTTTGGTTGGACTATCTGGTAGAAAGTACCAGGCCAATGGCGCGGCGAGGATAGTCGGTATACCCTCGACAAGAAAAAGAAGTCTCCAGTTTGCGAGCTTGGAATGACCGCTGGTGACTGCATATGCAAGAGCTCCAGCAAAAGTGTTTGCCAAAGGGGCGGCCGCAAGGAATATGCCACTGCGAAACCCAAGCTCATTTCTGAGATAGAAGAATGACAGGAGATATGGGACACTCGGGCCGAAGCCTGCTTCTGCTGCACCAAGGAGGAATCTTAGAGCCATGGCACCCCCCCATGACTGAACAGCAGACTGGCAAGTAGCCACAATACCCCTGGGTTGCGCGTGAGTGGTGTGTCAGGAAAATAGAAAGGGGAACTCTCCAGATACATACCATGCCAAAGTGATAATGCACGCCCATTTATGAGGCTTGCTGTGGTAGTGTCAGGACTCATAGATTCCGGGTCTTCAAAGCGATGATACCCACATAATCTTCCACATGAATGCTTGGACCTGAAATATGATATATGATATATAGAATATAGTCAGAAGCCAGTCATACTTGTCGCCATCAAGATCGAGGTCTTTCGCCATGCCTGCAATACGAGCATTGCCAATATTCGAGCGATCAAGAAATGAAAGGAGAACTGGTTGGGTTAGCCGCGTTATCTTCGCTCGTTGCCAGACCACATACATAGGAACGTGACAAGTGGAGGTACGTGCATATCGATTTTGCGTAGCACTCTCTTCTCCAGCTCCGGATTGCTTGCCACGACTTGTGTGTCGCGCTGTTCCACTGCGATCTTCCCATCTCGTTCGAGATCAACTGGATGTAATTGATCCTCATGGTGAACAGGACTCGTGTCTTCCGCAGATGGTGCCATTTGGCCCTTGGTCAATGGGGACATGCTCAGTGTCCAAAAGTGATGTAAGTCAGTCGACACAAAACAAAGTTTGGCTTCAGACAAGGAGAGTTGGATCTCAGGTCCAGCAGAGATAACTATATAGCAAGAAAGACGACGAGAAAGCCGAGTGTGGCATTTCCCTCGTCAATTTTTGGGCGCGTTCTAAGTTGCCAACGTTGTGGGCGGAGGGTAGTAATTCGCCATTCTATCTGGAGACATAAAGGTATGATCTATGGAGGTGGGTTTGGAAGTGGAGAATACCTCGTATACCTCGTCGATCTTTAGACTAATGATAGAAAACGGTGACGAAGCAAGTTGCCGCGCGTGCCGAGCTTTGTGGTGCTTGAAGCTTCGCAAGTCACGATGTAGTATTCGATGGCGATGTCATTGTACAGCTCTAGGGGAGGAACTTAGTTGCTCGTCGAACAGTTTGTCCCTCGTCCTTCATGCTGGTAGATTGATCCTTTAAATGAGTGATTATCTTTAAGCCAGGGAGATCTCACTTCTTGCTGTGGCTGAATCGCCACAAATACGAGTTGAAGAGGCACTTGTACCTGGTACGAAGTACTCAGTACTGTACGAATTTAGGTACTTGAGCTGAATGTGATGCGAGTGCGATGCGAGCGAAGCTCTGGTCTAGTGAAAGCTTGTTGGCGAGTCAAAAATCCACCACGCATACTTCGGCTAAATTTCCCTTCTCATCCTGAGAGACACACGTGATGAATGACTTTACTCGGAGGTGATTTTTGACTTGGAACCCAACATCCAACTGTATTCCCCTGTTGAACCAAGCGACCGTCCCAGCATGTCCACGAACTTGGATACAGCATGATCTGAATCATGCACCTGAAAGACGGAGAAATGCTCTACACTTCGTTATGTTACCCGTCAATCTCTACGTCACGTGAATCGGCGGCATCATGCAAGATTCAGCCGGAGGCAGACTGCGCTCTTCCTCAGCCTGATGTCGACTTCAAGTTGTGCAGTGAACTTTCTGCCTTGATCATATGTCTTTGATTAAATGCTACTGCTTCTGTGTGAAGTTAAATCTTCCCGGACATTGCGCGGCGTCGAATTCACCGTCCTTCGTCTGCTAACTTCTGCATGGTTTCGTGCGCTTCTGATGAATCCTTCGCAACCCGATATCTCAATCCCACTCCGACTATACCGTTGCATGCATCTGCCCCATGGGGGTAGAGCTAGCCCCTGTCACCGCCCTCCTTGACAAGACTCATCCTACCCTGGCCAGACCGCGGGATCTGAACAATTATACCTTGGGAGAAATAGCCGGACATAACATTGTGATTGCTGCTCTACCAGAGATTGGGAGGAACGCGGCGGCGGTAGTGACCACCCAACTGCTGAACGACTTTCCCTCAATTCGATTTGGACTACTGGTGGGTATCGGTGGGGCTGTGCCTGACATCGAGAACGACATCGATATTCGTCTGGGAGATGTTGTTGTAAGCAAGCCAACTAAGAGCACGGGAGGAGTAGTGCAATATGACATGGGTAAAGAAGTACCTCAAGGATTTGAGCGAATTGGAATGCTAGATAAACCACCACGAATCTTACGGACCGCTGTACAGCAGCTAGTGGCGCGTCATGAGCTTGAGGATAGCCTCATTTGTCAATTCCTGGGACAGATTGGGAACAAGTATCCCAAGATGGTCAACAAGTACTGTACTGCACCGGAGGAACAAGATCAACTGTTTGAGACGTCCTATGATCATCGAGGTAGTAAGACATGTTCGCATTGCGACAATTCGAAGACTGTATACCGACCGCCTCGATCAACATTGGGGCCCTTGGTCCATTACGGTACAATAGGATCGGCGAATCGCGTGCTCAAGAATGCAATTGAGCGAGAAAAGCTGAAGTCTGGTGATTTGGATATTATATGCGTCGAGATGGAGGCAGCTGGACTGATGGACTCGTTCCCCTGTCTAGTCATTCGAGGGATATGTGATTATGCCGACTCCCACAAGAACAAAAGATGGCAGCCCTACGCTGCCGCTGTGGCCGCCGCGTATATGAAGGAGCTGCTTTCGAACATTCGATCAAAGGAGGTTGTCAAAGTGTCCCCTGCTGCCGACGCGGTCAGCATCCGAGGTGAGCTCACTCATTCCGTTAGTATTAGTCGGTCACCCCATACTGAAGTGTGCTATAACCCTTGAACTTGGCTGATTAATCTTCAAACCAGATGTTCCTAGGCACAGTCCTTCTAGGGACTTTCTTGATAACATAGCTGCAGAAGCCGTGCTTGCACCAGAAGAAGTGCGGGCCCAGTCAGGGAGCCGGTTTGATGACCGACTTAGGCTGTCATCCTCTGCACCCAAATCTGAGCCACCAGCCTCCTCGACCCGCACCGCTATTGGAGAAGCTTCGAACAGCGCGAGCAATCCACGATCCTTGGCAGAGCTCACGTACAGGTCCGTAGGGCCGGAACTATCTTCGCACGGTTGGTGGCAGAGGACAGTGTTGTATTCGTGGGTCCCGGGGGGGGAGGAGAAGGCGAAGCATCAACAATTGCTCGAAAACGCCAACATGGAAGGAAGTCCACAGTGGTGGGTCAAAATACTTGATCCCAATCGCTACCCCTCGGAAACAGATCTCAGAAACTTGGACATCAGTCTACGGCGAACACCACCTCATTTTCTGGTCAAGTTTGTCCAATTATCGGGTGTAGATCGACTATCAGATCTCATCAACGACTTCATTTCATATTGGACTTCATCCACCTCATTTTTCTCAACCTTTCCAATCTCCGACCGTGGGCGTGATGTTTTTGAATGTCTCGACGCTTTGATAAGCCACAAGACTGGCTTGGATGCTGCTCTGAAGGATACAACGTTGGCTCGACGACTATTTACTTGCTTGATTCCAAGGTACGATGCCAGAATGATTAAGAAAATCCCCTTCATCCCAAGCCCAGCTACGAAACTGCTAGCTACCGAGTTGTTAATATCACTTTGTGCTGGAGAGATCGAGGCTGGCTATAGTGTAGTATTGAAAGCTATGGGTCTCGTTGGAAGTGTTACTGTGCGCAACCTAGGTCTTGTTGCGTGGCTGAAAACCGTCCGACACGAAGTTCATTGGAAGGCCCAGATGAGTCTCGATTCCCATACTCTCGAATACGCAGCTGCAACAGTTCGATTGATCAATGCGCTGGTTGCCTGTCCAGGAACGGATCTGCATTCAAGATGTCTCATTCGTGGTCACTTTCAAGCCAGTGGTCTCAACGAAATTTTGACGAAACTAGATGAATTCATCCATAACGAATTGTGGCAAGAAATTAGGAAGTTCCGTGAAAGCGAGAAACGCGATGCAGAGGAGCTTCTGCGCCGCCAATCACAAGAAGACTTGCCTGCTTAGGTGCTCTGCTTGTTGCGTGGGATTCGTTCTAATATGGATCAATTCCAACGACTTGCTCATGCCACATAGATGGAGAATCGTATGAGGCCATCTTGTTGTACAAATTCACGAGTGAAGGCACTTATCTGCTACTTGAAGCAACAGAACACGAGGGAAAGTTCGGTTTGGTGGGTTTGGTTGATACAACACGTCCTACGCTAAACACTACTGTGTGCGACATTCGAATCCAGCCATTGTCATGGTATCCCTAGCTCGCTGAACGCAGCAGTATCTGGCCAGGAATCCGATAATGGGTCAGTGGCAGTGCTGCCAGGAGAGTAGTCTCCGTAGTCCGAATCCTGAATCCTTAGTACTAAACCCGCTGAATCGAGTCATCACGAGTCCTGTTCGAAACCTAATGCCCACACACTAAAAATCGGGCATATATATATATATGTCGGCTTGAGCTAGGTATTGAAGCGTGCTATTTCCGAATACCGTGTGCAACCGTAGCCTTAGAACTATCAAGATTTCTTGCTGCCACCGACTGCTCGACGACTCTCAAGACTCACATCCTAGTCCCCTTGTAGTGAGCAGATCTATTTTGATTTCTAGAACACGTATCTCCCTTTTGATTTAAATGAATACCTGAACATCGCTGCCATTGGAAGTAAGGAGAACGGCATCAAAGCAGCGTCCTGTCACCACGTGGGTCAGCCTGCCACCCCCAATTGGCATATTGGATATATTGCAAGACTTCACAACTGCGGGTCAAGCGAAGCAAGAAACATCAGAAGACATGGAGAAATCTCCATGTACATCTGTCCTAGGGATGCCTAGCCGACTGCCAAGCTCGCGAATCTGTTGTTTATTTGTACCCCGTCAACAGATCTGCGGGCTCTTACCTTTCGCATGACCACAACCATCAAACTTGCAGTTCCAAACGGCTAGTCTTTCATCGTTCTTGTAACCAGAGTTACAATTGAATTCAATATTGCTTATGAAGTCTAAAGGGAAGCTTTAAGTGCGGCGTACGCTACGACCCAGGGTCCAGACCCAGTCGCTTTCTCGTCAAAGGATGTTCGCCAGAAAGTATACTGCTTATGCAAACTCTAAGGATATCTATCGCTGCGTAAGCTTCTCTCTGGAATATCGTTCTTGAGGTCGAGCATAGGAAGGGGAAAGGGGTCCAGACCCTCTTCCTTATGATTAATCGCATGACGACAGCTGATTGTGCACTGGCATTATAACGACATGTTTGACGGCACCCAGTCAACTGTCACAATCTCTTGGATGTTCCAACCAACAAACAACCCAAGGCCCCTATGATGCCAGTGCACGATGAGAGTTCTTTCTACCTTCCCTTTCCGATACTCATAGTATTGCCCTTCAAATCAATCTCATTCCCCCTTCGCTCCCACCTCACAGCGCTGTCAAGCTTCGTTCATTGCCCGTACCCCGAAATTGGTGCACTGAACCATGGATCTGTGATTCAGGATAAGCGAGGAAACTTGATCTTGATCGGAACTTCAACCCGACCCTCTGTTCGGGCTCGCCCTTAGCTGGAGCAGTTATATACAGAAAGCAGTGCCCCAGACTTTTGACTTCCAGTTCTCTTCTCCACTCTTGGACCCTCTGGACTTCAAACTTGGTCAGCGAGTCAGCGAGTCTGAGCTAGGTAGGCCAGGCACATCAACCAGCTCGACCATTCACCCTCAAAGTGATCGAGACTCGAAGATACCATCGCCACGATGATCACAAGTCGACTTCAGGTCTCACTGCTTGTTCTACTCCTCTCCGTCACCTCGACGCTATCACTCGTCGTCCCTCCAATCGACAGCAACTCAGGAATAACACGTTCATCTTCATCGTCGTCATCATCCTCGCCCAACGACCTCACCAGACTCCACCAACTCAACAAACAGGCATCAAGTCTAGTATGCCACGAAACCAACCAACGCATGTCGTGCTACGGCAGCGTCCCCGTGGGTGGGGCAACCTGCAACAGCATATGTACGTGCGAGAACGGCCGGATCTCATGTCCCGCGTATAAATACTGCGACGACTCGACCATGGACATTTTCTGCGGAGGGCTGTGCGCGTGCAATGCGAATACGTCGGCCAAGCTACGGTCCAGCAGCGACGAACGCGTCGGGGGTCAGGTCATGATCAGCGGTCACCGATACCAAGCACCATCCGCGCCGCGGCGGCACTACGAGGAAGACGACGAGGAAGACGACGAGGAAGACGACGAAGCTAGAGCAAAGCGTCGTGCGAAGCGCGCCTTTGGGATCTCAACTTCTGGCGCTGGTGACCTGGTTTGAACAGAGTGCAGACGGCTTATGCTGTCTGTCTCTTTTGCTTCTTTTCTGTTCATCTCCTAGCCTCGTGATGTGGGTTGGTCTTGGGTCGGTTTGAATGTTCGGCGATATATACCTATGGGAGGGTTGGGTGGTGACTTTTGGGGTTTCAATGATAATGTATGATAAAATGTAGAACCTCACACAAATATCGATATAAAATTCAATCATAATCGCTCTCACGCTGCATCGCCTGAGCAGAAATGTTTGGAGCGCTGGCTACCGAGAACTGAGCGCTTGACACAACCCATTTAATTCGTTGCCAGTCCACAGCATTCGGTGGCATTCTGGCTGGCACTCCTTGCCACAATCGAACTGTTCCACCCCGAAAAGCATCGTTAAATTAAGTAGTCAATAATGTCAGTCAAGCACCCTCAAGATATCGACTTCAACGGGAACCCCGTATCCATGGTCTCGCCCACCGACACGGTTCTTCTTCTTCCCCACGGCCTCCACCTCCTTGACACAATCATTCATTGCCGCCGGGGTCGTCATCGCCTCCTCCTTCCTACACTTGACCGTTAACCTCACGCCGTCCTGCAGCCCTTTCTTCCCCAAACCCTTAGCCCAGCTTGCGCTGAACACCAATCGCGGCTTTGCAGTGTCCACGACGCGGCCGGCCGGATAAACATTCCCGATCAGCAGTGCCAGCGCGCCGAGATAGTTTGCCCAGAAGACTTCCTGGGGCGACAATATCGCGCGGAGGCGCTGCTGTGCGCTGTGGTTCGGAGGCGCAAGGTCGACGTTCCAGCGGCGTGCGAGGACCAGCGCCAGGAGTGCACGGTCAGAGTGGCTGATGCCGTGTGCGGAGGCGAGTGCGCCGGTTAGCGGGGCTTGGAGGGCGCAGAGAGAGCGCGATTCCTTCGGGAGCGGGCTGTGTAGATACATCATGTCTGCGACGGCGCGAAGGAACGGTGGTGTGAATGTTGTGGGAATAAAGCGGTCCAGGTCATTCTCGCCGGGCAGGCTGGCAAGAAGGAGTGTCGCGATATGTGGTGCCGAGCTGGTGCCGTATTGTGCTGTGGCGGCCTGTAAGGGATCGAGGGCCTTTGTGGCGGGGTCTAAAGTGTCGAAAAGGAAGCCTTCACGGACGCCGCCCTGGCAGAAGCGGACTCGTTGGATCATCGGGAGGGCTTCGACTAGGACGTTAACCAGGAATGCCACGGCCGGGACCTGTGCAGCGCGGCGCTTCGAGATGCGGAAGACGGATTCTTCGGCGGCGACGGTGCTGATTTCGGCGGTCTGTTGAAAGTCGCGTTTTTGCACGTGGAAGCCATTGATGATGGGGATGGGATAAGGGGACACCTTGTGCTGTGACATGAGAAGATATCCCCAGCCCCGGAAACCACCGCCGGAGAGATAGAGGGTGAGTCCACCATGTTTGGCCTGTTGCTGTAGAGAGTCTGGCAGCTCGAGGTCCTTGTACGCTTGTTGGAATTGCTGCTTCATTTTCTCCTTCAGTTCCGTCTGGACCATCCCCGAATGTGCTTGAGCGTCAATCTCAGCCAACTGACGAGACATGGCGGCTGCGCCATAGGGAAAGCTAAAGGATCCCTTGTGGCTGGTCTGTACTTTGCCATCTTTGGCGATCATCCAGGTGATTTGAGTGCTTCCACCTTTGGGATATCTACATCAGCGTGCAAACTCCCTGGACGGGGTCGGATGAAATCAAGAAGACAACATACCTCCCAAATCCATGACCAGTCCATCAACACTAGCAAAACTGCTCGCCACGCCCAACGCACCAACTCTTCCTTCAATTTCCTTGGGCAAGAGGTCGATCTCCCATCCCGTCGCGTCCTTAATCTGTCTTCGATAGTCTTCTGAATTTTCGGCCGTCCTCGTCGCCTCGGTAGCTAAGACACGAATGTTCGTCGGCGGCACTCCGAAATCAGTACATGCGACCTTGAATTTCAGGAGCGAAACCACGACGGCATCGATGGTGTCTTGCGGAATGGGACCCTTGACACCAGTCGAGTATTGGGCATCGTACAATGAAATACCCTCGCGATCTTGAAAGACTGTTGGTAGAGATCGTGCTGTTGCTGGGGACAAGTCGCTTATGGAAAAGCGAATACCATTGCTGCCATTCGATGAATTCAGATGTCAGGGCAACAAAGAAAAGCGAGATATCGGAAGGAAAAGACTTCGTAGTGGGTAAGAGAAGTTTCGCTAAATAACTCACCTTCCCATATCGACCAAGCCATAGAGGCTGCTTGCTGGCGGCCCGCGCAGCGACATCTCGAGAATTCCTTAACAAGTTTCTGACGAGCGGATAGAATTGCCGCAGAACGTTAGAAGTCAGAGCCCATGGAGAATGATATCCAAAAGAATCTTCAACATCAAAGTCTGGCAGTGCGAGAGAAGAAGAAGTGAGTGGACCCCCACAAAGAGGCGACGACAACCCACGTGCAGGCCTCGCAGCCTCGTTATGGGTGGGTTGAGGCAGGTTATTGGGCTTCAGGTTTTGAAAAATAGGGGCCCCAACCCCGCTGGAGGGGCACCTTTTCACTAAGAAGGCCTTCAAACTCCTTTACAAGTGATATGCAGACTCTTGACCTTGCGAGGATAGACGACAGAGGTATTCTCTGACTACTCTTCTGGGCAAAAGTGATCACAAACTTCTTCTTACTTCTGACAGCTTGCATTATAATTTTGTATTAAAGCAACAAACCCCTAAGGCTGCAATATCTTGTAGTAACAAAAAGTACCTTACACTCGTTAGTCTAGGCTAAATGATTCAGCCAATTCCATGTCAACTACATCTTCCAACTAAGAAATGTCTCCCTCCTCTTCGTCATCCTGAGCATGAAAGGCGTCACCGAATGCCGAGTCCTCCATACCATCGAGGTTCAGGTCGTCCTCATCATTGCCATAGCTTGCTAGGGCGTCTCCAGCCGTATCGACATCAACATTATCAAAGTCTTCTCCCATATCAAAATCAGGGGTATCAAGTGGCGTGGCATGGCCAGCCTGATGTGCCGGCGGTTGAGCGACGATTGCCGATTGTTCGTTGCCGTCCGTGTTCTGCTGCAGATTGAGCTGGTCGTTGGATGGTTGTTCATCGCCTGGTAGATCGGTAAGACCGAGGTCCTCCGCATGATTTCCACCATCCCCATCAATCATGACCCATTCATTGCTTTCGGCATTCGCTGTCTCACCAGGCCCACTGTCATCATCAATGCCATCCATGTTCACGTCCATTCCAATATCATCAAGCTGAGGTAGATCTTCTTCCTCCTGAGCCTCATCTGCATTCGATTGTTGGTTGGAATCTGATGATGGTGCAGCTTGGGGTACAGAGGGGGTTGGTTGCTCATCTGAGCTAGAGGTGGAGGTAGTCTTCTGCTCAGTGGTCTCCGACGCAACAGTTTCTTCAGGTTTCTGTTTGTTTTCTACATCGGCAACCCCCTCCTTCTTCTGGGGATGCACTTCTGTTGTTGTCGAAGTTGTTGTGGCATTTGGTAGAGCAGCTGGAGTCGCCGACTTTTCTGGTGAGGCGGCAAGGACAGGCCCGGGTGCAATGGCTGATGGTGTGCTAGCAATCCTGTCCTCAAGTCCTCCCTTTTGTACCAAAGTCACAACTGCTGTTCGCTCGATTTTCTTATGGAGGGCAGATTCAACTGCATCAGTGATCTCGTCAATGGCATCCTTGTGAGCATCACCGCTATCATCAACTGCCATGGCATTGGATGAAAGACGGCGTTCAGTCGTGTTTGGTGCAGTCCGGAGTTTCTTTTCCGCGTCATGCAGAACCTTGTGTCTTTTAGCCTTGCCCATTCGCTTCTCGTGAATCTCCTTCATCTTGTCAAGTTCGGCTTGTAGTTGAGCCAATTTTTCATCGGCTCTCTTTTGGAATTTGTCAAATTCACCGGGCTCAAGTCGTCCAACTCGTGGGGGCCCTGCATTGGTGGGTTCACGGAGGACCGAGGTAGGAGCATCGAAGAAGTCCTTTGTCAAATCTTCCAACGGTCCTTTCCGTCCAAAGCCCAGGTCACTTGGAACAATTGAACTGATGGGATATGGAGATTCAATGATTTCTTCCATCCACTCATGATGCTGTTCATAGCGCATGCGACTGATGTCTCTTGGGGTCATAAAATCGATCAAGTCACCTCGAGAGACATCTTCCTCCTCCTCCAAGGTACTATCCTGTTGAGGGATGCTAGGGCCTCTTCTATGGGCGGCCCCTTGATGGGGGGCCGGGCCCCCTGCTGGAGTTCCACGCGCCATGTTGGGTGGTGGATGAATGACGGGCCAGTTTGCGCGATCATGTAACATGAAGTCTTTGCGAGGGAGTGGCCCTGATTGAGTTTGGATCATGCGTCGCTGCTGGAGAATAGCTTGGACATGTGGAAGAGGTTGGATGGAAGCCGAAGGGATGTGATCACGAGGTGAGGCTTTGGAGTAATGGATCAACCATAGACTTGGGTCGGGTGGTTGTTGGCCCCTATTTGGATTACCGGATAATAGACGATATCGTTTCCGGCTGTGTGATGCAACGGGCTCACCTTGAGCACGGCAACCTGATCGTTGGAGAAACATTTCGAGCGTCTAGAAGCCACATGTCAGAAAAACCACCTAGCAAATCTGAACATCATTCATACATATCCTCGAACTTCCTGCTTGAAAGAAACCTCGACATCTGCCCAGATGTAGCCATCGCTTGCGAAGTTCGTGTTCAGATACTCGAGTGGTTGCCAGGTGAGCATCAAAGTTCCATCTTGAGGTGGATCTAGGAATTGCCATTGCATGGGTTGCAGGTCGCGAACAATCTGTGGGGCTTCGAGTAGGTAGCCAACTATTGTCTCAAGAGAAGGATTTGTTGTGACAGGATAGCGATGCTTGGATATGAGATGCAGGTGCGGCAACTACTTTGGGTCAGTCGGGTGAAGGACTATGAAAGTGGACGGAGTGACTGACCAGAGCCGGAGGCACACCTGCCGCAGGATCTTTCAACATCGCGTGACTCATGGCGCTGAGCGCTCAAATAGGTGAGATTGATGCAGTAATATAACACTAGGGATGGGGCTCTTCAAAGGGTTGAAGGTACTTCGTGGATTCTATGTAGGCTGATGATCGATAACAGCCTTGATGAAGCGAGGAATCGCGCAACAAAATGAACTGCGACTCCGAGAACACGCTAAAGCGTGGCTGCATCTTGGCAGGTACCGATTATCCTAACCAAATTAGGATCTTTATACTGCGGATTATATCTTGTTTAGTGCTAGGCTTTGGAGACTAATATCATGTTTAACCCTCCTAACTTCAGTATCATTATTTTCTTTTATACGAATCTTAATTTCCACTAAATTATCTATCCTTATAGAAGAAAGAAAAGTTGAAGTGATTATTTCTACGGACTCAACCTATCAAAGAAAAGGAAAAGATTCATACTGCACCAGGAAAACAAAAACACTTATCTATGATATCCAAGATATCTCAGACCACAAGTGAAAGCTCTGCATCAGGATCAACTCCTTTTTGAGAATTGAACCCGGGTCTTTTTTTGGGAACAAATCCATCCACGGATGAGCGCCCATTAACTATGAAATCTGGTATCAGCAGACCAAGAAGCGGATGTCTCATAACACGGCTCACTCTCATCTATGGAGACTCTTTTATGAGCCCAGGAAGCAGCTGGTGACCTCGCGGTACTAGGGTTGTTGACCACAAATCGTGGAATTCAAATATATGTGCATTCGAGGCTGGCATGCGACTTCCAGACTGGTTAGGGCTCCTTGGGCCTAGAGTGGAAGGTGTGGCAGTCACCTCGGTGGCGACCTTGCTTCACTGCCTCACTGCCTCACTGCTCGTCTCGATCGTATAGGTAAGCCTACGAGTGCGCAGCCAGTTTCTACGCTTTGTGTAGGCTTAGAAGATCGGATTTTCGACTGTGGAAACTTGATCAGGTCCTCTTATCTACTCGCTCGAGTGCCGCCACACTTGAGCACCTAGATGTTGCGGCAATGAGCTGCTCAAGGCCCGCGCTGGTGTTGCTATATATGAAGAGCCATGGATACCGCGATGTGCTCGAGTAGGAGACTCGCTACGTCCCTGGGCGAGCTGGAGCTGCTCTCCCTGAGTAACGTATCGCGTTATGAGGTGTCCTTGGTCAACTAAGCAATGTTACTTCCCTCTATTGGGTGCAGCTATCGATCCAGTCGCCCAAAACGGGCTAAGTGAGGAGTTCAAACGGACATCAGCAATGCATTTGCATATATCTATGCGACAACTTCACTGCTTGCAAGGTCATGATGGACTTGTGTTCTCCACCACGCCGTTCGCACCGGGTATTGACTCTAGGGTGGTCATGGTGACCGACATCGACCGAATCATCTCCACGGGGCGTAGTACTAGGTGTGTAGTATGTAGTCAATGAAGATAAACTCAATGTTACGTGGAAGTACCTGGGCGGATTGTAGTACACTAACTATGCACCAGTTTCTGATAATTCCTGTCATGCATTTTTGCCGAGGTCCCTTTGCTCCGCCGAGATACATTCATCGGGAAAGCCCATGATGATCTCTGGATTGTGATAACAACGAACACATATATATGGAGATGTAATTCGTATGTTCTGTTCTACCTGTTCCTATCGCTCCTGAAGATAGAGTCTCTGCAGCATCTCAGAAGGAATCTAGCACAGCATTACAAAATATAGATTTTGACAATACGCTCCAATGCGACTCAGCATGAGTGAACCATAACAACAAGTACCGGTCTAATATAGGACCACAGTCACCAATTCCAGATTAAATCCTTCACACACAATCCGATATACAGCAGCAAAGATGGCACACCCAGCCCACGCAACACCAAGCATAGAAACCAGCCTCGCGCACTTCCGCACGATCCCTTGGATCGCCAATCCACATCTCTCAGACCCAACATTCCACGTCGTCACCACGAACGCATCAAGAACACTAGTACAGCCTGGCAACGGCCACACCCTGACCGGCGAGACATGGAACACCGAGAAAACCATCACACACCTCATCACCACATACCGGCCCGGACCACCTTCACCTTCAGGATTACCACCACCAACAACAACAACCGAGGAAGCCGACGCTGATGCTGGCCAAGCCGAGCTCCGTCGCTTCTACACCTTCGGGACGGGACTCAACGCGCATCCGAATCTGCTGCATGGGGGTGTGATAGCGACGATCTTGGATAGTGCGATGGGAAACGCCATCTGGCAGGCTATCCAGCCGAGACCCAAGGGGCCGACTTTCACGGTCAATCTGAACATTACGTATAAGAAGCCCGTGAGCACGCCGGGGAGTGTGATGGTCAGGGCGACCGTGGTGAGGGTCGAGGGCCGGAAGATCTGGGTTAGTGGGAGGGTCGAAGGGGAAGGGGGTGTGGTTCATGCTAGTGCAGAGGGGATGTGGTTGTCCGCGAAGTCCAAAATATGAAAGCGAAAGAATATAGTGAGGTACCGATCGCAATCAGATTTGCTTGCTATCTTAGGGTTTGATGATACACTGCAAGTAGAAGACCCTCTAGCACATTCTTGTGCAGGATATGGTACACTGCTGTAGTCCCCGTCTCAAATAAAACGCCTGTGAGCGAATTGCTCATGCACTGTCACCAGTCCTTCTTCACGATAAATCACTGGTCACGTTGGAGAACTCGCCCTTTTCAAGTTTGGTGTTCCAGAAGATGGGGTTGGTATCAAAGAAACCGTGTTTCACCCAACCGTCTTCCTTGACGTGGTACAGATTGATGTAACCTCCGGAGTAAGCGTCTCGGTGAGTGGCTGCCAGAATACTTCTTCGTCCCAATTCCAATGCTTCATCGTCCTCCAAATCGTATTTGTACTGTGCATCGAGCACACCATAGGCAAATGTCTGACCAGAGCCGACACAGAAGAGGTTTCCTGATAGACGTGTTCCGTCGGAATCGATGTAGTAAAGTGCAGGTCCTTCGGATGGCGTAACACCCGTGATCATGGTACCCATCGACAAGCCCATTCCCTTGTACGAATAAACCAAGTTGGCTAGAATTTTGGAGGCAGCTGCAACAGAAATTCGTTGTTTTTGTCGGAGTTCGTGAAGGCGGCATTGGACACCGAGATAAGCCAACCAGTACTGACAGTCCTGTATGTTCTTTAGTATTGTTGTCACCCCTCCGGACTTGCATTCAACTTACTGCGGCACCTCCGGCCATAGTCCCGAGCAACATAGGGTTGATCTCAATGACCTTCTTGACTGTCTGAGATGCGATCCAGTTTCCGGCTGTGGCTCTGGAATCGGTTGCGACAATGATGCCTCCCTTGAATCTGAATGCCAGAGTTGTAGTACCGTGTGCTAGCTTGATGGGACAATTGGGGTTTGAATAGTCATCTGTTGCTGCGCGAAGGAAGGCAGAGGGTCGAGATACGGGTGGAAGGGCGAACTTCAGCGATAGCGGAGGCAGAGATGAGGAGTAGTCATCTTGCTCTTCGGAGGTGTAGCCTTCATTCGCGAAGGGTGACTGTGTGTATTGGGCGACAAGAGTGTCCATGATTAGAAGGTTGACTGAAGGAAGAATCTGTGGTAGTGTTGGAGTTGGTCAGGCAGTGTTGAAATACAAAGGCGGAAGAAGAGTAGTGGTACAGCAAGAAAGAAGAAGAAAGCTGACAAGCGAGGTAAATTACAGGTGCTTGAAGTGAAGGTGGTGATGATGGAATTGAGGCAACAGCTTGCTTGGATCATGTAGCAGCCTCAGGCGTGTTGGAGATGCGATGCTGAATGCGTGTTCTTGGGCGCCTGCCCGTTTCTCGCTGTCACGTGAAGAAGCCAATCGTACAATTGCGCTGTCTAGTTAATGCTCAGGCGTAGCATACTTCGGTGGATGCTAAGCTCTCCAAGACGCCATTTCCAGTTCTTCAAATTTGGCGCCCATCGCATTGTTTGAGCAACCGCCGACAAGGTCTACCAGCCTATCTTCAGACCCATATCTGCAGTATCTTCAGAATGATTTGTCTATTTTGGCCTTTTTCTTCGCTACTGCATATCACAGGGTTATGTGTAAAACAAGGGGAAAGGCAAAAGAACTCTGCTTTGACCGCCTTATCTAAACCGGAGCTTCAACACTTGGATACTGGCTAGCCTTCCATGAAGCAGGTCGTGAACTCGTATCACCGGGAGTATGACCACAATACTGGTAAGTCGGTAAATCAAAATGCTTAGGCGTTAGGCGCCGGGCCTGCTAGAAGGTCGCCGTCTTGTGAGCTTGACGTATGCAGCCCTTTCACATTGATAAGTATTATTTCTGATAATGGGCCTCTACTCAATACCACTTGGTACCAACGCAAAATCCTCAAGAGCAATAAGATGGTCTTTCGCTCAGGCATATGGCAGTCTCGAACTCGAATCCGCTCAAGCAACTGCAAGGAACTTCTTCAACAAGGTCGTGGAAAACTACAGAGCGGTTTGAAAGGCCATCAACGGAAAACTAACGTAAAGCGGATTCTTCACAGGGTTCATCGACAAGACCTCATAGATGACGCCGGGCGAGGCTGGCGCTCTCCATGGCTCCGGCAGGCTTCACTGATAGCGATAACTGGAATCCTGGGTAGTATTATTTTGGGACTCGCCCTCTTGTTTTACTTCTCCAAAAGCACAGAGGGCTTACCTCTGAAGATCAAGAACCATTTCGCGTGGACCTATGGACCGACAGCGATCCTCACAATAGTAGTGGCTTATTGGCGTCAAATTGACACAGCCTCCAAAGCTCTGACGCCATGGGACGAGCTTCGGCGTGGCAATGCTGAGCCCTCAAAGAGTATTTTGTTGGACTATATGTCTCCATTGCAAGCCATAAGCTTATACGAAGCCATCCGGGCAAAGCATGGTGCGATTGTAGTGACAATAACAGGCTTCGTTATCCTCAAGCTTCTTACCCTAGCATCCACGGGTTTATTATTCTCGACTCCAACAGCTTTATCTTCTGTGAACCGGAACATTATCAGAAATACTCAATTAGATGGTGCCTTGTATGAGCCCACGTCTTTCCCTGGCCTTTTCGATCCGTCAATGGCGTACACTGCGTATGCCGTCATGGCGAACGGGTTACGACACCCTGAGGGAACGACAACAGAATTGGTATACGAGCAGATTCAACCGTTGTTAAGGAACAGGGTTGAGAACACTACATTGAAAACTCGGGTGAACGCATTGATACCCATGTTTTCTTGCGAAAGCGCACCAGTCGACATCTACCTCCAGCCAGCCAACGTGACAGATGTACATCCTGAAGATACTATCAAATTGCTCTTCCCCGAATGCACCTTACGCAACGATGGTAAGGGCACTTCAGTATATGCTCTGAATCCACGGAATCTTGTCTGCCCCAAACGGCAGCTGAGCCCTCTTCTTCAACAAATCGACTGCATAGATCAGACCGCATCAGATGCAGATCAACATTGGCAGCTCCTGACACTAGCAGACTACCGATATCAGCAGTCTTTTGCAAACACCACTGGTCTGAGTTTAGGAGATTCGAACGTTGTGGCATCATCGTCTTCAAGGCAAGTTGAAAAAGTCATTGGTGTTGCATGTCGGTCAGATTTCTTGATGGAAGAAGTCGAAGTGATTTATGACTATTCTCAAGACCCGCCATTCATCCTCGTAATACGCGTGCCACAGTCGCGGTCCATCAAACTGGACAACTTCACAGGCGCCGATCTTGGACTTCTCACCACCTCTGCACTGACCGCTGGTGCTGGCATGTTTGGAAATTTTGTTGACAACCAAGCTGTCCTGGAGTACCCCAATACCCTGTTCAAGATGATGGCCCAAACTAGTAATGGGTCTTACGAAACCCTTCTGGACGAAGGTGTCATGATCAATGCGGCCGAAAAGGTCCTAAATCAGGTTGCTATCCAGTCAGTGTCAAAATATCTGGTTAGGGCCGCCATTTCTACGATATCAGGAACCGTTTCCGAAGTCGAGGAAAGGTTGCAAGTCAACGAGGCAGCATTCATAGTGATGCTGTGTGCTTCCGGACTACTAGTGGTACTAACCTTCACCCTGTTCTTCATCTGTCCACAGCGAGCATGCTCAAATGACCCTATGCCGATAAGTAATACAGCACTTGTACTGAGTCTGAGTAATGAGATGAAGCCGTTGCTAGACAAAAATATGCATGTTGGTGGTGAGACACGTGCAGACCTTCACGACCGCATGAAAGATTGTACCTTCAGCTTGGTGCCTCGAAAAAGCCATGATCAAATACTTGTCTCATTTCAGCCAACCATCACATCTTCCATTCAAGATACTACCCCAAAATCCAGTCCTGTGGAAACTCAGCAGTGGTGGACCCCGTTGACTCTACAACGTTGGGTCCTTGCGCCAGCGTTGGGCCTCCCTCTTGCTGCCTTGATAGTCTTGGAAGTATTGCAGCAACTCTGTGATCGGTACACTGGTATCGCCACGCTACCAGCACAGGCGAGCGATGTTTCAATTATTATTTACACAAGATTTCTACCTGCCCTCTTTATGCTGCTCGTCGCAACATTGATCAACGCACTTGATTTCAATGTTCTCCTTCTCGCACCTTTTAACGCCCTTCGAGCAGAAAGCGATGTTCCACCAGCACAAAGTGTGCTTGTTTCTTTTCTTGGATTACCAGTACCAGTCACCATTTGGAAATCTCTTCGTCTACGGCACTGCGGTGTCTTATTGTCAACCATCGCTGCCTTAATTGCTAGCATATTGACTATCATTGTATCAGGCCTATTCACCATTGAGAACATCGCAAGCTCGCAAGCCGTCTTCCTGGTTCGTATGGACCAGTTCAACAGCACATGGATAAACAGTGCGAAGAACGACAGCTCGGCAGCTGTACTTTCGAGCTTGACTGAGAGCCTTGGACTGGACTATCCAGCATTCACGTTCGCAGAGTATGCTTTCCCTACGCTACGGACTAGCATCGGAACAGACGGTCCAAATGCCAGTGACCCCAAAGTTCGGATTCAACTCCCAGCTCTACGAAGCGATCTAGGATGTGTTCAGCTCTCCAAGGAGATGATGAATGTCTCGGCCACATTCAACACCCGAATCAATGCAGCGAGTGCATCGGTGTTCGCACGAGTGCCACTGCCACCAGAATGCCAGCTTGGCGGCTCCGATGGCAATCTGACCGAACTCGAGTTCGACAACTCGTTCTCGATGCGTGGCAATACAAGCTTTGTTGGAAAAATCTTAGATCTGCACGTTGGTCCATTCGATTCGATTAGCGCGTCTAGTTCAGGTGAACTATCTCCAAACACGCAGCGAGATAACCCGCCTGATTGCCCGTCACTGGCGTTTATATTCGGATACGCCAACGTTGACGTCCCGGCCGAGACCACAATAACAGCGTTGATGTGCTATCAATACATCGACGAACTAGAGGCAAACGTCACAATGACATGGCCATCTCTAACCATCCTCCCTTCCCAACCCCCCGTTCCAGACGAAATCACCAGGAGACGACTTCCCAGTGGCCCAAACGGGGAAACCGCATTCCAGTTCCGCTTACAGGTGCACATGGACGACGAGTTCTCCTCCTTCAACCAATCCACAGACAATACAACGACCACCTCCGGCAGCGCCCCGCCTCTTGACAACTTCTTCCAAGGGGCGATATTTGGCAAGTCAGCCCTCGACCCTGCACTTCTGCGCAGCAAAGATGACAAGGCGGTTGGTCAGGTCTATGACGCAATCCGGGGCCTCTACCGACGCTACATGGCACAAGCTATCTCAGCAAATATGCGTGTCCCAGCAACGGCAACAGCAACGGCAACAGCAACAGGGCCCACCACCAAGCAACCCACCTTGACCGGCACGCTAGAGAGAGCGCACGTCTCACGCCGCGTCATGCAGAATCGCACCGCGAAACTCATCCTGCAGTGTCAGCTGGGCGCAATCTTCGTCCTATCGTCGCTGGCAATGTACCTCACGCAGCTGCGGAATATCCTACCGTATAATCCATGCTGCATCGCCGGTGTGGCGGCTTTGTTTGCGCAGAGCAGGATGTGTGATTTGGATGATTGGGTGGGAAGGAGGGTTCTGGAGGATGGCGGCAAGGGTTTTAGAGATGGGTGTTGGACCTTTCGGCTGGGTTGGTGGGACCTGAATGGGCCGGTGTCGGAAGGGGGCCCGGGGAGGTGGTATGGTGTCGATGCTTTGGAGGTTGGAGGAGGCGCATCTGCTGAGGAAGCCCCGGTCGAGCCTGTCGGTGTTGATGAGCGGTATCCTGCGTGGGTGTAGTCCACAACTTCATATTCCTTTTGAAAGGCTGAGCACCGTGGTTTCGACCTATCAGTAACGATTTATATAAATAAATACCTCATGAGTAGAATTTACATATACAAGGAGTTTCAAGGAGAACTTCAATGCACACTGTTGATGTGCTTCATATTTTTTTTCATGATCGACTGGGATCAACATGCTATGAAACTATGCCACAAAAGCGCTATCGTCATATGGCCGTAAGATTTCGTGGTGTATCAAAAAACATGTACAGGAGTCTTCTGTGGACGTTGCATTTGGAACAAATGCAAGAACAAGCTCGTTTTTGAAACTGATTTCATTCCTCTTTTCGTTTGTCTAAACCACACACCCAATTCTCAAAATCACAAATCAACTCTTTTTCTGAGTTCCGGGTCGTCATAATCCAAAAAGGGATTGTTTCCATAGAATAGCCAGTAGACATTCCGTGGAGGTAAATTGGTCCTGCTACCAGCAAGGCAGAGGCAAGAAATTTGGTCAAGTGACCGTCATCAGGTGCGTCTCAGTACATGGAAGCAATACAAATTTAGCTTGTGTATGCGGTACCGAGAGAAGAAAGGCTGTTGCCGTTGGTCAGGATTCCATTTTGAACCATGAAGTAGGCATAGCGTTCGACAGCGGGTGTAGAGTCGAGGAATGCAGTGGACTGTTTGATGAAGCTGGCAACATCTGAGTCAGAGCCAGTGGCTCCGTATTCAGTGAGCCAAACTTTGCTAACACCGTTGGCTGCCGCAAGTGAGATGACATCTTGGACGTGCTTCTGGAAATAGGCAAAGTTGCTCGCCGAGTCATACCAGTGGAAGGTGACAAAGTCGACCTTGCATTGGCCGCCACAGGCATCAAAGAAATTCTGGAGCCAGGCAATTCCCATTGGTGCTGCTCCGTTGGTCACAGCCGGTGACCCGATGGAAACCTGGCCGGCAAGAGGATTCATGTTCGCAATATGTACTTTGGCCGCCGTCTGGGGATCCAAGTTTGCTTGTTCCGTGTGGTCGGGTTCGTTCAACGACAGAGCGTGCTTTGCGCCGGCAGCGATAGCCGACGCAGCTGCACCAGCCCATGCGCTGACTGACTTCTCGCCCCACAGCATGGGCACGAATTCTACGCCAGGGAGAATGCTGCCACCTGGACCAGCAGCCCAGTTGTAGGCCCAGCTGATGCCTTTGCCTGCGAATGCGTTGGTCAGGGAGGCATCGTTGTAGGATAGACCCTTCTTGCCACCACTGGATGAGCCGCCGCCACCACCGCCAGTGCTGGGAGGAACAGAGCTGGAGACTGGAGCAGCAGATGAAGCACCAGCGGGAGGCGCTGAGCTTACAGCAGTCGCGAATGTGGTTGGCACAGCGGGGGCCGCAGATGAGGGAACACCACCTCCGTTATTCCAGGTGTTATCACCGCCACCATAGGTAGGTCTGTTGTAGAAAGCACCAGCAGTAACGGAAGCAGCTTCGAGGCTGACCGAAGTCTCGGGAGCCAGTTGAGCGAGGTTGTTGCTGACAACCGATGAGACTGTCTGTTGTGGAGCAAGCCCTGCAGTGACGGTAACGAGTTCAACGGTGGTGGCAGTAAGAGTCGATGTGATACATGTTGATGAATCTTGTTCGACAGGGCCAACAGCAGCCGGAGCTTTGATGCTCGACAAGCCCGGAGCATCAGCTGATGCAACAGGGATGGGTTGGACGGTGACAGTTCTGACATCCGTTACCGAGGGGGATTCAGCTGGACTGCCGGCGAAGTTGCTGCCATTGTTCTGACCATTTCCAGCAACTGGAGCATCTGTGGGACTGCCAGCCGCAGCAGCTGAGAGTCTATCAGTTCCCCAGTGCTGCCATGGTCTATGACGCTGAGGGTGTGCTACAACAGCAGAGGCGAGAGCCAAGACAGTGATGATGTTGGAAACCATATTGAGTTTCTGAACCGAATACGGAATATGCAGGTAAGCCTGAAGATCTGAGTGTTTTGGGAAAAGATGGTGTGATGGTGCAAGAAACCCTCCTGGGGACTTTGTATACTGATTCAGTCGATGAATGAGCTGGTTGGCGAATGAGTGACCACGAGCTTAGCTCTAGTGAGATGGAATAGATTCCTGAGGCTAGCCTTGCAGGAGTTTGAAAGAAAGACGGGTGCAATGTGTCGCACAAAACGTGTCAAGTCCACGAAAGAGGTAATGAATGAGTGGAAAAAGAAGAGAGAAGGGGAAGCAATGAAACAGATACTTGCAGAGAGATATAGCTTTCCATGCTGAGAGAACCCAGAGGAGTGGTGGAGAGTTTATGGACGAGAACAGGAGATGGGGTTGGCACGTTTCAAGGTGAAAGGTAGCGCGCCCGGGGTGGCCTGGTAGCGAGTATGCCTGAAATACCTCCCGAAGACGTAATGCAAGCGTCTTTTCAGTCATGCAGACAATAAGTAAAGCGGGTATCTGGTGGTTTCATTGCTGTAATTTGTCCTGTACCAAGTCGACGTGGCTGGTAAGGGATGTCCACCGATCCTGTCGGGCATGCTTCTTGACCAGGACAGCCTCATGGCAGAAAAGGGGAATGCGCTGGGCATATTCGGCTAGTTGTTGCACCATCCCAGAACCCAGAGGCACGGCAGCCAGTGATTTGCAGGGAAACACACTCTGAAACCAGCAACCATGGAGCGGCAATGCAGGGGAGAAGCCAGATCGAGTTTAGGGGCCAGCCTTTATCAAAGTTTGTGGCGATAGGCGGCCCACGTCTGGAGCGCTAATGCCAGGAACCCGAACCTTGTAGAGACCCTCTTGGGCCTCCTCCTTAGACTCCGGCCAGTCTGGAAGGCGACGATCTGAACCTTGGACCTTACGGAAATGAATTCAGTGGACACAGGATCTGGTCTGAAGCCGACTTGGCCGGCTGTGTTTCCTTCGCTTGATAAAAACAGCCACAAGATTGATAAAGGAAGATAAACGGATTGGGTAGCGAGATGGAAATGTTTGATTTTCAAGATGGCCGTGTAAACACGGTTCGGTCAGAGTGTGATGCCAGAACTTGGCAACTTGGCAGTGCTGCTGCTGGACTTGAATGTTCAACAGGCAGAGTTGAGAAGTGGTGGTCCTGGTGCTGTGAAACATGACTCGGTGGCTGCCATTGACCACGTCAGCAGCCACAGTCAAGCTGAATGTCACAGCGGACTTTCATACAGCAGCCCTGCTCCTTTGTACGCGTCGGCCAGCTAACTACGCGTAAGAAGTAGTTGTTATTAGGGATGGACGTGAATCGGAGTCCACAAAGCCCTCAAGCGGAGCGACGCCTAGGCACAACTTTCCCCACTGATTCACCTGCATAGCCACCCCGGGGCCTGGAAGTCGGTTGTCTTGAAAACTCGCCTGCTCCATCAAATCCAAGCTCCCTTTAGGAGATGACTTTCATCATGAAGAAAATTTGCACAACAGATGGCATTTCTATTTCTGTGTCTCGTAGTCCTTGAACAAGTGGTGTAACTTGCAGAGAGGAAGCCCGGCCAGTTGAGACAAGGTGAGGCATTTCAGACATGTCAAGAATCTATATGCAAGGCACATGGAGGCTTCAGCTGAAGGAGTCTCTAAATACCTCCAATTCAGGGATTTGTATACACCTATTCCAAGGGATCATGCTTTCTTTGCTCGACCCTCGAGAACGCTCATCACATCATTGACATTATCCTTATCACCCTTGCGTTTCTTCCCTCCTCGCTTCCTGGCCGTCTTCTTTCCCTCGCCCTCCTCCCCATCCCAGATTTCCCCGTCTTCATCATCGTCATCTCCAAACCGACTTTCGCCAAACCCAAGATCCATGTCTGCAGCATCGACACGATCTTGTTCCTTCAGTCGTGCCAAAAACTGTTTGTGTTTGGCTTCTCGGTCTAGGTCTGAATCGCCTACTCCTCCATCCTTTTCGTCCTTGCCCGATTCCTCATCTCGGCGTAACATAGCCGCTCGTTTGAGGGCGGCCTGTAGAGTGGCATCTTTCGTAATGGGATTCGACCGATCCTGAACCTCATCGCTGTTCTTTGGCCCTCCAAAGTAGTTCCTTGGCTTCTGATCCTGAATTGCTTGTTGAGGCTTTGCTTGGCTATCAGGCTTGGTTGGGCCGCGCATTTCGCCGCCAGACTCTTCTTCCTCACTGTTGAGTCCTGCCAATGGGTCATAAGCGGCGACGCCTCCAAAAATGTCATCGTCCTCGTCCTCTTCGGCAGCCTGCTTTTCTAATAGGGCCTTTTGTTTCTCCAGGAACTCTGCTGGCACTTCCATGCCGAGTGGCTCACTTTGCTTGGGGGCAGCATCTTCTTCCTTGTCGAGCCACCGAGTCTTTCTTTTCGTTGATCCATCCTTGTTTGTGATGAGGAGAACCTCTCTTCGGCGTCCGTTGACCGTCTCCACGAACTTCTTTTTGTTCGTTTTGCTATCTGATCCAACCTTCTTAAATTTCCCCCCAAGTGATGGCTCTGCAACCTGACTCGACGCCACATTGCCTGCACGGCTCTCTTTCAATTGCCGAAGGATTTCGTCTCTCGTAGTGACCTGTGGTGCAATTCCCTCCTCGGATTGTTCATCTATTGATTCTTTGCGCGATGCTGCAGAGTTTGCCGTCACATCTATCTCCAGTGCGCGGTCGAGTTCGTCATCGAGATCGCCCTTGTTATCCTCGACGTCCTCTTCTTTTTCTGGCTGAGGAACCGCATTCACGTCCTCGCCACGACGAACCCTCTCCAATAACCTCCAGTCGAGCCCCTTGACCAGATGTGTAGTACCCAAACTTCCACCGATACCGATCTCGCGTTTGAGACTCTCGAACGTAGCTTCGTCGATCTGTTGTAACTTGTACATCTCCTCCAGAGCCTTGAGCCTTTTCTCCTTGTCATCTTGCGTCTCCTCTTTGTCTGCTCCGACTCTCCGTGCATTTGTCCTATCGGAGTATCCGGCAGCAAGTTTGGTACCTTTTGGAGCTGCGCTCGATTTGAATTTCTTTGTCGGAGGCTGGCCGTCTGATTTACTTTCGTGCTCGGCCACCTGCCTCGCAAAATCACGAGTGGAGTTGTACCCTACAACTGATCTGGGGGTCATGGGCACGGAGGATCGCATTCGTGAGCCCAAGGTGGGCTTTTTAAAGCCTGAGGCTGAGGTGTCATTTTTGGTACCCGGCGCTTTGCTGTCGTTATGCAGAAAGGCACGGAACTGTGAATTGTCCATTGTTGATTCGTTCTAAGGTTTAACGCAGGCAGGTTCAAGTGTAAGGGACCGAACGTGGCTAAAAGTTGCAGGAACGTTTTATCTCAACTGCGGGGAAAGCGAGCCAGGCTTCAGGCTTCTCCAACTCCTGGACTAAATTGTCGCTGTCATCTGGAGCCTTTTTCATTTCACTTTTACAGCCGTACCGAATTAAGGTCATTAAATTCTTCGAGTCAACGTTATTATTGTTTTGTAAATATGGCGAGAAAGCGCAAGAGTCAGATATTTGAGCGTGAGGAAGAGCAACAACCACCACCCAAAAAGGCCCGGCCTACAGAGACATCTCTCCCCGAAGGTGTGCATCATTACGAGGCTTTAGAAGAAGTCCCGTGGGATCTCCAAAAGTACAGTTCGATTCAGGTTTTGAGGACGAACAAAGTTGAAATTAACCCGTGATTAGATACTGGCAACAAGGCTATTCCATATTTTCGAAATATGATGATGGTATCTGGATGACCGATGACGCTTGGTATGGTGTTACCCACGAATCTGTGGCCAAGTATGTTTTGGAGGGGATTTCTCTCTATCGCTAAAGAGCTGATTTGATAAGCAAAATCGCCCAACATGTGGCCGAGACAGTTTCAAACTCCAAGTCAATCATCATAGATGCATTCTGTGGTGTTGGCGGTAATACCATCGCATTTGCCCTGTCTGGGAAATGGAAGCGTGTCTATGCCATCGAGAAAGACGCTGCCACTTTGGCATGTGCGAAACACAATGCTGAAATCTATGGTGTATCCGACAGAATCACCTGGTTTCATGGAGATTGTTTTGAGATTCTGGGTGTAGTCCAGAAGGAAAAGGTGACCGTGGACGCTCTCAAGGCCATTGTGGGACAATTCGGGGTGATATTTGCGAGTCCGCCGTGGGGAGGTAGATTGATAATTTTCCATGGTTATCGGACTTCAAGGCTGACGATTTATACAGGTCCTGGATACCGAGACGCCGAGGTATTCAATCTCGAATCGATGGAGCCTTATAGCTTCAGCCATCTCTACAAGTCTTTCAAGGCAGTCACTTCGGACATCATATTATATCTCCCGCGAACCAGTGATCTACGGCAGATAGCCAAGATCGTTGAGGGTAGCAAGGACGCAGGATCGAAGACGGAGGTGGTACATTATTGTACGAATGGCACCAGCAGGGCTCTATGTGTGTATATTGGGAACTGGTCCCGGTTGACTTTATCAGATGTGTGAGTCCGAAAGAGGGGTTGTCTGTGTTTGAGAATGGTAATTAGTAGCGCGAAATGATACCCCAGCAAGAAAAAGTCTTAATTCCTAGCTTGAGCATCCGTTGTCACTTGTGATTCTGAGAAGAGACTCTTCACCATGATTGAGTTGCCTTGACACGCCTTTACCGGTCACAGCCTTGTCAGCCTTGTCACTCGCGTGCTCAAAACGCGTCGAGTCATGGATCTTGTGCCAAGCATCAGCACGAGTCATGAGGAGACCGTGTTTGGAGAATCTCCAAACTTGAATGCGAATGTCATCAGTTCCTCCTCACATGCTACTGCCTGCGATACGTCTTCACTCGATAAACTACTGTTGAAGTCCCCCTCGCCTCGTTGCTGGCGTCGTTTCTCATTCTGCGAACGACCACTCCGACATGTCACCTGCCATGAGTCTTACCTGATTGTCCAAGTCGCCGTGCGCACTTCGGCATCACCACTCACCACTCAAGACTCAGGTTTACTGGAACTCACCCTCAATTTCATCCTGGACATTCGCTTCCACTTCCACAAAAATCGATCACCATGTCCTCAGATCCGTACCAACAGGCTAATGGCCTCGAAGACCTTTTTGATGACGTTGACGACATGCTGGATTCCGCTGTGGCCACTCCTTTCGAGCAGAGTTTCAACGTGCCCGATGATGGTGACAATGAGTTGAGCATGTTGATGAATGAGGGTGGTGGTGACGAAGCTTTTGATCTCAACGAACTGAATGCGAGAGAGCTAGATGTTGGCGAAAAGGCGGACAACGCCATCGATTACGAAGACATTGGCGATGACGATTCTCTTCCCGACGAAGAGTTCAACCAAGAAACCGCCCCTCAGGTGCATTCCGACCTGCTGCCAGGCATCGAAGATAGCGCTCTTGATGGCTTGGATGGCTTGGACGACGACGATCTCTTCGGACCCTCAAGCCCAATTCTCACTTCTCACGAGCCTCAGCCTGTCGTCGCGCCGTCGAAACCTGTTGACAAGGCGCTCCCAGACGCAGATCAAGACTCGGATCTTGCCTCGGATCATGCAGAAGATGACAATCAAGATATTTCCATGTTACAATCGGACGTTGACGACATTGAAGATGCACAGTATCGGATTCAGCTGGCACTCTTTGCACAATCCGGCAGTGGGTACGCTCCAACCACCGAGCAGGAAAACATCGAGGAGTGGCTCAAGCTCGAATTTCCAAGTTTCAAGCGTGATGAGAACCCTTACTTCAACAAACTCTTTCCTCCAAGACTGCAAAATTGGTCGGCTAAAACCCCGGTGAAGCCTCCCAAACCGATTCGCCCTGCTAAGGTCAATCTCGAGATCGAACAGGACCAAAAGACAGCTTTCAATTCCTCCCTTCCAGTCACGGCAGCCGTTTCTTCATCAGATGTCGTCAAGACCAAGGAACCTGTGGTCCATGAGGTACAAGAGTCTTCGGACGAATCCGACGATGATGAGCCTCTGCCAAATGGAATGTCTATGCGCGATCTTGAGTTCATCTGTACCAATTTCGACACCCTTTCCCAGCTTGCCCTCTCCGACGAGGAGATTGTGGAAGAGCCTCGAATTGTTGATAGCGACGACGAGATGTTTGGGTTCGATGATTTCGGCGATATCGAGCGCCCGCACAAAAAGCGTCGTCTTGGTTTGGATCCACATGCCATCGTCTCTATCCATGAGATCGATGTTCGGTCTTTCGATGATCCTGAAAGATATACTGCCAAACTGGCCGCAAAGGTCGTGCTCGATCTCAACGACCCCCAACTGCTTGTGGAGGAGGTTGATGCGGAGGCTCTCAAAGCCAAAGCTCGTCCTGGAGAGAAAGTACCCGCTGTCAAGACGCTTAAAGATCGTCTACGACACCGGTTCAAAACTTCGAACGACGCCGAATATGACCTCCTCAAACAGAACCACCAATCCAAGGTGCGGAATCAATTGTCCAGCATAAATATAGAACATTCTGTGCCCGCAAAACGCCTCCAATACCCATATTACCAAGTTCGACTGTCCATACAAGACTTGCGCAATTACCATCGGAGGCGGATGCATTTCAAGCACAATATCTCTTTCAGTCCAGTCAACAAGATCAAAAGAAAACATCAGAAAGGCAAGACCGTGGAGCAATTGTATGCAACAACAAAGCATCTCTCCATGGGAGACAACTCTTCTACACTCCTGCTTGAGTACTCAGAGGAACACCCTTTGATGCTCTCACAGCCGGGGATGAGTAGTAAGGTCATTAACTACTACAGAAAGCGTGCTGCAGATGATTCCTTTCGTCCCAACAAGCACGACATCGGTGAAGCAACTGTACTGCTACCTGAGGACAAGTCACCCTTCCATGTTTTTGGACATATAGAGCCTGGCGAGACCATCAGTGCCCTTTACAATTCCATGTATCGGGCCCCGATCTTCAAACAGGACCCCGCGTCACATGATTTCATGGTTCTGCGAGAGTCTACAGGCCAAGATGGACAGAGACATTACCTGCGCAATCTAGACAATGTTTGTGTTGTTGGTCAAGAGCTTCCTTCAACCACGATTCCCGGCACTCATTCTCGCATGGTCACCACTGCCTCGAAAAACCGACTGAAGGCTATTTCTTACCGAATGGCTCGCCGCAAGAAAACTCAAAGAATTCGGGTGGAAGAAGTCACCAAGCATTTCCCGGACACAACCGATATGCAGAATCGACAGAAGATGAAGGAATTCATGGTCTTCAGCAAGGAACACAAAGAATGGGAAATGAAACCAGGCGAGACCATACCGGATGAGAAGACCATTCAAACCATGATTCGGCCTGAAGATATTTGTCTACTCGAGTCAATGCAGGTCGGAGCTCAATACCTGCAAGATGCTGGCTATGCTGATAACGATGATGATGATGACAAGGATAAAGATAATGACAACGATAGTATTGAACAGCAGCTCGCACCATGGCGAACGACCAAGAATTTCATGCAAGCCACTCAAGGCAAAGCTATGCTGAAATTGTTTGGGGAAGGTGATCCCTCTGGACGTGGAGAAGCATTCTCCTTTATCAAAACAAGCATGAAGGGTGGATTCCGACCCATCGGAGGTTCTGCGCAAGATGCAATCACTCTGAAGAAAGAACTCGGTGGCCACAGCTACAACGTGGCTCGCCAGCAAAGGTCTTATGAAGAGTCGATTCGTGGTATATGGGACAAACAGAAAGCCAGTCTTGGCTCGAAGATAGAACCTTCAGACCTCGATATGGACGGTGATGTTGATAATCAAGAAGACAGATACAATGAACGGTCAAGTATGCGTGCGAACTCAGTCTCTGGAACCCATACCCCCGCCCCCGGTCGGCGCAGAGATGATGAGACCGGAACATCTTTCAGCAAACGCAGTCTTGCGAGCCAAGGGCAAAGCACCAAGTGTTTGCAAATATTTCGCACTGTGGTCCGTGATGGCAAGGAGGTTGATGAAATTCAATATGAGAATGATCCTGCCGTTATCAAACAGTATATGAGGATCAAAGAAATGGAAGAAGCGCAGGCCACCAGGTTTGTGTCCAGAACAGCCCGCCACGAGTTAAGCTTACATGTGTCTAGTCTCCAAGACATCCAACCCACCGGCAATGCTGACCACGATGCTCGGAACAAGAAACGGCAAGAATATCCCTTTTCCACAAACGCCCACGTTTCTTTTCTTGTACTAACGATGTTTAGACTCGAGGAAGCTCTCGCCAAACTCGAAAAGAATGCTGCTCGTCGAAAGCAACGAACGAAAGGAAAGGGCGCGGCAGATGCGACCTCACCCGGAGGCACTGCAATGTCGCCAGATGCCGATGGTGGTGCCCCAGGAGGAAAGAACACCCAGCCAACGCAACGCAAGTGCGCGAACTGTGGACAAGTCGGTCACATCAAGACCAACAAAAAGTCAGTCATGTGCAACAATTGCAACCTTCCCTTTGATCGCAAGTTGGGACTGCTGGGCCTAGCACCAATATTTGAAGAAGTTGAGGCTTTCTAAGCGTCAACTCTCTGTACTAGCAGGCCCAAGCTCTGTCCTTCTCGCTTGTCCACTCTCCCCTTCGAACATCATGATGTGTTTCTGTCTACGCAAATGAATGGCTCTTCCCATGCGAGATCAAGCATCAATATCTCGAGTTGAGGAATGGAAACCCCAGGATTTGCGCCAGCTCTTGCAATGAAACCCCAGGCCACATGACCAAGTTCACGTCGTGGGAGTTGTTTTCCTTTACTCGCTATTGCTCAGCGTTTGCCCCCAACTTTTTCCTTTCAACTCTCAGATGGAACTACATGCTGACAATTATCGTGCCTCTTCAAAGATTATGTCCCCTCCTCAATGGTACCATCAAGCAGGAAGACGGATACAACAATGCTGCTTTTATGGGAGCCCCACCAACGATGTCTTAGAGGGGCCCCTTCGGTAACCTGCAGGCGACGAATCGATGTTGTTAGGTTTCTTGGGATGCAGATTTCGATAAGTGGGACTTTGCTATGTGCTGGCTTAAGGGCCGATCGCTAGGGAGACAACAGACAAGAAGCTGGGACATTCGGTTATCCGTGTATCTTTACCTCGAGTTTGGGAGAAATTATTGCCTAGTCGGTTAGTCTTGCAAGTATCAAAGAGTACATACACAAAGTGGTAGATGCATCAATTCAGCTTCTCAGCTTTCAGATGACCCGCACAGTTCGAATCAATGCATAGGGTCCATGACCGTCTTGTACCTTGTGACCATCATTGACGTTGATGCGACAGCATCGCGCCCGTCGATATTACACCTTGAGAAACTTGAATTCGATCGAGCCAACGCCGCACATGGGATGATCGCAGAAAGATAGCCACGGCACGACGCACGGGCTTTTTAAAGGAAGGGGAAAGAATCAGAAACGGGAAAGGAAGGAAGAGGGAGAGGCAGAAACTGATCTTCTTTTTTATCCCATTCTACATGACGACGGGGGGGTGTTCCCTTGCCTATCCACGGGGACACCACCGTTTTTTTGTGTGAAAGCCCATTGCGATAAGTAATTAGTACTCTAAACCGGCAGTGCGGTATGCCTGCTCGAAACGCCATTTTTGGTCGGTCCCTGGATGCTCTGGTCTGATTTAGACAGAGCAGCCATGGGCGGAATTTCACAATAGACTCGTACATATATGCCATTTGTGACATGGTTGTGGGAGAGGTGGATCTGCCTTCAGCAGCTTATCAACATCTTCTCCCATCAACATGATCTCCTCAGAAACACACTCATTTGATACCCAGACACTTGATGTCGAAGATCAGCTTACTGTTCTTGGGGATGCCGGGCAGAGCTTTCGATCCGTAGGCGAGGTGGGCAGGGATGGTGAGGCGTCGTTCACCGCCGACCTGGATGCCGGCGACGCCGATGTCCCAGCCCTTGATGACCTCGCCGGCGCCGAGCTTGAAGCCGAACGGTTTGCCGGACTTGTTGCTGTCAAACACTTTTCCGGACTCGAGCTTGCCGATGTACCGCATCTCGACGCGCGAGCCTTTCTTCGCCGCAGGCCCGCTGCCGAGCTTGCGGTCGTCGACGCTCACGCCTTGGACTTCTTTGGTACCGAGGGATGTGGAGCTGGAGTTGCCTGTGGGTTTGTCTTTGGCCTTCTCCTTTTCGGGTTTGGAGGCTGGTGTAGGTGTGCTGCCTGAGGGGGTTGGGCCTTGTTCGAGGTTCTTGGCGAATTGGACCTTCTTCTCCGAGCCGTTAGCTGAGGAAGCGGGTTCTTTCTTGACGGGAGCGGCTGCGGCTTCGCCGTCGTTGTTCTTGAGTTTCTTGAGTTTCTTCTTCTCGGCTTTGGACAGTTTCTTGCTCTCACCGTTGGTGGTGGCCGGTGCAGCAGCGTCGTCGGACTTCTTGAGTGATTTGGCCATGATGGCATCGAGGTCGTCCTCGTCTCCCTCTTCGTCGGCGCTCTCTTCAGCAGGTCGCTTGTTCTTGCCCTTGCCTTTGGCGGCCTTGACGAGCTTGGGCGCGGCCTCCTCGTCGCTTTCGACTTCGGTGATGCGGGGGTCGGCAAGGTCATCGAGATCGTCGGATTCTTCGGCGAGTGCATCTAGAATGTCATGGTCTAGTTCGTCGTCCTCGTCTTCCTCGTAGGGAGAGAGGTCATAATCCTCCTCCTCTTCGTCATCTGAGTAGTCATCCTCGTCGTAGTTTGGGCCGGCGCCGTCATCTTGAGGGATGACATAGTTGCCAGTGAGGTGGACTGTGTGGGTACCAGAGACCTTGAAAAAGACCTTTTCACCTTCAGCGACGACAAAGTCAAGAGGTTGCTGGTAATGCTGGGCAGGGAATGTTAGTCTGACACAAAGTAGAGATGCAGGGGCAGTTCAAATACCTGTGCTGGATCAAGAGTGCAGACAACAACCTCATCCATTTCAATTGCTTCCTCATCAGAGGCTTCGTCGTCGTCAGAGAGTTCCTCACCGTCAACGGCTTTGCCCTTGCCCTTGGAGCTCTTCAATAATTTCTCCAATGTCGCAATGGCCTCGGCATCGTCTTTATCATCATCCTCGTCGTCGTCTGCCATATCCTCGTCGTCCTGTTCATCCTGAGCAAGGGCTTCGAGGAGAGCTTGCTTCTTTGACTTTCTCGTGCTTGGACCACCATTGACTTCTTCGTCATCTTCTGAATCTTCTGAGTCGTCCTCAGAATCGTCACTGAAGTCGTCATCTTCCGAGTCGTCATCTGAGTCGAACAAGTGATCAGGGATGCGGATGACTTTGAGAGTGGATCGAGCAGGTTGCTTGTCGTCGGCGCTCTCCAATTCAGGCTCGGCAGAAGGGTCAATAGCGGCCATGGTCAAGCGGAACTGCGTGAGAAGGTAAGTAAGCGACGGGAAGATTGAGGTCAGGCTTCACACACCATCGCAGCAAATTCTGGCACTGCTGGAACCATAATGTCACCCGGAGGAACCTTCATGGCGTAGAACGCCACAGGTTGGATGCCGGACATTGTGATGGAAGTATGGGATTTCAAGTTCCTCTCGTAGGTGAAAAGGGTACTTTGCAACAGAGAAGATGCAATTGTAGTGCTGAATATGGAAGACCAAGAGTGATCTACCCAGTCAAGAAGGTTGGAATGAACTTTTTTCTGAGATCGAGGCTGCAAAGTTGCTGGCACGGCGACGCAACTCTTAGCGGGCTCGAAATCTTGGCAGAATCGAATTTTATTTCTCACGCCTCCAAGTCGCCTTATCGATAAGGATATGTCTTGGTCCCTCGTCCGTCATTGCTCCTCATTGCTCCTCCCGCTGATGCCTGACGCGTGCCGTAAGTTTGTGCACGTGCGCGTGTCACCTTTCAAGTTTCGCGTTTGCCTCCCATCATGCCTTACTCTCTTAATCAGATTCACCTCATCTGATGGCTGACTCCCAGGCATATTTTGTGATGCTATGACCAGAGCTATTAGCCCAACATGGGCTCCAGGCTAGAAAACAATTCAACTGCTGTCCGAAAGCGCATCGAAAGCCATGCTTTTGAAGACGAGCGAGGTGAGGAGTACGAGGGATCCAAATTCGGTGGTTTCTCCGACTACATGCGAAGGAAGAAGATCAAATTACAGAACCTTGATGCTGATATAAGATCCAATTCCACCGACAAGCCCAAAATCTTTCGCGGCGTGGTAGCCCATGTCAACGGCTACACCCAACCGTCACTCAGTGACCTTCACTCTCTCATAGTCAGTCATGGCGGCGGCTTTCTCCAGTACTTGGACGGCAAGACGGCTGTCACTCATGTAATTGCAAGCCATCTCACTCCTAAGAAGACTGTTGAATTTGCAAGATACCGTATTGTGAAGCCCGCATGGGTTGTGGACAGTGTCAAGGCCGGCAAGCTCTTACCGTGGCACTCGTATCGCGTCGTTGATGAAGGCGTCACCCAAAAAGTCCTTGGGTTCGACAATGGTAAGGTGGTCAGCCAGGCTAGCACTCAGCGTCTCGGATACCGCGACCAAACCGATACAAGTTGGTATACCTCTCAGATGCTGCGGCAGACGGCGCAGCAAGAGCCAAAATCGGAACTCGACTCAACAGACACGATTCGGGATAACTCCGTGCCGTCACCTGTTGTAGGCTCAGCCTCGCCCGAGAAGACCCTGGATGTTCTGGATCAGGATGGGGCTTTTCTGCATGAATCGGTCATCGACAACCCCAAGTTTGATGCACAAGGCAGGAGTACGGACTCGAAATTGCAGACTAGCATAAAGAATTTCGCGCCTGGTCAGATTCAACCGGAGGAAAAGCGAACGCTCACTGCCGAAGAACATAATGCTATTCTTCTCTCGAACCCCCATATGGCAAAGTCTAGCACCGCAAACCCTGATTTCATCAATCAATACTACCGCGAATCCAGGTTGCATCACCTTTCTGCTTGGAAGGCAGATCTCAAGGCGCAGCTGCAAGCACGTGCCCAAGAAAAGAGCTTGCAAAAGACCAAACAGAAACGAGCACCAGGTTCTCGACGATATATCATGCATGTCGATTTTGACAGCTTCTTTGCTGCTGTTTCTTTGCGAAAACACCCCCAACTCCGTGACAAACCGGTCGTGATTGCACACGGCAGCGGGCCTGGATCTGAGATCGCGAGTTGCAATTATCCGGCTCGAAAATACGGCGTCAAAAATGGTATGTGGATGAAGACTGCACTACAGCTCTGTCCTGAACTCAAAGCACTACCTTACGATTACGCTGAATATGAAGAAGCCAGCCGACACTTTTATGATGCAATCTTGGCGGTCGAGGGAATTGTTCAGAGCATCAGCATTGATGAAGCTCTGATTGATGTTAGTGATCAATGCATTGCAGCTGGTGGTTCAGATGGCAAGGCCATTTCAGAAGGCTCCATCTATCGGGAGCAAGAGGCAGCTCAGGCGCTGGCACAATCCTTGAGATCCTTGGTCAAGGAGAAGACGGGTTGTGACGTGTCCGTTGGCATTGGAGGCAACATATTGCTCGCGAAAGTTGCTCTTCGAAAAGCTAAACCGGCAGGGCAGCACCTTATCAGACCTGAAGACGTCTTGAGTTTCTTGGGTGAGCTCGTGGTGACGGATTTGCCTGGTGTTGCCTGGAGCATTGGCAACAAGCTAGAAGAAATTGGCATCAAGTATGTCAAGGACATCAGAGCTTGCTCAAAAGAACGACTGGTGAATACACTTGGCCCAAAGACAGGCGAAAAGATTTGGGACTACTCAAGGGGTATCGACAAACAAGAAGTCGGTGATCAAGTCGTTCGCAAATCTGTTTCTGCCGAGATCAATTGGGGTATTCGATTCGTCAATCAGCAACAGGCTGACGATTTTGTCCACAACCTCTGCGAGGAGTTATCAAAAAGGCTTCTGGAGCAACTGGTCAAGGGGAAACAACTGACAATGAAGATCATGAGGAAAGCCGCAGACGCTGGGATGGATCCTCCCAAAAATCTTGGGCACGGGAAGTGCGATACGTATGCCAAAAGTGTCGTTTTAGGTGTTGCTACAAATGATGGAACAACGATCGGGAAAGAAGCGGTTTCCATTCTCCGGAGCTACGGATTTCCTCCGGGTGAACTCCGTGGACTAGGGGTACAGATGCAGAAGCTTGAACCCCTCAAAGCATCGGGCTCGAAGAGCGCAGCATTGGATAGCAGTCAGCGTCGGTTGCAATTTAAGAAGCCAACAGCACCTGTGTCACCTACGCATGCAGCGTCCACGCGAGCGTTGACGCCTCCGCCTGTTGCAAAGAGATTGTCAAAAATGGGTTCGGTGGATCAGATTGAAGATATCCCGACCCCGGAAAAGCCAACAACGCATAGCACGATTCCAAGTGCGCTGGACACAAAATTGACTTCGAATATATCTGAATCTGAACCAACGCCTTTGAACATAAGCGGTACTCAATTCATCCTTCCCTCCCAGATCGACCCTGCTGTCCTGGCCGAACTTCCGGCAGATATCCGTAACAAGCTTGCGCCGAGACAGAAATCAATCTTGGACAGTCTGTCTCGCGCTCGTAGCCCAGGAGGCAGTGATAGATCACGCTCAGCTTCGCCATGTCCCACAGAAGTCGAGCCAGCACTGCCAAATCAGAGCCAGCTAGACCCAGAGGCTCTCGCAGCGCTTCCGGAAGATATGAGGGAGGAGATTCTTGCTCAGTATAGGACCTCTGAAAATGGAATAGGAGTAATGCATAGTGAGCGTGGTCTGGGCTCTCCGCATCGTCGGAGAACCCTAGGCTTTACCAAACGGGCGCAAACCACACCAACGAAGAAGACAAAACTATCAATGGTGATGACTAAAGGGCGCACGAGACGTACGATCCAAGGGTCTTCATCGACACTAACACAATCCAACTTCATCAATGCCGCCAAAAAGTCTGGGGGTCATGAAATCCAACCGGAGTATGCCTCTGAAGACATCTCGGAATCTTTCCTGAATGAACTACCTCCAGATATTCGAGCTGAGGTTCTAGCTGAGCAAAAGAGAAACAGAATGAAGTCTCGTTCGGGATTAAATGTGGAGAACAACCGAAAGAAGCAGAAAAATATCGCAACAGAAAGTATCCTTTCACGTGGGCAACAGAAATTAAAGCTCTGCAAGCCACCAGAGAGGCCTACATTCACTTCACAGAAGCTCAGTTCTCTGCCTGAGCTGAGAGACGCAACCTCGGCATGGGTGCGCGAATTCTCCGTTGACGGGGAGGGCCCTGATGTTGATGATCTTGCTGCTTTGTCAGAATACCTAGTGAAAGTCGTCTCGATCGAGCGAGATATGGCCAAGGCAGTCGGCGTTGTGAATTGGCTAGCAATGGTTGTCGACTACGAAAAATTCAAGAGCCCGGAGGTCCGACGACTCTGGGAAAGTGCCATACTGCGTCTGAAACAGGACATGCAAAAAGCAATTGCCAGTAGAGGTTTGCCTCCCGTCCATTTTGAAAATTGAGCCCTGCCTACTTCGGCAGGCACATTCGCATGGAATGAATTATTTCAGTAAGAACATCATTGGGAGTCACGTTCTTCGAGTTGACATTTTCAATTTCCTCGACCCTCGTTCCTTCCTAGTTCTGTGCCAACTTCCCCGAAGGCAGGCATTCACCATTCTGAGTACTCGATAGGCAGGCTCGATGGCGAGTTTGATTTTAACAAACAATCCATCAACTTAACCGCCGGACCCTTCAACGGAACCATATCGTACAGAACTCTCATTTCTCATCACTGACCCACAATTCGTAGAGCATTGCTCAGTCTCTCATACCCACATTCATACCTCATATCGAGTTCAACCAATATCATCACAGCTCCACTTCGCTCCTTCATCATGTCGACTACCAATACTCTTGAATCCACCAGTACAAATCGTTCAACGGCGAGTATCAGAAGTCAAATCAAGAGAAGGGTTTCGACAATCAAATCAATCTTGAGACGGGGCAACTCCTGGAGGTTGTCAAACACCACTATGAGCAGTGACATCAGTATCCAAGCCTCCTCCGAGCCCGTTTCAGGTTCTCCTCGGAAAATACGCTTACACCGGGTGCGCTCATGGAGGCTAAACGATGCCACAGTCGTTGTCAGGCGTCAACAGACCCTAGGCGGCCGTCATCTCCTGACACCTATAACACAGAGCGATACAATGGCATCGTGTTCCATTAAGACTGTTGAGACTGTAGCTACCGCCCGGGCCTTCCTTGAGAGCCATTACAATTCCATATTCAATCAGCTCCCAGTCATCATCCAGAGACGGGGTGCGAGAGGCGTGACGCCGAATGGATTCGAATTTGTGAGGGTACTAGGAAAGGGGAGTTTTGGTGTCGTCCGTCTCGTCAAGACCAAGACTCCGCAGACTCCACTTGAAGGGAGCTTGCCAGTCCTGTCCAACTCTCCACCTCAGGCATACGCAATGAAAGTCATTCACAAGTCTACCATGATCCGCAGCAGCCAGCAATGTCACCTGCTCGCTGAGCGGGATCTACTAGTTGCAGCAGAAGGCTCTGAATGGATTATACCTCTGATAGCAGCATTTCAAGACCCTCAACATCTGTACCTTGTCATGGACTTCTGCATCGGTGGCGATTTCCTTGGCCTGCTCATCCGCAAGAATACGCTGCCGGAACACGAAACCAAATTTTACATGGCAGAAATGATTCTCTGCCTAGAGGAGGTCCACAGAATGGGTTGGATTCATCGAGATGTGAAGCCAGATAACTTTCTCATTTCCGCCAGTGGCCATCTCAAGATCTCCGATTTCGGTCTAGCTTTTGACGGCGAATGGTCGCATGATCAGAAACAGTATCATGAAACTCGCCAAATGTTGATGGACCAACTAGGACTTTCTCTTGATGGGGATGATCAAGATCAACAGGAAAAAAGCGTAGCAGAATCGAGATCTTGCGCAGAGCGTGGCTACGGTTTCTCTGATCGAAACATCAACCACACCCGTCCACCTGCTATAGGAGTACCTCGGAAAGGGGAACCCATCATTGACTGGCGAAATCGATGCCAGCGTCGACGTCTTGCTCGCTCAGTGGTAGGTACGTCGCAGTACATGGCGCCCGAAGTCGTGCGTGGCGAGATGTATGATGGACGTTGCGACTAGTGGAGCATTGGCATCATCATGTACGAGTGCGTTTATGGCTTTACCCCCTTCGCCTGCGACGATCGCCAGGAGACGAAAATGAACATCAAAAATCACAAAAAGACACTGCGATTTCCCAAATGCCCGGGTTCAGGACCAAGCCCGCTGGCATTGGACCTCATGATGCAGATCCTTGTGGAGAAGGAAAGGCGTTTGTGCAGCATACGATATCAGGCGAACGACTATGTGAGGAAATTCAACGGTGATAAACTTCTGCAATGTCGTCTGAATAAAGCGCATCCGGACTATCCCGGCACATTTGTCTTATCAAACGACGCAGACGATATCAAGAGCCACCCATTCTTCATGGGAGTGGACTTCAAGCGCATGCACGCCTACACAGCCCCACATGTGCCGCGCGTTAAGCATTCCCTTGACACCACGTGGTTTGACTTTGAGGGACCCGTGTCTGACCTTGAGCCTGATTCAAGTTCCGATGAGGAGGATGCTCACAAAGTCCGAGGTCTGCACAAGCAGGAAACTCAGAATATCACATCATCCTGCCTCATGGACTTAGATTCGACACAAGCTCGAGAGGCTGTTCTCCCAAGTAATGTGCCATGCCATTGGCCACCATCCCAAAATTCGCTTGTACCCACAGTTGTGGATTCAACTCTCCAATTTGATGGACAACTTGAGAGAATGATGCCGGTGGCTCCCAAGGAGAAAAAGGAGAAAAAGCGACCTAGAGACATCATCCTTAGAGATCCAACTACTTCAAAGCAAGCCATGAGGATTCGCAAAGCAACTGCTTTCCTTGGGTATGAGTACCGAAACCCCGTCGACATCAATCAAGTTGTGAAGGACGCAGTCAATAATTATGAGGTTGGAAAGGGGATAGAAAGACAAAATGGTGACTCCACATGTCCCATTCGAGTCAGCGCGAGCACGAGCACACCACACAAATTAATTGGCCATGCCCATCCAAACATCCAGATCCGCTCGTGACTTCTAGGATGGCAATCAGAACTGGGCCTCACTATCGTTAGATTTATGATTTCTGTGGCTTTCAGTTATCGGTATTCTGTAGTTTGAATGGCAAAATTCTATCATTCGATCTACTCTGTCTCTCCTCTCGCCTATATGTCTAAGATAGCTTTGAAGCTTTCTTCACTCGCTCAAACTCCTTGCTAAAAGGCTGATCGATATATCCCGTCTCGGATTTGGGTGCGTAGAATGTGCTTCGATCGTAGGGATTGAAGCTGATGCCATGTTTGAGGCGGAACACGATGTCAGGTGTTGCGAGGAAAGGTCTCCCAAACGCAATGACCACGTCTTTACCCGAGAAGTCCTCATTCACCGCTCTGGCGGCGGAAGCTGCCTTGAAATTCCCTGCGATGACCACGGGGCTAGTATTGTCCCAGGCATCGACCACGAAATCGACCTTCTCAGCCGGCTCGGGCTGGTCCCTGTCGTCGGGCACGGTCTGTACCACGTGGATATAAGCGAGGTTCAGCGGTTTCAGGGCCTTGACCAGATGCGTGAACTGCGGGATGGGATCGTCCATCTTCATGCCCTGGAAGTCACTGAAAGGACTCAATCGGATGCCGACGCGATCTGCGCCGACAGCATCGACGATTGCGCTGGCGACTTCAATGGCGAACCGTGATCGCTTCTCGATACTCCCGCCGTAGCCGTCGGTTCGCTGGTTGACTTTGTCCTGGATAAACTGGTCCACGAGATAACCGTTGGCGCCGTGGATCTCCACGCCGTCAAACCCGGCGGCAATGGCGTTGCGCGCCGCCTGTGCGTAGTCCTCTGTGAATCCTTTAATCTCGTCGAGCGTCATCTCCCTAGGAACTGCGGCTTTAGGAGACATGGGCACCGCGCTCGATGAGGTGAGGTCGAACCCGTCGGCTTTCAGCTTATCCACGCCCGCGGTGCGTCCGAGCGCCCATAGCTGCAGGAAGATGAAGCTGCCCTGGGCGTGCACTGAGTCTGTGACGGTCCGCCACGCCGCGATCTGCTCGTCGTTGTAGATCCCTGGCACGTTTGCGTAGCCTCCTGCGCGCGGCGAGATGAATGTTCCTTCCGTGATCAAGAGCGTTCCTGGCTCGGATGCTCGCTGTGTGTAGTATGTCGACACCATGGGCAGGAGTGGCACGTGGCTGTCGCTGGCTCGAAACCGCGTCATCGGTGCCAGTGCGACGCGGTTGTGCAGCGTTTGTCGTCCCAGCTTGAGGGGCTGGAAGAGCTTCGATTGGACCTCCTCGTTCGCCATTTTGGCTGTTGAGATGACTGTTTGTTGGGGGAATTGCTGGGTTTTGGTGGGGAACAAAATGGCAAATCGGGCGTTGCGGTTGTCACTTTTTCAATTCTATCTTGTTTAATATCAAAGATAAGAATGGCCGACGTTGGTCAAGGGGCAATAGGTTGTTTTGTATATCACCCAGAAGTTGCTGACGGTGGTGTATATTAATCATTCATCTGATAGTGTAATGGCGCTCGGAGACATATCGCGACAGTTACGTGCTCAAGCACCACGAGGTGGATTTCTACTCCCTTCAAACCGATGTCCCATTATTCAGCACATCGGAAAGCAATCTGCGTTATTAGTCATGATTGGTTGGTTGTTCAATTGTTTGTGGGACGGAATCCCGTCCTCGGCTCTCGGAATGACCCATTTCTGAAACGCCATTTTGTCAGATTTAGGACACGCACAAGTTTGTCAAAAACAGGATTCACAGGGGGCCCTGCAAGCTCCAAGGCTGAACATGATGTGATACTTCGGAGCAATAAATCCTTCTGGGTTGCCTGAAGTATTGTCAAGAGTCTCTGTCGATTTGGTAACTATCCGGGCTGCGTGCAAGCCTTAAGATCGACGGCTTGCGGGCAGAAAATCAGCTGCAGATGGTAGGTGGGATGCTGATCTCATGCAAGGCTGTGGCGCGGATCCGGGGTGTTCATACGGGTGCATACCGGTGTTCGAACTTGATTGATCGTCCAGCAGACTCCCGATTTTGGGGAACCTTGTTCTTTCTTCATGCCCTGAAACGTCTTCTTCATGCATGTGGCTGGAAGACTCGTCTGCAAACATGGTGCAACCGAGCATTGCAACTTTACTCAAAGACAGGAATCGTTTATTGTCAGTCCGAAGACTGGCACCATCGACTTAAATGTCGCCCAAGATCTTGGCTGAGTGACTGGGGCAAGTAAAGGCGCTTATCATGACAGCTTTACAACTCTTCTCCGAATCCCTCTCTCAATGGAAGGGTCAACACTGTTCAGCCACAGAAGCTTCAGATACCAACGTTTGGGGCCTGTCAGGTGTGGTGCATGAGACGTAGCACATGCATGAACGCTACTTGTTCTACCAGTATTGCGCACCTGATCTGCAGTGGATGCTCCGGATCCAACGCATGGGAGCATGAACACCGACGTTCTCTATCTAAGCTCCTAGGGTAGTCAACTTCAATTCGTCAATCTTCGATCCAACCTCCGCACTTGGCTTTCAGTGCTTGTCTTTGTCAAATCGACGCCAGTAGTACTCATGAAGTACCGGAACAACTTTGCTGGATCCTTTCGCACCCTGGTCTTGGTTGGCGAATCAATGATCGAATCCAGAGTCACATCATCTTCCACCAGCATGGAAACACACCACCACACGACTATCTTGCATGGCAGTCCACAAGGTGGCGCGTTGAACTTCCTTCGCATCTCACAATAGTCTGTCCAGGCGTGAAAATGCATCCGACCAATTTCCCTATCACCATAACAATACTCACCAAGCGCCAAGAAGAGGAATGCCACCACGTCAAAATCAGTCGAGTCACATCGACTAGTCAAGGCCGAGATTCTTGACCTTGTCTGTGCGAGTATTACATTTTGTCGAGCTGCAAGGTAGTGGTTTTCCGAGTCGAACGTGTCATCTTCGCCTGGGTGCACATGCTTGTGATGATGATAGGCACTTCCCAATAGCACTATTGTTTCAAAACACCATTGGCTTGAAGAGGCGAACGGGAAAATGAAGTTATACACTGGATCGAACTTTTCCTCGATCTCTGGAAATCTATCCAAGCCGAGAAAAGAGCCAGCATTCACGGCGAAGTAGCGGACTAGGTTGCGATCTGAGGGCAGGAGATGGATCGGAATTCTTTCCACCGAGTTCTCCAGCCCAGCCAGCAATTTGCTTGCACGCATGGTCCGAGCCTTGATCACTTCTGAAGATGCTGTTTCCAGGGAGCCCCACTCCGGTGGTGGCGTAGTCACATTGTGCGACCCCTCCAACGACAGAAGTCCGAATTCAGACTCGATTCTCGAACCATCTTGTCGACTTTTCGAATCGGCGAGCAGCTGACCGTCCAGGGCATTGGTACGCCTTTCATGCAGTATATTCCTGCCATTATCTGGTCTGGTAGGAAGATCTGTTCTAGTGGACCCGAGACGAGTGCTGACAACCCCGGCAATTCCCTTACCTGTGCCGAAGAGCGATTCTGTGGCCGGCACGCGCTCGTGGTAGTCTAGGCTTTGTGACTTGCCTGTATACGGTCCATCGTCTAACTCTGATGCTTTAAGTTTGCCCGGGTCCGGGGACCTTGTCGAAAGGTCAGGGTTGTTCACAAAACCAGGCGCTGGGGATAAATGAGAAGTCGAATTCCTTGGATGTCCCAGTGATTCGTTGGATTGAGTTCGACGTATTGTTGATTTGTCTTCAGTAGGCATGTCCAAATTCTCCCCTTTCGGACGCATCCATCGCAACGGCGAGATTCGATTTCGCTGCATCCATTCAGACTTCGCTTCTCTTTTTGACCGTACTCTATTTTTCATCAGGTGGGCTCTCGCAGTTTGGGTGACCCCGCGTCTATTGATGTCATAGTCTACGAACGTAAACGTTTGGTCATCTTGTTTCGAGTTTGAGGTCGACATTGTGTTCGCGACCACGAGGGTATATTCTGGTCACTGATATCCAGCCATCCTTCCTCACAGGGCGTTCTTATTCTTTGTGTATATAGATTACAAATTGCACTGGCACAAGTAATAGTCCATAGGTACTCGGCTACTCGCTCGACGAGGATCCCAATACCTTGTCTCGCCCAGGGGTTCGAGGAACTGGGAGTTGTTCCTTTTGTGCACCACTTGTTCCTGAGAATCCACGCTCTTACGGACCACTCGACCTAAGGCGTACCGAACCCACCAGGATTGGAGCCCTCACCAATCGGCATGCGTTGTGGCTGGTCGGGAATATGCTATACCCTTTTTTGAGAAGCTATGGTTGCGTTTGATTGGCGAAGGAATCGAGTTGATCCATTTCATCGTGGCTTCGACGCTCGCGAAAAGCGCTTTGGTACATTCATGTGCTCGCACAAAGGTTTTTTGGGTGGTACGTTGTGAACTGGCTATGAGTTTCCGACGGATGTTGGCGAGACACGAGCCAAACCCGTCTAAACCAATATGAGGACGAATGAACGGTCAGTTTGCCCGGGCGCGCGAGAATCAAAGTTAGTTTCTCCAGCAAGCTACTTGTCGCGTTGACTCCCAGACTGGGCAAATATTGGCATGGGCTAGAGTATCCGTTTCGGCCCTATGATTTTCCAAATTTCAACGGCCCTTCTTGGTCAGCAGCATGAAAGCTAGGATACCTGAGTCATGCTTCAAGTTTATTGGATCGCAAGACTTGGGTAAATGTGGCTGAGATACGAGGAAGGCCACGATCTTAATTTGGTGATTCTGACCCTTTCTGGCAGTCACTCCCCTGCCAGCCAAGATCCGGGGTTTACGTTAGCCAGCTGGCAGACAGGGGATCTTTCCACAAATCCCAGCAATCAAGTCCTCAATAAACTCCCGGTCATCACGCCATGTGTTCACCTCAACTCAAAGCTATCCATGGTTCTGTCTCTATTCGCTGATAACTGGTCTGAAACCGAACGCCTTTTGTCGATCCTTGGCTTGCATCAACTGTGTAGGTCGCTTCTGTACTTTTTCGTCCGTCTGTTGCGGATCCGGATCACGAAGAATAGGCGACCTCTCTGTAAGCCTTTTAGCGTGTCAGTAAGCCAGTGACTACGCCCAGTACCTATGTTGAGCGCATACGAGGCTGCCCTTGCGCAACACAACCCCCGTGTCCATTTTCTGAGAATTTGGGGGTTGATGGATTCAAACTCTCACCCCCTGCTGCCGTCCGTTACCCGTTGCATGGTGCAGCATGACCAGGGTCTTGGGAAACCGGGGTCCTTTTTGACGCGCCTGAATTCACGAGGTCTTGCTCGGCAGAACCCTGGCACTTCCCCAACGGGGCCATTCCTATACTTTTTAGGGATGTACATTTATACGTCAACGCCCCCTCTCGACCTCGCCAGGTGTTGCGACATTTTGCAAGTTTGATGAGTCCTACGTTGAGAAGGATGTTGTTGCGCAACAAAAGACAGCTGACTTTGTAAGTGATCATCTTAGTCACTTTACAACAAAGTTAGTGGTGGAACAAGGTCAGCAGCTTCAAGGATCTTCTATTATGACTAGCGGCAAGGTCAAATGGGAATGGAGTACGAATTGTAGTTGGGGATTTCCTGCATTGGTCATTCCGACACGAACTTGGATTTCTAGCGACTGGAAAGTTTGAGGCCAACTTCATTATTCGCCGCATCCAACGAGACCGAGCTGTGACAGTCCGCATGGTTCGCATGCACTCTGCTAGTTCGGCAGGTAGAACATTCGCGTGCAGTACTTACAACCGAGAAGAGCAGTGTTTATCATCCCCATTAGCGTTCAAGGATCGATCCGCGCATACTGTTACGCACCGATCGTCTCAGCCGCACAAGGCGAGACTTCCTCAGAAGCGGCAGAAATGTCATGGGTAGCATGGGTCAAGAGAGGGAGTGAAGAACGATATTGGCTACCCGGCTGACCAGTTTCGCTGCTGGTCCGAGTTCAAGCTCGTGGGGGCCCAAGTTTGAGACCGCTACCAAAGACAAGAGATCTGGTAACCGGAGGCTAGTCTGAAAATCGTCAAAGGACGATTGTCTTTCACTGGCCAACCTTTTCCAGAGCACACAAGATTTTCTGATCTCCAGTCAAATTTACGATATGATTTCTAAACGCACGTCTGATGGAACCCTTCGAGTCAAGTTGCACTGACTCGAGTCAGTCAACCTCCACGCGGCGAACGTGGAGTTCCTCTGCACACGAGGTTTATAAAACAGTTCCAATTGAGTCGTTGCAAAGGATGACGAGATGGGCTAAAAGACCGGCGTACTTGAAAGAGGGTCGGATCCAAGCTCAGATCATCCTTGTGATGAAGAGGTTACGGGGCCCCCTCCGTTGAGTCACGTCTCAAAAGTTCCTTGGAAGTCCTCAGTGGGGGTGGATCTATCGTATCCCACATTACTGGTTATCTGGCGCATGAAACTGGAGTAGTTGACTACTGCATACGGATCATATGGTATTACCCAAATCAACAAACGCTTCTGGGCACTGCCGTCCCAAGGTGTAGCGGGCGCAGTCCGAAACCGACATTCTGCCCGACCCGGAAGCTCAGGCCTAGCCCTTTGGTCTAGGCGACGGCCTGCGCATCCATATATTTGACCCATAACTTGTCCAGCTACCTGACGAACTCTCGGAATCCTGTCCAGCACGACACTGGCAAGCATGTTTCTATCATCGACACCATATTCCTGCGATATGCCCTCCAAAGCATGCATCATGCGACCAGACTGACCTCTGCGAAAGTTGTTTTGACACTATGAATGTACAATCGCCGTCACGAACTAAGCTTAGCGGCAGAAGTTACACCTTGCGAATGGTATATGGATCAGTCTGCTATCTTACAAAGCAGGAGCAGGGAAGCTTCTAGCTATCGGTCCCCATTATCTGTGGCTTTAGCCAACAATGAGCGGGAATGGTGGTTTGATCAGAGCACCCTCCTCCCGCTCTCAAAGAAAAAGTCGACACCAAACTACCATCTTCCGCGGCAGCCAATCGGCGCCATTCCACGGGCTTCTCAAGCAAGAATAGAGGATGAATGACATCTTCGCGGTATATCGAGAGGACAGCATGTCGCCTCTCCCGAAATCTAGTGTGGCAATCTAGTGACGTACTTGGAAGGTTCACTGCTTGAGCTCACACGCACAAACCCATTCCTGGGCCGTGGAAAAGTCATGTGAACGGAATAGTCGTGCTGGAAATTCAAACCGCGCGGGAACTCCGTTATCCCCACTAACTGCCCCTTTGAGGTCCAGCCTTACTCAGACCGCCCCCCAGGGCATCATAGAATTTTGGGTTCTGCAGGTCCACTCCTGTTTGTGATAACATCGTTATGTTTAGCGAGGTTTATCATGGAATACAGGCCATGTCTTTTAAGGCCGTTCGGAATCGACGTGCAACAGAAACTTCAAATGCTGCAGACCCCCAGACTTTATCGAATATGGATGTAAGAACTGTACGGACAGAAAGCCACTGTTTGGGCCATACTTGGACTTATGTTGTTGCGGCTGTTTGGTCTGAGTATGCCCTTGTCCTAGTTTTGACGAGGACCAACAATCGGTGAACGGAGCAGTATGAGGTCGAACTGTAAACACCCCCAGTTACATAGTATTTAAGTTCCATCGAAATACAAATTAAAAACATTGCTCAGCTGAGAATGACCATCTTAGTAACGGTGGACAACTGCCGCATCTGCATTACATACCTGAGCACCAGGTTCTATCTTGCCTTGAGAAAGTGCCGTTCTGAGGGGGCGGCTTTATTGAATCTGCCAATGAGAATTGCGGCAGCGAGGCTGAACCCTCTAAATATGAGTCTGCAATTACTAAATGTATAATCTGTATAGGGATTTCTGCATGAAAGGCTTAACAACTTATGTACGAATCACTTTTCTCAAAGAAGGGTAGATTGGAAGGAAAGAAGAGAAAAAGGGAGTGGTTGAATGGGCTGTGCCAGTCTGTAGGATAGTTGTCAGCTAGAGTATGAGGCTAACTCTGGCTTCGAATCTAATTGACCACGCAGTACGGCCTATTTTAACACATTATTGAAGCTTCCTATGCGTTGTCGACTTGAGAGATACGTGGGAAAGATCCTGAAAATGATCTCGATGACCGATCGAGCCTCTTCTGCTCAATTTCTGTGATACAAATTTTCCTTTGAGTCTGGGGCCGAATGGGGCCATTGAACAAGCCGATAGGCAGCCAGAACAGTTTCAAAGGCTCAAGGTAGGTGGTTCTGGAAGGGCATTTCTAGGTTGTTTCGATTTCACTTCTCGACTCTCAAGGTCACAGCGGTACGCTGAGGAGGACAAGGTCTCCAGACTAGTATATGGCGATTATAATGTTAGTTGATCTGCAAGCGATTAATACCTGGGCGAGACGAGGCTGAAGGACTAAAATCAGAGTTCGATAATACATATTCGTTGACGATGAGAGCCTGCGAGTGCTGTGAATTGGAAAGACGAAATCGCTAAAGGCTTTAAATATCATAGTGGGAGCCTGATACCTCATCCTCTCAATGAGTATAATGGGTGGCATCATAAATCCCCAGATAGGGAGGTGGGACCCGTACAATTGAGTGAGGTTCGCTCCCTGACATTCGGTATCTCGCCATAGAATTCCATGTACAAAGCCTAAAGCACTTAGCAGCTTGGAAGCGCATATGTGGGGTAAAGGATGGGTAAATACCCAATATTAACCGGTTACGATTTCTTGGGCCTGGAAAATAAAACCAACCACGTCAAAGAAGGAAGCACGTCGTAGAGCGACTTCACAACTATCTTGGAAATCGAAAATACGCTCGGTGAGTCGATAGGGACCCTTGTCAAATAAGGAAGGCAATTCTACACGAAAGCCATCAACCTACCACTTCGCCCGCAATGACTCCGAGCCTTGTAAATCCAATCATACCAGGCTTTGCGCCTGATCCCTCTGTTGTACTCATTGGGGACACATTTTTCTTGGTCAATTCGACATTCCATGTATTCCCGGGTCTGCCCATCTACGCTTCCAAAGATCTCGTGAACTGGAAGCAAATTGGTTAGTTTCAAAGAACTCTACCTTGAGGACGATTGCTGACGAAATGGGCAGGAAATGCAATCAACCGGCGGGCCCAACTAAGTTTGCGCCAATCCGTTACAAAGATAAATCCGCCCTTCAAAAATGGCGAAGTCATGCTCTCAACCGGTGGGTTATACGCTCCAACTATCCGGGAACATCAAGGCACCGTGTATGTGGTTTGCACGAATATCATTCATGCAGTGGAAGGAGGTCCTGATATCAGCGAGAATTTCTTCGTTACAACGCAAGACATTTGGTCTGATGAGTGGAGCGACCCGATTCCGTTTGAGTTCAGAGGAATTGATACTAGCTTGTACTGGGACGAAGATGGCCGTGCCTACATGCATGGTTCTGCTGGACCTGGGCCGATGACGAAGATTCATCTTTTCGAAATTGACCTCAAGACGGGCGAGAAATTATCGGAAGAAAAAAAGATTTGGGATGGCACTGGGGGCATCTACCCTGAAGGACCTCACATCTACAAGAGAGATGGGTGGTACTATCTCTTGATCTCTGAAGGAGGCACTCATGAAAATCACATGATTACCGTCGCTAGAGCTACAGAGATTTTCGGCCCTTATGAAGCATTTTCAAACAACCCGATACTCACAGCGAGAGACACCGATGAGTACATCCGTTATACCGGCCACTGCGATATGTTCCAGGACCAGAAGGGTGATTGGTGGGGTGTCTGCTTGGGAGTCCGTAAGGACTCAGGAGGTAGATATTTCATGGGCCGAGAGACATTCATCACGCCTGGAACATGGACTGAGGGCAATTGGCCAACTTTGGAGCTAGTGAAGTCGACTCCCAAAGGTCTCGCCGTGCAAGATCCAGCCTCTCGAATTACTGCGAAACCGAATATTGATTTCGTCTACATACGAGATGCAGAGTTGAACAGGTACAAGATCTCGGAAGATGGCAAAGATGTCACTCTCAAGGCATGTGGTGTCGATTTATCGCATCCAACGGATTCGCCCTCGTTCATTGGGAAACGTCAACGGGTACTGGAGGGCGCTTCGATAGTGACGCTTGAGCTGCCCAACGAGCCCAGTGGTGCCCGAGCCGGACTCGCATGCTACAAAGATGAACATCGTTATGTGAGGATCTTTTATGACACCAAGGCAAGTGCAGTCGTGTTTGAGATCCTCAACAAGGCACAGAATATTCACAGAACGACAAAACATGAGATAAAGGTCGGCGATAGTTTGGGACTGAAATTGGAATACACCGAACAAGAGTATCGGATACTGTACCGGGACTCTGCCGAAGGAAGTGCCGAATGGAAATCCCTGGCGACGGTTGACACGCTCGAACTGACAAACCCAGACTTTGTTGGTCCGGTCATCGGAGTCTTCGCATTGGTGGATGAGCAGTCGGCTGAAGTTCGCTTCAAAGATCTTAAGATAGAATAGGTACTACTTGAACATGTCCTAGAGTCAACACCATGTACCACTGAATTCGCCTTTTTAGCGAATTGGACAATAGCCTAGCTCCGACCACAGGGAGTCCACGTTATCAGTTCTCGCTCGTGCTATGTTGATATGAAGTCAGCATTTGCCCGAAATGGTTGTGTGGATGCAGGTAAATGAACTCTGGCTAAATGAGGACATTGAAAGACTATGCTTATTTGCCGTCAGAACCCCATGGGGGCTGTCACGATAACATGGAGAGTGGTTCCACCATCACAATCAAGGGAGTTTCAATAGGGCTAGCCTGGACCTCCTACCCAGCGTTCATGATTATCGTGAGCCTTCAATTTTGCCTAAACGATTGACAAGGCTTAAGATCACGTGTGTGATCCTTCTATCAGATGATTTGGATCGCTTTCGAAAGGCTAAATAAGACGTTTGGTAGACGATGAGCGTCTGGGAATCACCGAGTGGTGATACCATCTTGAAAAGGAAGTGATGCGGTGGTCAATGGGCTAGAGGGCTTGGTATGATCCTTCGACCTGAGTTTACCCGCTAGAACCACGCCGTTCATTGCCCGTAAAGGGCTTTCTTTACATATGCCGCATTTCTAGAACGGTAGGTGCCAAGTAAAGAAAACCATCATATCTGACCAGCATCTCTGTGCAGGGAGATCCGAATCACTCAACCTGATAGGCAAAATTACCCCACAGCCACAATTCAGGCAGATATCGCGATCTGGGGGCACGGGTGGAGACATCCCGGTTCTCCGCTTGCTTCTATACAGCAATTGATCAGCGCTTCACAATATCAATCAAATAGGACGAGATCCTTCCCAAGTTCAGCTTATTTGTCTTGTTATCAACAAGCTCACAGTCCGTTTTCTCGTTTCCGCATTGGCACCAGGTTGACCATAGCCAACATGACTCCCCGCCCACCAACACTCCGACATTCCCAGGCCTTGAAGCCTGTCAAGCCTCCCAAAGGCCATTTCTATTTCGCAGGAAGAACGTTCCCCCGTCTGCCATGGTGGAAACGCAAGCATATGAGAACACTCTACATCTATATTGTGGTTCTCATTGCTACCAACACGGCGAATGGTTTCGACGGCTCCATGATGAACGGTCTGCAGAGCTTGAGCTACTGGCAAGAATACTTTGACCATCCCAAAGGCTCAATCCTCGGTCTCTTCAATGCGTCCATGAGCTTGGGGTCATTGATGGGCCTGTTCTTCAACCCGTATATCATTGATTACTTTGGTCGCAAGTCTGGTATTGTTCTCGGTTGCGTGATCATGTTGATTGCCGTGGGCCTGCAAGCTGGGGCCCAGAATTTCGGGATGTTTGTCGCTGCTCGTCTCACTCTCGGCTTTGGGGATACTATCGTCCTTGGCTCCGCACCATTATTGATTGCGGAAATCTCGCATCCCCAAGATCGAGCTGTCCTTGTCACTCTCAGTGGCGCTTCTTATCATTCTGGTGCTTTCATCGCTTCATGGGTGACATATGGCACTCTCAAGATCCAGGTGAGTAACGACTCTTTGACATGATGATAGTGATGCTGATGTGTTTTGCGTTCATTAGAGCGACTGGTCGTGGCGACTACCAAGTTTACTGCAAGCCATTTGCACTGTTGTTATTGTTGGAATGATTTGGTTCATGCCTGAAAGCCCTCGTTGGCTCATGATGAAAGACAAGCACGATAAAGCTCTCCATGTCCTCGCCAAATACCATGCCGAGGGCGACATCGATGACGAGTTCATCCAGCTAGAATACGCAGAAATCCGTGCTGCTATCGATGCTGATCGAGAAAGTGGACAGACTCAATGGGTTGATTTCCTAAAGACCAAGGGTAACCGCAAGAGGATCGGTATTATCACTGCGATCGGTTTCTTCTCACAATGGTCTGGCAATGGTTTGATCTCGTATTATTTGAAGCAAGTCATGGACAATGTTGGCATCACAAACGCACAGACCCAGCTTGGCATCAATGCTGGTATGAAATCACAGGCTCTGATCGAAAACATTGCCCTCTCGTTCTACATTGACAAGTTCGGACGACGCCCCATCTACCTCATCTCCACAATTGGTACTTTGGTCACCTTCACCATTTGGACCATCATCTCTGCCAGATACGAAATTGCCCCTGCTAAAGGACTTGGCTATGGTTTTGTCTTTATGATATTCTGCTATGGCTTGTGCTACGATTTCAAGTATGTTCTTCCCCATCAAAATCCATTAGTTGCCCGCCTAACAAAGTGCTTCCAGATCTGGTCTCATGGCAAATTACACTACCGAGATCTTGCCATACGGCCTTCGAGCAAAGGGCTTCACCTGGCTGAACTTCTGTGTCTGCGCTGCTCTCTTCTTCAATCAGTACATCAATGCCATCGCCTTGGACGCACTCCATTGGAAATATTACCTTTGCTACTGTGTGTTCCTTGTATTTGAGGTTGCAGTTGTCTACTTCCTTATTGTCGAGACGCGCTATACGCCTATGGAAGAAATTGCAAAATACTTTGATGGTGATGCTGTTGACGTGGCTGATATCGCCAATGCTGAGATGAAGGAGAAGGGTATTTTGACTCATGTCGAGGTCAAAGAGAAGAGTGCTGTAAGCCAGGTCGAGGATGCTTGAGATCCACGAGCTTCTTTCAGCCGCTGCAAGACTATGGGCTTAGCGAAATGGCTAATACTGAGTGTCTGGGGCCTACTTTCACTCATGGCGATTTACATAGTGACCGTAGTTGAAGTTGAAGAGTGCTCGAACAATCAAATCAACTACAACTCTGACCTTTGTGTCATTCTGACACCCGAATCACATTATGGCTTGAACTTTCATCACTAGTTTCTAATGAAAAAAAAGTGTAATCATATATTTCAAGACAACAAATAAGTGTTCCTCAGAGTTTCAGCCAGGCTCTGAAGCTTACAAGACGCGACTCAAGTGATTGGCGCCAAAGAATAGACATTTGCTTGTTGTCAATCCCCTTATTCGCCCCACAAAGAAGCCGATGAATAGCCCCTATTGACCAAGTTGATATTCTTTATCTTCCAGAAACAAATGGACAACTAAACCAGTTTTATGTCTCAGGCATCTCACAACTTGTATGTGACACCAGCATACTGCTGAAACCACCTTGTTCTATCTCACCCAAACCCAAAGAAAGGCCACAATGGGACGAAAGAATGACGGCAGCGGAGCACTCAGAAATCAGATGATGGTATATATGATCCAACAATTCCAAGATTTTTCCAAAGAACTCCTGATAATCATCCTGAAATATCCAATATCGAACATTCATACGCCAATCGACAACTGCCCATTGAAGTATTCGATCAAAAGCATAGATCAAGCTCAACATGTCGTTTCGTCAAGATCCATTTCATTCTCTCCAACGAAGACGTTTCTCACCACTTCAATCTTTTAGCCTTCCAATCAATCCGTATTTGTCTCCCACCGAAGAAGCACGCCTGCTGAATACCATCTCCACAGTCGATTTCTACTGTCAAAATGTAGCGAAGCTCGATGCAGCGGTTCATGCCCTAGTATACGATTCAAAGACTGTTCGGGACATGGGAAGAATCCTAGGCACGTCGATTGTGGTGTTGAACGAGCAGCTTGGGTGGTTTGCTTTGAACTGCTTTCGTTTGCTTCGATATCTACAGTACCGACCATCCGAAATCTTCTCATACATCGTCGACGAATTCCAGTCTTTTAATCCTCGAGGATCCCACAGCATTGTGCGACAACAAGTCACGCAGACTCATGGCGTCCTGGCACAGCTTGCCAAAGGGCATCCGCTGTCAGATATCATCTACTCAGGAGTATTGGGACCCGATATCACATTTTCTGCAGTAAATCTCAGAATGGCGTTGTATTGTACGCGTGTGGTTGAATGCATTCAGGAACGGGGCGTCGCAAGGGCAACATTCTACCACGTCATGGCGAACGCGAAGATGGGTATAGCGTTCAGGCAAAGTTTCCTCCAACTTGGATTATCTGAGCCGTTCTATTTGACCGAGCGTTCCATCGAGAATATGAAGCACAATGCATTTGTCCCTTATGGTCGGTGGACTCCTGGATTTAGCTGTGGCTCTAGCACCTGCTCTCCTGGCTTTCATTTAAACGATGTTTCTATCGATAACAGCGAGTATAGCTCTAAACACACTTCAAATGGAATTTTAGAGCGCAGTCAGTCCGAGAGTAAGGAACAGTATCTTTGCCAATACCAGGATCAAGTTCTGGCCATTCCGGCGATCAAGGTTCAGCGCAAAGGCGCCATGGTCGATGCCTTTGATGACCCAACAAGAGATTCATACGAATGGAAATTCCTCTATGAAGCACAACAGTCCTTTTACGACCAGGCTAGGGTTTTGCAAGAAAATGGTTTGCTTAGACTTTGACCCGAGAGTCTGCCAAGAGAGTAGGAGTGGATGAATCTTGGGTGTTGGGAACGGGGCTGCCCATATTCCATGCATTGAATGTGGTTGAATCTGTTAGACATCTACAACGCTTGAAGGTCAAGCACTGAAGATCACCCGGCAAGAGCCATCGAAAGCGAGGTGATCTATTTGTCCCGGACGTGATCTGAGAGAGCATCAGTGCGAGATTGAGAGACAGCGGGGTGCAAATGATGCGTGCAGAAATCGCGGATTGTAATCGTTTGCTGTTCTATCATCGCATATTCTGGACGCTCTGTGGAGCCTAGCCTAACTGTATGAATTGGAATGTCAGAGTCGGAATTGAGGAGAGTTGATGTCAGCATAGGAGGCGAGCCTTGTCGCTGGTTAGTAAGGTTTCTCCAGAAATATCGTGCGAATCGCTAGCTAGCTTGCCCGTGCGACACCCCTTAGCCTTGCAGCCTCCACAGAGTTATCCAGGTCGATTCTTGATCGGGCGCGCTGAGAAATCCATTATTGGATACTGAGTGTTGTCAGTAAAATATCCTGATTCGAATGCAAATAGCTTATGCACTCATAGTTAGTTAATTCCTTCTTGGTGAGCATCTGTACTTCGGGACGATGTTATTGTACCTTCCAAGGCACGGTTATAGGCGCCCCGGGCCACCACGGGACAGGGCGGGGCGTGTTAAAAAGTGCTTCAACTAGTTAAGTACCTAGTTAGTTAAGTATTTAATGTGGCTCCAGCCAAGCCTTTCTGCCTAGACGCTTGGGTTTCAAGGCACCCCAATGAGGACGTCTTCGCTGTTTATTGCTTCTAGGTCCTCTACCAACTAGGGGCGGATGATTCGATTGAACCACAACACGATTCCCCTGGGAGTCTTGGTGCCAAACACGGCCAAGTCGACAATACCTTGATTATGTACTATAACTTAGGATAGCGCCGGCTCAACTGCTTCAGATGACCGTCGGCAGGTGCTGGAATGGATATCACTGTCCGAAGCAATCTGTCTGATATTCAAATGATTCCGAACACGCAAGACTGAGAGTGCAAGCGAGGATAACCGGTACGAGGATGCCCGGGGTTCGTGCAGTCCAGCCCTGGCCTCGACTTTGTGGATGTGCCAGTAATTATAGCAGCGTTCCCACCACACGGGTTCATTGTAGGAGCCGCAAGGCAACCAACCCCTTTTTAGCCCCCAACCTTTGAGACACTTGCTAAAAGTGCTGCTTGATCGCCACTTTCTTGTTCTGCATAACTGAACTGACATCCCAGATATTGATCTCTTTGCTTGATGACTTTTAATGGCTTGTTCGTGGGAGTCGCCCAAAGATTAGGAGTGTCGCCGATCAGATCATATTGCACTTGGCGGAGTATTCGACTGTTGGGTAGTGATCAGCAGCAGTCGCGACTACCTGGATGACCAGTTGCGATACCCGCATCATTTCAACCTGCAATCGTGTGAGAGAGTAACAGTGTAAGGCAACCGCAATCCATCTGTTCCCTAGGTGCTTCTACGTCCCAACTGTTGCACCTTTTACCCAGCATGCCGACACACCACTGGACGGCTATCAAATTATCCAACAAGAACAAGAAAGATGTTCAAAACCAGGGAGAAAACCAGGAAGATATTGTCGCCGATAAGCCCGGTCTGTGGTTACCTCCTTCACTTACTCGATTGAGCTTGTCGATCTTCGGTGTCCTCTTGCTAGGTCTCCTGGTGGCGCTGGTTGTGCTCAAATATCGGACGGACCAAGATCATGGACTCACAATCATCACATCGAATCACTACACATGGACATATGGACCGACCGCGATCTTGGTGCTAGTAACAGCCTATTGGCGCTTGGTCGATTACAATTGTAAGGCTCTTACGCCTTGGGCCGAGCTTGCAAAAGGTCCTATTGACGCACGTCGAAGCTTGTTGCTGGACTACGTATCTCCCTTCCTGGGCTTTACCGTCATCACGTCGGCCACACGTGGTCACTGGGCAGTTTCTCTGACGGGTGCAGGATTTTTGCTATCAAAGCTTGTCACAATTGCATCCACAGGCTTGTTCTTCCCCTCTTTGGTCCCATCCGTCCCCACCAACATCCGGTTCTCTCAAATCACCAGGTTCGACAATGTCACGGGCTTCCAGGACCCGGGGCCCTGGCCTTTCTACACGGCGTACGCCACCCTCGAGAAAGCCTATCCACTGTCCGAGGGTGCGGATAGAAGCCTTGTTTACGAATCGTACCGCCCACTGAACGACAGCTCAGCCTCGAACGGGACATATCAACTGACAGCATCAGCACTGGTGCCTCATGTTACATGTGAGAGTGTCGAGGTGGACAGAATGTTGGACAACACTTCGTTGGCCTCGACGCCGGAGTGGAAATTGGAAGTGAGGAACAATTCGGGCTGGCGGTGCCCTCATAACGACGTTCCTAATTATGAACTTTTGATCCGTGCGTTGGGGGCGGATGATGCTTACTGTCCTCCAAGACAACTTTACCCTAATGCCCAGCAGCTGAAATGCACTCATGAGAATTCGGAAAACGACACCTACCTCTGGCCATACTTTGTAGGCCTCTCTGACGTGCGTTATACGCAGAAGTTCAATGTTTCTCTGGACGGACACGTATATGGCGACAGCCTTGTGCCTGAAAGCTGGGACGTCGAAATCTTGAAGACGACGGCGATACTGTGTACTATTTCTCACACTGATCAGCTTGCGCTTCTCACATATAATATGTCTCGCTCACAGAATCCGGTGCAGGATGTCGAATTGCTACCCGAGATCGGTAATTTCTCAAGATTGAACCTTCCCGCGGAATACCTAACAAACACGTTGGACCAGGCGCCCAAGATGTTTGGTGAAACGGACGTGTACTCGGCCTATACCGAGCAACCCCTCAATACCGTGCTAACGATGGTGGCAGAGCACGCACAGAGCGACTATGGCTCTTTGCTGGACAGTCCGGATAAAATGACTGACAGCGTTCAAGATGTGCTACATCAGACGATCATCCAAATCCTGAAATCTGCGCTGCTTCTCCCTACGAACGACACCTTTCAAGGTAGCGAAATCATCGGCCAGAAGCTTTCATCGGAGGAGAGATTACAAGTACAAAAGTTGTCACTGATAGTTATGTTGGTTGGCGTCTCATGCATGGCCATCTCGATTATTCTCGTCATGTTCTGTAGACCCACAATGACACACAAGATCAACCCTCTCACATTGGTAGCACTTGCCCATACTCTACAGAACAGTCCGCCTGTACAGAGACAACTGTCTGGTTTGATATTTGGTCTCCGACAACGATCGGAAGCCATCATTCGACAATCACAGTGGTTTGGGTTAGGATCTCTCCCAAAGATGGTCCTCCGAAGTACATCCAAAGTCGAGGAAAGCCGGGACCCAAGTGAGCTAGCTATCCAATCGTCAATGGGCTACTCCAGGCCGTTCACACTAAGTAAAACGTTTCTGTGGCTGACATTCCTGTTGCCTGTTTTTTTGATTGGCATTCTGGAATATCTACAGCATCTGTCTGATACGGACACCGATCCAGGCATCGCCTATCTCTCGGCCGATTCACTCGCCCAAAGTGTGGTCTCAAGATACATCCCGGCTGTAGTTGCACTGCTGGTAGCCACCATGTTCAACTGCCTTGACGCCAACATCGCTATTTTATTACCCTTCAGCACAATGGTCGATCGCGAAGTCTCCAACGACGATCTATCACATACGTGGCTGGATAGATCTCCACCAATGTTGATCTACCATGCAGTGATGCGACGACAATGGGCGTACGGCCTGACTACTGTAGCCTCTGTGGTCGGTAGTATACTCACAATCGTTACCTCTGGTTTATACACCGTGGAAGACGTTCCAAGATCGGCGTTGGTCAATTTCGTTGCCCAAGATTCATGGAATATGTCCTTTCATCAGGCCTTGTCAACTGACAACGGAGCGGCGCTCGTGTCAAGCCTCATCGAGACCGCCAATCTCTCATACCCAGCATTCACCTTTGACGAACTTGTGTTCCCAACGTTGGCTCTCGATAGCTCAAATGATGCGCTTCGAAACATCAACCTTGGCCTTGTAGATGCCAATGTCCCTGCACTCCGGGCGGAGCTCCAATGTACCGAGATACCCCTGGACCTCTTCAACTACTCCCTGACATGGAACTCTCATTATGGTTTTGCTGACATCTTTTTCGGCGGCCAAGTCCCTCTCCCCGATCACTGTCACTTGGGCTCTGTGTACGGGAACGAATCGTCGGTGTCGACCTCTGTCAACGGTGACGGTTGGTGGACCGGTGATGGTTATAATGTGACCTATGTGGCGCAGGCCATGGACGTACATCTCGGGGCATGGCCCGGAGATGAGAACGACATATTTTATACGGAGATCGGAAATCTGGCGATGGCCAATCAGCCAGATAATCCGCCAGGTTGTCCATCGATGCTAATCTTTTATGGGTTTCTTGATGGTCTCGATCTCAATAATAGTGTGTTCAGATCCATGTTGTGTGACCAAAAGATTCAAAAACTCTCTGCAGGCATCACGCTGAGCCTACCGGAGCTGAAAATTTCGACTGACAAGACGCCAGTCGTTGACGAGTCGACGGCGGAATACCTGCCAAGCGGACCCAACGGAGAGACGTCGTTCTGGTGGCGAACGGAACCTGGCTTGAAGTCAAGCTTCCGGATCCTGAACGAGACCGCGGTGGAGTCGCTTGTTGTGGAAAACGATGATGGTTCATCTTCTTTCAGTGTCATTTCGAGCTTTTTCCGCGGAGCGATGTATGGACTGACCCCATTCCCACTCGAAACGCTGCAGAAGGACGACAAGGAGACCAGGGACAAGATTTTCGACCACGTCCAGAAATTCTACCGCCGTTACATGGCGCAGTACATCTCGGCCAACATGAGGACGACACCGCCAACTGCTTCCCAAAAACGAGATGGTGGCACCGTTGACACGCAATCCATGGCTGGAGTCTACACACCCGCCAGTGGTAAACTGCGACTGATGCAAGCTAAAACCCCCAAGATTGTCATACAGGCGATGCTGGGGTTCATGGTGGTCTGCGCCAGTCTGGCGCTCTGCATTGGGAGGTACCACGACCTCGTCCCGTGGAACCCGTGCACGATCGCCGGTCTCTTGATCCTCTTTGTCGACAGCAAGATGTGTGCGCCTCTAGGCATGCCACACGACTCCTCAAACCAACTGACCCAACTCGAAACCGCCTACAAGTCCGACGGCGGAGCGGCCAAACACACCAGAAAAGGAACCCAGAACACCACCTCCACCTTCGAACTCACCGACTTTCCCAACAAGCTGGGCTCTCCGGGCATGAAAAATCAATACGGCACAGAAACTATTCATCCACTCGTCGAGCACCCGACCAGCAGCAGCGGTCAGAGCGACGTGTCTATGTCGACGAGCGCACAGTGGGAGAGGCCCAACGCCCGCTTCCGCCTCGGCTGGTGGAACAAAGGCAAATACGTGGGCCCACGGCATCCCTCTCAGCCGAATCCTTCGCTGTTCGGGAGGAAGCGGTATGATCGTGTGTTGCTGGGCGAGTATACTGACGAGGATATGAGTAATTTGAGGTACGGCATTGATGTACTGAGATAGATGAAATGCTGTGTACATAGTTTTTAATGATTTCGACATGATTTATTCCATTTGATAATAGTGAGTTCTGTACGACCATTTGCGGACGGCCCCACGACTGTGTGTGACGTCCCCAGCCAGCTTCAAACGACCAAGCAGACCCACAAGTACCGAGCCTCCATTACGGAGGACATGACACGCCGCTCTCGAACCCGAACTACACCTTGTATCGGAAATGAATATTCTGCAGATCGGTCAAGTCCTCAAAGCCCTCGAGCAGCTCCTCCTCGGCGCGCTCGACATGCAAGCCCTTGCGATCCCTTTTCTTGTTGTCGGAAAACACCCAAGCGGAATAGACCACCTGCAGCGCAATCAGCGCGCAGTACGTGCCCAACAGGCCCCAGATGGCCGAGAAGTACCGCGGCGCTTCCCTGGGCAGGAAAAGATGCGGGCCTGCGATGTTGCCGCCGGCGTAGACGATAAAGAAGAGCCCGATGACGGTCGCGCGTTTGGTGTGGCCCGCGGTGTTCACGCCAGGGAGCGTCCACCCGAGGACCAGTGGACTGCCGAGCACGTTTTGTAGCCAGCAGCAGGCTACGAGCGCGTAGCGGTGGTCGATGGAGATGGTCAGGAGCCCGATGAGACCGGCGATGCCGGGTAGGGAGGAGACTGTGATTTGGGCAGGGTCAGCGAGCTGTTTTTGAGATGTGGTGAATATTCACTGGATGAAGTCACGTACCGATGATGGAAATTCCCAGCATGTTCTTCTTGGTCGATAGCCAACCAAAGGCCACGCACCCGATGACTTCGAACGCGCCACCAGGCGTCTGTAGCAAGCTGGTCCTTAACGGGTTGAAGCCGAAGCCCTTGATCAGGCTGGAGATGAAGTTTGCGACACCGCCATTCAGGATGCCCGTACATGCTCCCATTGCGAGGAGGAGATATGTGCGTCCATCAAGGAAGGCTTCTTTCATCTGTGCCCGATTGAATTTGTGCTCTTTGATGCCCATTTGATTCTTCGACACCCGCCACACAGCGACCATTCGTTCATACTCGGTGAGCATTTTGGCGTTGTGAGGACCATCAGGGAGGTAGAGGATGATGACAAACCCCCAAATGAACGTCATCGCTCCCACAATCTGAGTGATTCAGTGAGACTATGTACCTCATCGTGTGCTGGGTGCTTACCAAGTAAATGAGTTTCCAGTTCGACACCGCGAGGTTCTCAGCATGCCCTGCTCCATAGGCTAGGAGCGCCCCGAGGATGCTGGACACCCCATTCGTAGATAGCCATAGAGAGGTCCTGAAGGACTGTTCTTCACGCGTCCAAAGCATCGAGGTCAAAAGTACAAATGCTGGGGAGATCACCCCTTCGAGCCAGCCCAGAAAGAAACGCACGGTGAAGAAAGAACCAAAATTGAACACTGCAGCTTGCAGCATGCAGACACTACCCCATACGAACAGCATCCCACCGATCAGTTTGCCGATAGGGTATCGCTGCAGGATGATGTTCCAGGGATATGCTCCGAACAGCCATCCAAAGTACAAGGCTGAAGCCACCCAGGAGTAGTCATCTCCCGTCATGTGGGTGTCGGCTTGGAGACCATATGCGTTGGAGTAGTTCAGACTGCGTGGATAAAGGTTAGCGTTGGCTAGCGTCGGTGAATGCCACTGGATTTTGCGTACGTCTGTTTGTCCAAAAAGCTCAACATGTAGGTGGTCATCATCTATGCATGAATTGTGAGTATTGAGTAGGAAGTAATGCAGTACAACAAATGCATACCATGGGTATCACAATAAAGTCCAGCTTCCGACGAACCTTGATCGAATCGCGCTCAAGTTGTTCCGTATCAAACTCCAAGGCCTTTTGCAAGAGTTCTTTGCCGAGGATGTTGGGGTCATTCTTCTCCTCACTAAGAAATGCTAGCAACCTTTGGGTCTTGGACGTGGCGGTCGTAGTTCCGAGTTCGACTGCCGGCTCGCTGGCCTGGACAGGCTCTTTCTCGATATCTGCCATGCTTTGAATCTGAGGCCGATGGGTGTGCTCCCAAATAAGAGGTTGGATCTGGTGATGGGAGCGGCTTTTATAAGGATTCGATCACCATAGCATCCTGGACAACCCCGATAATCCTATCATACGACGTCGGTTTCAGTATTTCCTATTGGTGAAGACTGTTCGTCCAAGATTAACAAGATACCGAGCGGTCCAACGCCACCCGCAGGGCTTGAACGAGATAAGAGAAATCCAAGAGGAGCAAAGATCGTCCATCCTTGCCGTCATTGCTGCATGATTGAGGTCAAATCCGTTCATGGAATATAAGATACCGGGCTAGTGGCCGTGTTGCTCCGCGAGTGGTGCGGTTGTGCTTATGAAGCATGAGAAGACCATGATTGGAGCATGTTGTCTAATGTGCAAAGCCTAAGATAGTGCTTGGCTTTCAGTGTCCCAGATGGACCATACAGCTTCAATTGCGCTCGACAGGCCTTGGAGAATCGAACATTCCGGGGAGGCTGGATAGGTGGTATTGTGTTTGTTGACCAACGATAGTGAAGCCAAGCAAACATGGGGAATCAACCAGAGGGTCAAAAAGTGTATCATGCTGGATGGCTATGGCATGCAAGACTCGTGAGCACGAGGATTGGCATCGTCTTCACTGGGCATGCATTCGAGCTCGTCTTTGCACAATAGTCATAGTGTAGACAGGTAATTCTTTGCTCACTGAATAAACGCAGTCCTCTGATAGTGGCCAGAAACTCTGTCAAGCAAAACGGGGACGGATTTGATCCGCTCGACGGCGGAGATCTGCGACAAACCGGCGGGAGTTGAAGTCTATGTTCTATGGTGGATCAGGCCACGACTCAAGATATTGATGAACCAGAAGACAAAGCTTCGGTATCGTGACTCGCGGTTGACCACGAGGCCTTGTCCCTCCCGATATTGCGGAATAATCTCGAGTGGGGTAGCGATTACGAGCTTGTTTGATAGCAACTGATAGCGTGTGAGGCGATCGCATTTACACCCGATATGGACAGCTCTCCCAACCCAGTCAACCACCAAAAATGCTAGATGGTTCTTCGCCAACGGCAATGGAATTATCGTGATACGCTATCACTGATCCGCTTTCCTTTTTCCAGAAGCCACGACTGGATCATGGTCGCTCACGCTGGTGCAGCTCGCTATTGGTGCGAGAGTTGTTGGTAGTCGGTTCACGAGAATGTCCTTTGAACAGGAAAGGCTTATGGTGGTGCAATTCTTCAACGTTCCTATGGTTATGACTATGAACCCAATCGAGTAATATCAGTTTCGTTGGCTGATGCTCTGAGCGATATAATTGAAGAGTAAGAACCGGTAGGCCAATATTCATCGGGCGGGCAATAAAATGATCGCGAAAGATCCTAGTTCATTTGAGCCAAAGCAATGGGAGAAAATTCATGCAGCGAAAATTGCTGAGCAAACAGGTAGAATCCCCAAAAACTGGACGCTACAGGAGGACAAATTCCCTGCCGATTCAGTGGCGGATATTCGCCCAGTCGCAGCAACCTGTGGTATTCTTTCGGATCGAGAACTGAAAATCAGCGGCGCGGAATACGACGCGACAGCCCTAGCCGCCGCCATTGCTGCCGGAGAATACTCTGCCGTTGAGGTTGCGACCGCATTTGCCAAGCGTGCGGCGATCGGACATCAGATTTGCAACAATCTGACTGAGATACGCTTCTCGGACGCGATCGAAGATGCCAAAAAGCTGGACGCCATTTTCAAGGAGACTGGCAAGACGGTGGGACCACTCCACGGGTTACCCATGACGTTCAAGGTGAGGAGAGCTGGTCTCAGGTTGGGCAGGCTGTTGATGATCGTTCAGGAATGCTTCCATCTCAAAGGTTACGATGCAAGCAATGGGTACATATCTCGCACTTTTGACGCGTCGACTTTCGACACACCTCTGATCGCGCTGGTGAAATCTCAGGGCGCCATCGTTCTAGGTAAAACCAACACTCCACAAACGATGTTGGTCGCTGAGAGCCACAACAACGTCTTTGGTCAAACCAAGAACCCAGTGGTGCGACACCTGACCTGCGGAGGTAGTAGCGGAGGTGAGGGTTCAAACATGGCCTTCAGGGGTTCCGTTCTGGGCATCGGCACCGATGTGGGAGGGTCGATTCGGTGAGTCCCGAGATTCTTCTGAGTCTGTCAATCTGACCGGTATAAGTATCCCGGCAGCGGCAAACGGCGTGTATGGCTACAAACCTTCCTTTGGGATTCTGCCTATGATCGGATACGCCGCTTCTGGCTGGGTAGGCGCCAACACGGGCGTTCCGGCCGTCTGTGGTCCTCTCGCAAACTCGGTGAGAGACCTTCGACTGCTTACCCGTGTGGTCCGAGATGCAAAGCCGTGGCTTTTTGACCCTGCTGTCATTCCTCAGATCATGGAACGAGGAACAGAATCGAGAAAGCCGGTCGTCGGCGTGATCCGGAAGAGCGGCTTGACACCCCACCCTCCCGTCTGCAGGGCCATCAACGAAGCCACACAGCAGCTCACGGCGGCAGGATTCATCGTTAAGGAGTTTGTTCCCCCCGATTTCAACGAGATCAGAATGATCACTAAAGAGCTCTTCACGTTGGATGGGTTGTCGTACCCCCGAGGCCAAATTGAGAAGGCAGAAGAACCAGTCGTCCCATCTGTAGAGGCGATTGGCTTCTGGAGTATTCCAAGGAAATCCCACGAAGAGGCCTGGGCGTTGAACGCCAAAAAGTTGGCAATCCAGAAACGAATGCTCGACAGTTGGCAAGAGGCGGGCATCGATATCGTCCTCGCTCCTGCCGGACCTCACACCGCTGTGCTGCCAGGAGATTGGACCAACGACATGTACACGGTCGCCTGGAATGCCGTCGACGTGAGTGACGGCCCACAAATGACTGGAACATGACTAACGTGATGCTTGACGTCCAGTATCCTGCTGTCGTGATTCCATTCACCACAGCGAACCCAGAGCTTGACCCCATCGATGAAGCATTCATCCCGATGCATGAACTTGACAAGAAGGTCCAGGAATTGTGTAAGTGTCCACGGTATGGCGACGTGGATATGACACTGACGTGTTGACTTGAATTTAGATGATCCAAAATTGATGGCGGGCGCTCCGGTGGCCCTCCAACTTGTGGGTCGCCGACTTTGTGACGAGCAACTGTTACAAGATGTTGAGGAGATCGACGGCGTCTTGAACAAGTAGCTCCTGGAGCATGTGGCTGCATAGCGGGGTTGGGACGGCCTCTGTGGATGGCAAAGTGAAACAGGAACCAGGATTCAGATAGGGAGCAGATCATTGGGGTATTGCTCACTCAGTGTCATCCAATTCCAATCAACGGCGCTATCCCTGGCGTGCCAAACTCGATTGATGACAAAAGCGCGTGTTCGAGTTGACGTGACCGTTTTGCGCGCACGGCAAATCGCCCCGAGCATGTAGCTGGCCGTTATTCGATCTGACTCATTGCAAACCTCACAAGCAGCGATGAACACGGGCCAGAGGGACATCTTTAGGTCCTCGTCTTCACCACTGGTATGGACCATGACCTCGTAAGCCATGATTAGTGCAGCCTGATCCGCCTCCACCGAGCTTCCTGCCGGGTTGATCAGTCTGTGGAGATAGAGTAGGGCCGCACCACGATAGGCATTTGCATGCATGAGGAATTTTCGTGAAGAGTGAAAGGAAAGGGTTGGATCTACAGTCGGGTGCCACAGCTCGAGTTGCGACTGCAGCTGTGCAGCTCTTTCCACCAGAAGGAGCGGGTCGTGGAGAGGGATTGAGAATGCCATGTCTTCGGAATCTGCACTCAGCAGATTATCGGGCAACGGGGCTCTTATGTCCTCCGCAAGACCGCAAAGTTCGCCCAAGATAGGCATCAAAGTTCCAGTGTAGCCCATGAACCGATCAGCATGTTGTTTCGCGTGATCATCGAGCCAGTAAGCCGTCGGTATGCGCGGGCGTTGGAATCTGACCAACGAAATCATCATGTCTTGCCTTGCTAAAGCACGCACGAAATATTTAGACAACTGCGTCAGCTCGAACCCTCGATTGATGTGATGATCTAGCATCATGGAAAGATTGTCCAGCAGTGATGGGAGGGCCGACATTTTGTCGGGCTTCTCATTTGTGTCGATCAACTAGAGACTATCAACTAGCAGTCCCGCGAAGGACGAAGGATGTACTCACCTCGACTGCACACAGTCCTAGCATGACTGTCAGCAAAAGCTCCAGGCTGACCCCCAGAGTATCCAAGTTGCGGAGCCTGGCCAGTATTCTGGCTCTCCGGTTGGGAACGGGTACCACGGCTTGTGATTTGTGGTCTTTGAGATATGCTTCCCCAATCGCGGACAAAGAGTCACCCACGGCCATGGGACTGTTCTGGAAGACCTTGAGTACACATGAATTCATTTCATTGACGAATTCGCTGCCAAAAACCAATTCCGTTGGGTGTCGGGTGAAATAGACCTCAATGAATGGCTCATCCGAGGGGTGTACAGTGCCGGGAGGGATATTTGCCATGGTCTTGAAGAGCTGTGGCACGGAAGTAGGTGCGATTTCTGTCGAGAGGGCCAAAAAAGGGGTCATGGCCATAGCATCCGTGGTCATCGGGCTCGCAACCACAGGAGAACCCGCAACGGTGAGGTTGCCAAGTCCATCCACGCGGGCTTCCGAGATGTGTGCAGCCGGGCTTGCAGCACTGATGGAAGGAGTCTGCCCGCCTACAGAGGTGCGGGCTTTGTGGGTTTTCGTGACTTGAGTGTAGCCCGTGCATTGACGGCCACGCCGCTTGCAAGTACCACAGGAAGGATGAATCTCATCACACTTGACCTTGGCACGCTTACAGTCGATGCAGCCATGCCGTGAACGAGTAGCCATGGTGGGCGCTCAAAGAAGAAGATCTAGATGAGTCATTGGTAGGTGCTGATTGTTTCAATGTGCACAGAGATGTATCACATCCTGGCCGAGGCAAGTCATGGACAGTAAACTCGCCCAAAATAGTGGATTGTGATATCAGTCAAACGACGTCAAAGGGTTATGGACGGGGAAGAAAGAGCTAGAATATGGATAGTACACAGACCTGTGAGGTTATTGTCAGCAGTCCGGGGTACTTGATCAAATGTTGAAGTCGTGGGTAGTAACGTCGAGAAGACTCGGTTCAGTTATCTGGGCGTCCACCTCCGTTGCATTTTAGCCTCGAGGTTGAGGAGAAACGACGCGCACTCGGGGCACGAGGCAAGGCGAGACGGGAATGAGGATATTAAGGAAGGTGCACACGAGAATCACGTGACAAGGATTGAAAGTCTTGGCATGCCGGTCATTAATCTGCCTTAGCGTGGCTTCTCCCCAGGAAGCTTCTGATTGAGATATCGTGACCAGTCCTCATTCGTTGACCTGTGACGTGAGTGCCGGGGGTGTTGCTACTCGGTATAACACGTTGCATCATACCGTCCTCACCAACCCCGTCTTTCCCTGTGGCCTCGTTTCAACTACCTTCAGCTGGATAAACACCACTGTCGACACGTTCCAAGAAATCGAAGATTATCGAGAGACTCTCAGGGGCCTAACGGATGAATTGTAGCAACATACCCCGGTGACAGTATTGACCAACATGGCGGGAGTGTTTACCTGGTTATGGGACTGGCTTCTGTGGATGTTCTGGGCCACCGAAATGGACGTGACGGTGATCGGACTTCAAGCGGCGGGCAAGACGAGTCTCGTGCGAGTCCTTGCGGTATGTGTGTCGATCTGGGTTGATGGTGGAGCATTACTAAAGTGTCATCCAGGGAAATGACTTTGCCAGCGACTCACTACCGACGGTCGCATTCAACAAGAAAGAAGTGAAGAAGGGGCACGTTTCGATCAAGTGCTGGGATCTCGGTGGTCAGCCACGGTTCAGAACCATGTGGGAACGATATTGCCGGGGAGTCAACGCCATTGTGTTTGTGGTAGATGCGGCTGATCGAGACGCTATCCCAGTCGCCAAAGAGGAATTACACGATCTTTTATCCAAGCCCTCGCTCGAGGGCATTCCACTGCTCGTGCTTGGGAACAAGTCAGACTTGTCGTCGAAACTTTCCGTGGATGACCTGATAGACCAACTGGACCTCAAAACGATTGTGCATCGCGAAATCAGTTGTTATGGAATCAGTGCCAAGGAAGAGACCAATCTGGAAGCTGTGCTACAGTGGTTGGTCGCCAGGTCGGGCAAGTGAAGCATGATGTTCATTTCTTCTATTCTTGTTTGCTGTGTTTTCTACAATGCTTCTGGAAGACTCCCTTGTGGGTCGGTCGAGAATGATAGCTGGATCCACTGTACCAACAGGCTCGGTCGCCAGCACGAGTCAAGGAGGAGCAGGGAGTCCAGAGTACGCATACGCACACGGATAGCGAATACGCAAATCTCCAGGCTCACGAGAAGGCTGTGGATAATGCCGCCACATCCGCATACAACGAACGGTCAGCTGATCAGGTGATCATGATGTTGAAGCGAGGCCACTTGACGGATGGCGAATGAAGGAAGAATGACGCGTAGCCAAGGATCATTGCCATCTCCTGCAACGCGACTTAAAGTGAGGAGTCAAACGCCAAGGCTTGGAGTTGGCTGATTTCCGTTCAGGCGAATTAGGATCATGAATCATGATGTGTTTGTATATTGACCGTGAGATATTTCCGTAAAGGAATGCAAATGTGCGTCGGCTATCACTCAGACGTCAAATGTTTGATATCAAATACGAGTGCTCGTTTGGATGTTCAGCTGCGATTGAAGGCAACTAAAGCTCCGACACTGCCCACGATTGAACTCTCTTCCAAATGCCCAGGCTGTAGCGAGCAGTAGTAAATGGCTTTCCAATCGGAAGCTTCGCACTCCGCCACTAATGACGAAATGTGGATCAGACCAGTCTTTTCGTCTGTTAGAGAAGTTGCCCCTAAGCAGTTACCCGGCAATGGTCGTGCTTTCCATCCGAGCTGGTAGTTGGGCAGCCTAGCAGCCTGGCATTCACCTGCCCCGGGTGGTGAGCGGGCGCCCTGCTGCGCCTCATCCTCCGTCTCCCACCTAGAAGGCAGTTGTTCTCTGAGCTCTTTAATTGTACCAACAGCGCATTCTTTATTCCTCATCTGCCCACATAAAATCTTCATCCGATCATCGAGGGTTTGATATCAAAAACATTCACAGCCTCATACCCAAGACATTATTTGGCACTCACTACCACTACGTACTCGCACTCGCACTCGCACTCTTGCCACGTCCACTCCAAGTCGATCCACAACCCTTGGCGTCTTCTTCGTCCTCAACTTGGTTTCTTGGACCGCTCTGTCCTTGCGTGTTGACATCACCAATCCACAAGATGACTCTCCAGACTCTTGTCGCACGGCAGTATTACGACACGTAAGTAATGTTTTATATATTCCTCCCATCCTTTGCTTGCACCTCTTGGTCTCTCTTGGAAAAAGCTCCGCCAGCAAAACACTACGTCACAGACACCTTGACTTCACCAGCTACGTCAACCTCACTCACTAATCTCTATCATCATGAATAGATGCTACAACTCCCTCGGACAACCCTACCGGTGTCGTAGCTCATGGAACAATTGGGGTAGATGGGTCGCCCTAGGCGTCATCGTCTTCGGCGCATTCCTCCTCTTTTTCCTGTGCAGGTAAGCTCCAAGTTTCCCCATCGCAGGTCCAAATCCATACTGACAGCGTCTTCGCAGTTGCTTCAGCGCTAGAAAGAGACGTCGCGCCGGTCGCCAACCATTTTACGGTACGGGTTGGGCGGGTAATACACCTTTTGGGCATGGGCAGGCGCAATACAATCCCAATTATCAGACACAGCAGGCCCAACCACCTCCTACCTACAATCAGACCCAAAATCCCGGTGGCTACTATGGTGGCGGTGGTGCAAATCAAAGTTATTTTGGCGGACAACCGAACGACGTTGAGATGAATGCGCCCCAGAACACCTACAATCGTGGAGGAGACTCTGGCTTTGCACCACCACCAGGCCCACCCCCGAACAAGGTCTAAGCAAGGTCAGATGCGCGATGCGTACAAGCTTCATCTCCGGGTCAATCATGAGGGATTTATAATCTGGGTGGTCAACTTGAGCATGTTGTATTGTTGTGGGAGTTGAAGGAAGAGTATATGTATTTATGTATCATCATGACGACTCTAGGTGCTAATTGTACCTGGCTTCGAGGATATGTGGTTAGGGAACGAGGGCGCAATCGCAAGTCTGTCTTTCAATGTCATCACTGATGAACCTATACCATTTTCTGCTTTGGCTCTGTGACCTGTCTTTTGTGGAGTCGACGATGAGGCGAATTGAGTGAGAATAGCATCAGGTAATGGCATTTGATCAACACCATGGCTCAAAGTTTGGTAGTAACAATAGTTGCTAGCTACTTCGTACGAGCACTGTAGGGAGTACATGACACTTACATAATACCCTGAAAGGTCTCAAACCCCATGGCTCTTTCCCTGGTCGGAATCGGTGTTTCAGCCTGGACTCAAATCTCTGGGCAAGGGGGGATCTGCCACGGCGGATTCTTTAGGCTGTTTCGGGCTCCCATCATTGGCTCTTGGCTCGTCAAGGTCCCTAGCACGGGCTTGCCTTGCCTGGATTTAGAGGTGCCAAACGACCCTTCCATGCCCATTCATCCCCCCTGTCCCCCGTAACTTGGTAAGTAGTTCGTACTGTTTGCCCCAGGCCTGGCCTATATCCGTCCTACACAGCAGGTGTGCTCCGCCTCCTTGACTCGACGGGAGTGCGACACAAACTCTTACCACTTCTGCCACTATCACCACCGCCCTTGATGTGCTTTTCATAGCTCATTGTCCGTTCTCTTCATTCTCTCGTCGTTTTTCTTATTATTCATACCATTTACTCGTCATCAGGGCACTTCTTCGCCTGCCCCAGCCTTTTCTCTTCTGTCGTCAATCGTTGTGCACTGTCCGCCGGTCGGTCCTTCACTTCTCACACCCTGCGGCTGCACTGCACCCAACCACCTGCGCCCACCCGCGCTCACTTCTGAAGATCACGGTCTCAGTAATCAAATAATACACGCTAATCGGCCTTCATCACTACTCGAGAACATTTAAGTCAGACTTTGGCACGAATCCCGTTCGAGAATTACCAAAAACTCGCCCAACATGACCGACATCATCAACGAAGTCAAAAGTGCCCCAGACACATTCACCAGCTGGGACAAATGTATGGAAAAGGCTTATTGCAAGTATGTTGATAACTCTGGTGCCTGAAATCTCGGAACTGAACAAATCCTAGGTGGCCTGCCATTGTCGGAATCGTCATCGGCTCTCTCATCCTTCTTTCTTTCCTCTGGTGCGTGGTCCAGTGTATCTGCTGTGGTGCCACATTATGCTCCTGTTGTTGTGGCGGGTGTCGCGGCTGTGGGTCAAAGGGTAGTGGTCGAGACCGGCGTTCGAAACATCAAGATGACTATACTCGAATGCCTCCCACTCCTTACGGTGGCTATCAACCGGCCCCTGCTCCAATGGCATACGGCATGCCCCAGTATAACGCCGCACCTCGATTCGCCACCTTTGAGGATCCGAGCAGGAAGATTCATGAGGATAGCCTGCCACATATGCCCAGTTGGGACACCGCTGCGAAGAGAAGGGTCGAGGACACCAGTTATCACCCGAATGATGATCTGGAGATGAATCAACTTGACCCCCATGCACAAGCAGTGCGTGGTGGTGGCTACAACAGTGTTCCCCATGGGCCACTATCACCTCAGCCTCAGCCTGACGTTTACGGACACAACACCGGTATCAACCAGCCCTACAACTCTGACCTCGGAGCTCAAAGAGTGGCTCCGCATGAGAACGATTATAATTCGTTCCAGGCCGTACCGTTGAGCCCTCCCCCAACATATCGTTCTAATTCAGTGGCTCCGTCAACCGCCGATAAGTTCATGCCTGGCACCGCTAGCCCGAGTCCAGGCGAATACAATCGCCAACAAACATACCAGCATCAGCAGCCATCCTCGTATGGCCCCAGCATGACGAGTACGAGATATGAGCCTCCACAGCCCAATCATGCGGCGTACGGTGGCCAGCAGACGTATCAACAGCCTCCCAGCTTTTTGCAACCGGGTCATGGAAGTTACCGAGAAGTCTAGGTGTGCTCTTGAGGTCTGACGAGTGCTGTCAGGCATGGATATTATGATCTGCCACAGGGCATGCTTAGACTCCGGGACAATTATGGAGGGTGTCTCCCCCCTGCCACCTCAGTACCATCCACTATCCAAAGCCGTGGCGCCGACGTGAGGGGTTTATGCGAGCTCCCTCCGGTCTTTGAACACGAGTTCCGTCCGGTCTGAGAAAGGACGACGGGAAATCTTGTTCCGATGCCAACGCCCCTTCTGTGTCCAAGACTGACAATCCGCGCGCTGTTTTGGCCGTCCGACATACTCGGCGCAGCAAGGGTTGTTGACATGAAGGTTTCAAAACCAGGCCAAAGCATATTCGAGTGGTGGAGACGATCTGGCCATCATCATGTGGATTGATAACACGGCGACATCTCTACGAGACATGCTGAGAGAGTCCTTGAGATACAGTCTCGAGGGAGACGATTGGTCGTGTCTTTGATGAGTGGCTTGAGCGGATAGGACAACGTCCTATGATCTACCTGTATTTTTACCTGCCAAGGTCGACCTCCTTCACCACCAATGTAATGATTTTGTACTTATCATTACAAGACTGCCATAACAGAGAGAGCACAGCACGTGGAGGCATCTGGGAATTTGCCAACCAAGGCATGGACATTGTACCATCTTCAAAGCCTACAAAATGCGATGAATATCCAGAATATGGATACCTATTCAATAAATTTGCAAAGCTTTACCACATTTCGCTCTGTCTCATTTGGTGTTCAGGTGTAGGGTGCGCTGTAGCCGCGACACGGTTTCTTTCTAAAAGAGCTTAGCCCGCTCGTTTTCAGATTGTTCATCTTCACTAACAGACATATTTCTTCGTGGATAAGCCAGAGAAATGAGGATGTTACGAGGTCCAGGGTTGAGACTCTGTACATCTGATTCGACCCCGATCTGACTCCGAATCCTGGACTAAACGTGTCCAGAGCCAAAACAGGTCTTGTGAGCTCCTCGAGTACGATGACCAAATGTCAGAGGCTGAGATATCACCCCACGATGTCCACATCCGATCGAGCTGCACCGGTAACCTCTCCCGCGTCCAACAGACCAAACCGTCAATCTACAACTCATCCCGAACGACCCGCTCCGCCGCACCAGCACCAGCACCAGCGGCATCGGAAACCACGACATCCCTGGCCAGCAGCGGCACGCCGGCGACGGCGCCTTGGCCGGCAAAGTCCTTTGCGAGCGCGAGGGCCCTGGCCTGCCTGAGGAAGGTGACACCGAGGAAGACCTCGGGCTCCCACTTGCCGCGCAAGTCGTCGACGGGCAAGTCAAAGACGTTGAAGCGCACGTCGGGATACGTCTTGAGGGCGTCGGTCGGGCCCGCGAGCAGCGTGAGGGCGAGGCTCGCGTACGGGGTCACGAGGAAGGCGTCGACGCCGAGGGCGACGGGCTGTTGTTGGGCCTGCTCGCCTGTCGCGGGTAGCGGCGTCGTCGCGGACGACAGGTTCAGCGCCGCGACGAAGAAGCTCGACATGTAGTTCTCGCTCAGCGCCAGGTCGATGTCGGCGAGCAGCGTCACCGGCTCTTTGGCCTGCGTCTCCACCACGATCGGCAGCACGTCTTGGTTCTGCCCCGCGAGCTCGCTCGTGTGGAAGTACGCCGTCAGTTCGAAGTCGAGCTGTTGACTGCCGCTGGCGGAGTCGGCTTCTTTGACGACGGGGGCGGAGCCTTGCGTGGTCGCTGTGGAAGGTGCTTTGCCCGTGATGGTCGTGGTTGTCGTCGCGGTCAGTGATGCCCGGTCGACGGTGATGGACGTCGCGATGATTCGCGCACATACGCAGGGACACGCGATGCCGCATTCGCGGCCGCAGCCACCGTGGCACGACGATTCGGGTCGTCCGGGGAACAGTGGTCCAGGGAGGCCTGGGCGGCCAGGCCGTCCTGGGAAGCCACCCTGCACGCCGCCCGGGTGGTATACCGGCACGGCGTCGTGTTGTCGACAGTGGCCGTCGGGGCACGAGCGCGAGCAACACGCCGTCGCCGTCGGTGCGAGGTCGAGTCGGACCTGGGTGCCCTCGTTGAATGCTGCGAGGGTGGGATTGCTGTTCGCGACTCGTCCGTTGCAGAGCCCGATGGCACACCCTTCGCCGCAGCACGCGGTCACGGCCTCGGGTTTGATGCGTGCGTTGCCGCTGGGATGTGTTGTTTCGAATGAACTGAAAATTGATTTGATGCTCGCTGTGGACTTGGGATCGAGATTGCCTCCGCCTCCCTTTGCTGCGGCTTGATCTGCCGCTCGCGCATGCAATGCTGCCGCGAGGATTAACGTGATTGTCGAGATCAAGACCATGGTGCTTGATTGAGATCGTGTACTCAGGAAGTCGTTTTCCAAACAGAATAATTCTGGTGGTGGTGGTGGGAATCAGTCTCCGAGGTATATAACTGTGGTCACTGAAGAGATACCACCGTATGTCGCCAAAACTACCAGTATTCAGTAATATCGTGTGCGGCCAACCCTAAGAACAGAGGAAGTGTACCTTGGTGGGTAACTGTTGTCATCATAGAACAGCTCGACGGGCACCCCTGATATGAATGCAGTATTCACCGACCCTGAGTGGGGCGGAACAATAGATACCAAAGTTCTACCCTGTGGAGCCAGTCCTACTTAATCGACCCTGGGCATCAACCGCATGCCACCTTAGGGCTGAAGCAAACCTAGGCTGTCTTTGGCTTTAGATTCCCAAGTTCATGCAAATCCCAGTCGTGACTTCCACGGGAGGTGAACGAGCTTCAAATCGGAGCGACAGGAACGCAGTGCTATCTCTGAGCATCCATTGGATTGGAGCGTAGGACGAATCCGCCTTGCACAGACGGGAGAGGCCACTCGATCCCCTGACGAACTCTCACGCGAAAGCTTTCGACATGCTGCAGGAGGTGATGCTGGTATGACTACGTAAGCCTCGAAGGTTTGGAGTCAGGCATCGGAGTGACACGATTTGGATCCACCAACCGCGGCTGTGCGGACTCGTACCTTCCACAGATCCCAAGTTCGACAGCGACGGGGCCTGAGGCTGAAGAGGATCCTCCATGATACGCATCTTGTCGAGCTGAGAAGGGTAGATGATGGACCCAGAAATTGACGATGAATCCATCGTTCACTGTAGGTTGCGCCTGCGATTGGGTTTTGGCGTTGATCCTAGGGACCCACATTCTCGGCCCAGATGGCGGGCCTGATTTCTAAACTTCAAAAGTTACAGGGACTCCTCCCGCGTTGAGTCGAACAAGCCGCGGCATGGAGTTTGGACTTTTGTCGAGCCAATCCCCGTGTTGAAGAGCTCTTACAGTGTATCGCCACATGCTTCGAGTTCTCAAGTTTGATATCTGGTGCATATCGTAGTGCTCAGATTCCCTTTCGAGGGGCCATTGTTCATTGGGATCTTGTGGCCCGGCGGTTCAAGTTTTGACACCTTTGTCAAGCAGCTCTGGACCAATAGGAGATTTGAAGTGCTTGATTTAACCACGTCTATTTTCTATCTGGTAGATACAGGGTCCTGGTTCCCCGAGATTCAATCCAAAATGGCGTCATATCGTAGAGATAATCACGAGCAAGTGGCAGTGAGTACCTGCCTCACACCACCACTCGAAACTCGAACCCCCGCGTTGCGTTCCCGTCCACCAGGACTCTCCTTGTGTCCTGTTTCGACAGCTGAACGACATTCTCTCTCGAGAGGCGCACACTCCTCGCAGGGGAGCCTGCTTCGGTCTGGTCTTCAAATGCTGCCTGGGACAAACCACGTAAGCTCAGCTTGGCAACAATCTCCTTGATGTTGTGCTGAGCGGCCCAATACGCCTGAAGGGCGAGGACTAAACCCAAGATTGGGTAGGCAAAGCTCCAAGCGATGAGTAGAGAGAGTGGAACAACAGGGACCTTGGACAGCAACATGTGCTCCCGATGTTGCTGCTGCAAAGCCATCCGATTGGTACTATAGCCTCCAATCTTTGCGAGCACCTTGGACGAGTACAAGGAGCCAAACTTGCCTAAAAACGATTCCTTGGTCGATCCTGACATGGAAGATTGGTCCACAAAATCTTGGAGATCAAAACTCCCGCCACTGACGGTTGAGTATAATTGAGAACCGTGAAAGATCTCGAGGACGCTACCGTTTGTTGTCGGTATCGCAGAGATATTGTAGAGAGACTGGTTGAACCAAGTGTAGCTGACATCATAGGAAGTGACGGCACAATTGACGATGAAATCAACGATGGAGTTGTATTGGTCCCGCTTGGTGTCATTTGTTATCAGCATTTCACTGTCTGATTCGAAGGATGAATACTCTGTCCGGCCAGCCAGCGCCAGGTAAAAGGGATTCACTAGCTGTGAGTCGTTGAGAGGAAAAATGTTGAGGTCAAAGAGCCCAGAGTCATTGTAGCCGACGGTATTGTACACCGTCTTCATCGAAGAATCGTTGAAGAAGGTGTACATGATGTTTTGAGCCGGCTTGTACATCAAGAACGACCGGTAGGCATCGGGGATCCGAACCGAGCTCACGTCGCTCACATTGGGAGGCATGCCGATCGTCCCATGAAACATGTCTGAGCAAGTGAAGTTGGTGTAAACGTCGGTCGGACCCCAACTCGCCATGCTGCAGCTAGAAGCTGGGACAAGTTCACACATCGTCGAGATTCCAACAGTTGTCGCATGAAAGTCGGTCCCTGTGGCGATGGCTTGGTCTGATGGAGTCAGGTATGCAATGTCTGATCCTGGCTGGTCGTGCAAGTTGGCGAATCGAATGGTTGAGGTTTGGGAGGTGTTGTGCACCAACCTGCTCGCTTCCGTCTGCTCAAAATTCTTGTTGGGATCCACGAAATCGAACTCGACAGAACACGGCAGTCCCACCTTTTCGCGGTCGAAATCGAGGCAGAACTCCGAAACCCCTCGACCAAACTGTCGATCTGGTACAGCTCGCACAAATACCTGGTCAAATTCAATCGTGGACGTCATGTAATGTAAGACCGCATCGCTGATGGATACGGCACCCGCCAAAGCGATGGTCAAAGTCATCATCCAGGCTGAGCGATGGAGAACTCGAGGGATGCCGGCCCTTTCTGTCCGATGCAACAGGTAGCCAAAATAAGTCCGCAGCTGCTCGGTGGCTGCCACGAGGATACCGATCAAGAGACTCATCTGGTAAGGTGTCGGCAGCTTGAGATACTCGGAATTTCTGGAAGCGACCTCGAGATCCCTTGACACAGGCAATGCTATCAGAGCCATAATGTAGGATCCGAGCAACGGTGCCACCGTGGATAAGAAGCTCGCCACAAATACCAAGCGTGCTGCGGGTTGATTAGATTCGCTCTTTCGGTCTGAGGCCGGCTGACTCACTGGCAGAGAAGTTAACAAGCATACAGTTTTGACCACTCGGATCCGTTGATGGAGCAAAGATACCGGGCTTCGGGTTTACCCTGAAGATGAGCACCAAAGCGAGCAGGGCACCGGCGAGAAGCACAATGGGCACGCATATGATCACGGTGGGTGTCAAAATTGACTGGACGTGATCTTTGGCCGCAACGGCTTGCATGTCGTCATCTCCCACGTGGTTGTCGTCGACATTGGGTCTGATCAACGAGATCCGATGCGCCTTCTCAGGATGTGAAAAGTCGTTTTGAAAAGCCGGTATCGTGTAGATACCACTGTCCCGTACATCTTCATTTGAGGGAAATTGTAGATTGACGTTGTCGTATGTCCTGGCGGCCATTCGATGATAGAACGGAAGCTTCGACCGCCGGTGATCGCGATACTGTTCCATGACTCCAGCCTGACTCGGAGTAGCAGATGTTCGATGGAACAACTGACATCTGTGCACCAGGTGGAGGCAAGAGGCTTTTGAAGTCTCTCATTGTGTCTGAGTTATGCCGGCAGAATTCATCTCCAAAACATAAGATTTCTGGAGCTATCCCTTCTGTATCAAAGAATAGGCGACAAGCTCTCCTGTCATACTGTAATCAATCATCATATTGATCGTCGCAGTCTCTAAACGACATTGGCTGGTGAACAGGGGTTCACAGCCTCACCGGCTGCCGTTCCCAGGGGTGTCTTTTGGAGGGGCCAAAATCTCGCCTTCCGGGATTGATTGGCGGGAGCGGCTCATTAGATGAACGCCAAAAGTTTTGCCCATGCCAGATCCCACCTTCGGTGGAGGATGGCTCTTCTGGGTGGTGCTCCACGGCTCTGCCGATACGAACAGGCAAATGTCAGCCCTAGAAGCAACGATGGATGTTCTAGCTTTCCCTTCCTTTCGCACCATCAATGTCATCGATGTTTCCATCGATCTGTTCTGCACGGTCACCCAATAAGAGGGTGTAAGTCACTTTGTTACCGGCTGTGAGATTCTTGTGTGCTTCTCAACGTTTGCTATCATGTGCAATCATCGTGAGCCTGGCTCTGGCCGGCCGGCTTCTTTGTCAGCCTGTCAAGCTCGTTTTTGAACCACTTGGCTTCTTTGTGGGCTCGTGTCGGTTTGGATCCGTACTGTGTCGCATTCGGCTTTGATGACCTGCTCAACTGAATCATCAGTCACACATTCAAGAAACATGATGCTTGACCTGGTGAGTAGAATAGACGGACGCGCTTCAGGCGATGAAGTCCCTGGTGCCAGAAGGTTCTAAACATGTTTTCATGGGAGAATATAATGGGATTGATGTCTCTGTCCGCAGCTTGAGCACAGCGCCGAGACACAGTGTGGGATTATGCTCCTAGTCGTGGCTTCCCTGCTGCACCGCGAGCCCATCGATATCACCATTGTGCACTCAGAGACCTTCATCTTCTTACTTAAGAACGCCTTGTCGCATCGAAAGATGAACACTTTTCATATTCATTCTTCAGCCAACACTTGAAGATCTGGGCGATTCAATCACACTCTACTTTGATCCAAGAACCTTGACCTCAACCCGGTTTATAGAAACAACTCCTCTCAAATGCAGAATGCGCAGACCTCAGAACCAACGATGGCGGTGGACAGTGTGCTGGTCTCCGGAGGAAACTTTGTGATAAACAGCCATAACTACGGTGTGTAGGCTCATCCTCACAGATTGAGCGAAACACTAATGAGGAGCAGATGTCACCGAGAATGAATGCCTCATTTGTCATGAGGTCCTCGTGCATGAGCCGAGTTCCCAGAAGATTGATAACGAGGAGCCTGGCAGAATGGCATTTGAACCGTCCGAAGAGTGCTCGTCATGTAAGAGACGCACACACACCTACTGTCTAGCCGTCTGGTTCAACAAAGCCTACACCCAAAAGTGTCCCCATTGTCGAGTCGAGGTGGCCGAAAGCTATGCTCTCCAAATCATCGAGGCCGGACTAGGAGAGTGGGAAGCTAAGAACTGGAAGAACTGGAAGGATGCAGACGTTTATTGGCAACATTACTATGATTCCGGCTACGATGATCAATCTGACTCTGGTTACAACTACGAGGCTACGTCTGAGTCTGAGTCTGCCTCTGATGGTGGGGTGGATGCAGCAAATCACGAAGAAGGCACATCTCGTGTCAATGAGGAGTAATCTGAGGGTGGGAGCGAATCGACCGAAGAGTCAGCCGCATAGGGACGAGGTGCAAAATGACAACAACGACCCTCGTGGTTTCATTTGTGACTGGACTGCCTGTTGGCGTGAAGTGTAAACCGTTTCACGGTTCAGCACTTCCAAATAACGATCTCGACGTCAACAACGTGAGAATCACCCTTGATAAGGCTTCTTGAACAACTCCTCATAAATTGCCTTGCCGATGCCAACAGCACTGGCCGGGTTTTGTCCCGTGATGAAAGCCCGACCTTCCGAGTCTTTGGAGACCACCACATGTCCACTGAACGGCTCGGCAGCTTTTTCATACTTGCCTCCCGCTTTGCTCAAGTCACTCTCCACGCTGAATGGCTCTTCAATGCCGGACGCTAGCATGTCAACCTCCTTGTTACTGATGCCGGTCACTCGATGCCCCTCAAGAATGCTCTTGTCGGTACCTGGGATTGTTCGATGAGCGAGAACAGCAGCTCCGTGGCAGATACCAGAAATGATTTTCTTGGAGTGGTAGAATTGTTCGACGAAGGCGACGGTCGCCTCCGAGTCGGTGACATCAAAGGTTGCTGGACCACAGTCAGTAGACACGCTTCATCGACGGCCGAGTCGCTAAGGCTTACGTCCGTATCCACCAACATAGAAAAGGACATCGAATTCTTTGGCTCTTGGAACCAGATCCTCCAATTTTTCCGTATTCTTCCAGACCTTTTGGTTCTCTCTGACGAATCGAGCACAGATCTCGTCGTTCTTGAACGCCTCGACCGATTTCTCGTCCAACGGGGCTTCTCCTCCCAGATGAGAGGCCATGGTGATGTCGGTGTGTGGAGCAAGAATCTCATACGGATGGGCGAGCTCAGGCTGCGCGTTGATCAGTCAATCAGTCGAGTCAAGGCACGTAGGTGACAACATACCAGATACCATCCATGCTTGCTCGAGGTGAGCACGATGAGCACCTTTGGCTTTCCTGTAGTCATTTTCGAAAGTGGTAGAAGGTATTTCGTTTGCTTTGTTGTCTTTTGTTACAAGATGATGCGAATTCTGTCACGACCTTCCATCCTCGACCTCACCCAGCGACTTTATGCTCGATTGAAGTCTCCGGGACGGAGCTACCACTCGATATGTCCGCATCTAAAAGCTCTGGATTCCATAAACAGTATGCATTATCTCCAGTCGCCATGGTCAAAATCCGCATCCCAGGCTATATGACCATCGATGATGTTACTCACGGTATGTACTTTCGGTCGTCTAGATGGTGCGTTCCGAAGTGGTCTGCCATTTTGGGATTAAGTCGATGCGGAATAGACTCTATTCCGGCTGGGCGACGGGCAGAGGAGGATCGATGTGGGGAGGAGCTTACACCTTGCAGCACGTTTGGTGACTAAGTCACAAGCTGGGAGCGTAAAGATCGGGTTTATCATTGATCAAAGACGGCCAGTAGTCGATTAGGCCGTCAGCAGCATCAATAGACCAATACCTACCTAGATAGGTAAGCGTGATGGGCTCCTGGCGAAACTGGTATCGAGACGTTATGTCACGAAACTCGACGATCCCGTGCTACATCATTAATTTTCTTCGATCTGCCCACATTGAATCAATCAGTGGCGCCATGAAGCAATAAACAACACTATCTTCTCTCACAACAGAAGACAGCTTGGAAACGAGCCCGCGGTAAGGCTGGCAGAGGCCCAAGAAGCGATGCCAAGAACGTTCAAGTGCGAGCCAGAACTCAAAACTCTAGAACTCGAACTCCATCTTCACAAAGTGACTTGCAGCGTTGCCAAAGAGAGACCAAGTCCTGCACAACCCAGTCCGATTTGCCTCGCTCCTAAAAACACTCAATTTGAGACAGGAACTCGTGATCTACATGGTGCCAGAGTTCAAGAGCTCTTGAGTTCCAACCTTCTCAGCTATCCGTAACTCGTAACAAGAACACGGATCTTGCTGTCCAGGTTGAACTCCGCCCCCATCAATCATCGACCCGACCAGTCATATTGGAAAGCCATCAATGTCTTGGCGTGTATCACATTGGAATGTGCAGAGTGGTGGCTTCTCCTCACTCCTGAGGAACCCTGGACTCGCCGGTCGATGACATTCAGCCTCACGTATTTCCGTGATCTGTCTGTTTTCGAATGTGCTCATCTCTTTTGTCGCACAAGCACCGGGGTGATGCCTGGATGCCAAGGTGAGTGGCCTTGTTATTCCCTTTCTTGCCTTCACCATGTCTTACCTTCCTGTCGCCTGCCTTTGAGTTCCATATGGCTTGCTCCATGAGGATGGAAGATGAAAACTCCAAGTGTTGAGGACCCGTAGCCTGTTTGCGGTCCAAGCTCCCACAGATCTCCTGAGCATGGCTTCCAAGGCAGACTCTCGTGATACAATTAGGGGCGGAAGTGAGTCGCGACAAGGCTGTCAGCCTACCTCGTAGCTGGTCGACCATCACAATCCCGTGTCTGCACTCCTATACGAACTTGACACCCTGCATCCATTCAGCTGTGGCTTTCAATATCGACTGGCTGTGTTGAAACAAGATCATGCGTCCAGAGCCTTTCCCCCTGATCTCTCTCTCTGTGTGCATTTATCAACCCATCACTTCCCCTTTGCATGCCTCGTTGCCCTCCGTTTCTTTACATTTCCACCAACGAGTTGAATTGCAACTTTTACACGGCGTCTTAACACCCTCCAAAGAAATCCCACAGCCACCTCACATCATATCATAATGTCTTACCAACCCAATCAGTATCAACCCAACGCAGGCGAACCAGCCCGAGCATCCCATCGACCCCTGAACAAGTGGTGGCCCATCGGCTTCGCCATTGCATCGGTGCTCCTGTACGCCATCGGAGGAGGCCTCTACGGCTCATCGTGCTCCACGGATGGCTATTACTACTACTGCAGCTACGGTCAATGGAGTGGTGGCATCGCGCTGCTCTCCCTCGGAGGCATCACCTCGACCGTGGCCGTCATCCTCCTCATCATCTATCTCATCCGCCGCCGCAACCCAGCTCCGTACAACTCCGGAACCCGTATGCTCGATCAGAGTCAGTTTGCTCAACCACCACCAGTGGCGGCCAACGTCCAGGCTCCTGCTGCAACCTATCCGCAATACGCAGCTTCGAAGCCTGAGGCAGATATCCGCGAATTACCCGTGAATGGAGGAAAGTTCTGTGGTCGTTGTGGTACTGCGGTTCTGTCTGCCTTTTGTCCCAAGTGTGGTGCTCAGGCCTAGATTGATATCGAATCCTGTGGTGTGTGCTAGGACAACCGGGCACTCTTCCCAGGGACGTGGAAGGAAACAGAGGGTGCGGGAAATGACTGTGGAAATGGCATTTAGTGTGCCTCAATGGTCACGAATTGAATCATGGCTTGCGATGTTTTCTGGAAGGCCAGACAACTCAAAAAGAATACACGAAATTGAATGTTTTTGTTTTCCAGGAGATCTTGTTCTGCACGCTCTGTTTGTTTTGGATTTGTTCAGACCAATAATTCATTCACTATTCTCTCATGCTGCTTCATGATTCCACCATGCAATGTCATCTGTACTAAAGGGAAGTGCAACACTCAGCCTTGTCATATCCGATGAACTGCTCACACGCTCCGAATTGGATCGAACACGAAGTGGCTGAAAACATCCGAAACAATCAAAAACCAATCGTCTTCGTAGAGATCACGGGCAATTAATGTCCCACACGGGAACCCGCTTGTATGCTTGTTAATTTCCCTCAAAGCGAATAGCAGCGGCAGGAACACGGGGATGTCCCAATAAAACGCCAACAAACGCTTTCGTTGGCGAAAGTCGGAGGACTTTCTGTAGCAGCTTTAAGATGCCAACCTGGTCCACCATCGCGACTTCTTATATTGCTGTCAAGCATCTCTTTATAATCTGTACGTAGTAGCCGGGAATTCTGAAAAATATAAGGTCTCGAATATATGCTTCCGACGGGAGGGTTAGGACAACTCCAACATTAGTGGGAGTTGATGCATAGTAACTACCTTTCGCATCAAAATCCTGCTGCCTTACTCATATTTGAAGAACAGCTTCTCGTTCGAGTTCGACTCTTCCAAGTTCCAGTGCTTTCTAAGTCGTAACGATGGTGTCTAGTTCGCTGTTGGTTAGAGCATGTCCAATGCCATACATGTGTTGCGAATGCCCACAGCCTTCTGCGAGATAGGCTAACACGATGTTGGTCTTGAATAAAGTCATCGATGGAAATAATGGCACAAGCATATACATGATAGACAGCAGCTCGCACATTGAGGTTCGCAAAGTTTTGAAGAAAAAAATCGTACATCAATCTCACTTTTGGCAGATCGTAGTGCACTATATTAGATTTCCAAGTAATGTGGACTCTTTGAGTAGCCGTGGAGAGATGAACTTGATGAGAGTAGTAAGTATATGTCATAGAGTTAATCTAGTTCTGTTGATTAAAAAAACCCAGGAAACAAATTCCTCCAAACTGCTTGGAAGGTTTGGAAAAAAAGAATGACTGAATTTGAATCAGCAGGGTTTCGAACCCCAGACCTTCTGCGAGCGAGCTTAAGCGAACTTATGCTGTTAAGCAGACGTGATAACCAACTACACCACCGATCCGAATCTTGAGAGGATGAAATCCTGATTCGATTGTTGAGGAGAATTGTAAAACTCAAAATTATATCGGAATCCCTTTGCCGGCTTGGTATTGCTCCTAGTGGCAGGGTTAGCGCTGCCCTGCCGGTCAGTCGGAGAGTGCGTCCGGAGCACTCCCACACACGAATACTTTTTGGGCCCTGGCGAGGACTTGATGAATACTATCTGGTATGGTGTGACCCTTTAGCTTCTCATGCTTCTAGGCTCTCGCGATGACGGGCTTTATTTCCAGCTATGCACACTCAAGGTCCCGCATAAATACAAGGACAGGCATTTTGGTCCGTAACTTTTCGACCTAGATACCTAGGTATCCAGCCGCTTGTTACTAGACTATCCGCCTGATCTGTCTAAGTTGCTAACCTTTGATTCACTAGGAAGCTGGTGAAGTATAGAGTGACATACGCTGAATCGCCATGGCCACAGCGGTATGCTAATGGCTCATCATTTGTCTTAACCGCCTCTTATCTATGAATGAGCTGACCTCCCCAGTCACAAATTCGCCAGCCAGCCCAGATCAACAAATTATAGTGGCGGGGTGATATTCAATATCCAGAATCTTAATACAAAGGCTTGAGAGCATCAGCCCTGTCATTCAAGTGCCTTTTCCCATGAGGCACTCCAAACTGCTGAAGGGTTTCGCGAGTGATAGCTCTTCCTTGCTCGAGAGAATTTGAGTATTAAGGCTTAATGCGAGTGCCGAGCGTAATCGCTGTGAGCGGATGTTTCCTCTATGACATGAATGGCCCTGAGAGGTGGCCGAACAAATCCGACCACAGGGAATACGCAACCACTGGATCAGTCTTATCGGCCTTTGCAAAGTTTTGCGCCAATACATGGAAACTACTATTGGTTCATTAATTCTGAAGGATGAGTGCTCACCACTGCGATCTGCCTAGGCCGAGAGCTACAGGGATTTCCCGTGGTCTCTTGGGCACACTCGGTAGTGCAGGAGTAATGTGTTCTATGGGTAGCACACAGTAGTCTGGAATTTATTGTGTGCCGAACAAACTCGCGCCCGCAGAAGTCTATTTTCTCGACGCAACATAGCGTTTGAAACCATTATGGCGCGTGTAGCGCAACTGTACTCCAGAACTTGCTGGATACAGCACAGTGGCTGAATTTCTATCGGAACGCGATAGGACGAGTGCAAGGCTGAGAGGCTACAAAAGCGGCGGACCGGGAATAACCGAAGAGTCTCCCAATAAAGGACATTGCAAGGCCGCCATAACGAGATCGTCACCCTAGCCGCAATTTACATTAGCTGCCAAGAAGCTACTAACAGTTCCTCCGCATATCTGGTCTCTCCAAACGCGTTGGGGTGTGCCCCGAGTACTGTAGAGCACCTAGAATTCAGTATCTATTTCTCAAGGTCGAACCATGTTCGGAGCACTGAACCGTTTCATCTCGCGGCTCGATGCCGAACCTGCTCCCCGCCAGGCCGATGCAGGACCTCAAGACTCGTCGTATGGCTTTCAAGTGCTCCGAAATGTAAACAAGGAACTCGCTTTGGAGCCGTGGTTCGATTTCATTATCGGAATCAACGGACATTACCTCGTCAGTCACTACAAGCAAGCACCTCGAGGCATCCCACTGACTCTGTAGGACTCTCCGGATCCCAACCTATTCGCCACCGAAATCCGCAACTGCGCAGGTGGATTCTGCTCGCTGGACATCTGGAGTGCGAAGGTGGGTACAGAGAAACCCTGGGAGGTTCAAAACACGACTGACACGATCGCATAGGGTCAAAGAACGCACTCACTCACGGTCAACGTTCCTGCCTCCTCCGATGCACTTGGGCTGAGCCTCCAGCTCGCACCATTGAACTCCACCCAGAACATCTGGCATGTGCTCAACATTCCCTCCTCACTCTCCCCCGCCCACCAGGCCGGCCTACTACCACACAGTGACTACGTTCTGGGCTCACCCAGTGGGACGCTAAAGGGGGAAGGGGCTTTGGGTGAGCTCGTGGAAGATCATCTCAATCGAAGTCTGGTGCTGTGGGTCTACAACTCTGAATTCGATGTGGTCAGAGAGGTCGAACTGGTTCCTAGAAGAGGGTGGGGAGGTGAGGGCGCACTGGGTGCAGTACTGGGGTTTGGTGCTCTACATCGACTACCTGTGGGATTGGGAGAGGAGGTCCAGGCTCCGGGGGAGAACATGTTCGATGCGGACCGAAAAAGTCTCGAAAACGGGGCTCAGCCAGACTACTCAGGGAATACTTTCCAGCCAGCTCCCGCACCCATCTTGACACCACCGCCGATGATCAACCCCAATGTTGCGCCTCCACCATTGATGAACCCCAATGCACCGCCACCAGGTACATCCAACCCAGCACGAGGAAGAAAAGGCAAACACCACGCTGCCTTGGGCGCCAATCTCGGCTTCGACGACATGTTTGCCGAGGGTGCGAAGAAGAGCGCCGAGCGAGATCATGCACCGTCAAGGAAGGGCACTCCGCTAGCACCGCCACCCCGAGCGGGATCTGCGACCGCAACGTCCCATTCTCTGACGCACGAAGACCAGAATCCTTTGGATCAGGATGTCGACGACCTCGGTGAGCCTGGAGAGGCAGAAGAAAGTTGAAAAGCGACTGCTCAGCTTGATTGACGATCAATTAGGAGTTGAGATCGGAAGACCAAGAACGCGACTCGGGCGGAGATGTGTCACGCCACCTTGGCTTCTGACACTGATTTCGACGGTCGTTTTCCAAGATCAATTTCTTTCACTGGTTAGCAGCATCAACTTCCTCGTGCCACCACGACATGAACTCCCGAATTCGAGCGGACCTCTCCTCGGCCATGGCCATCCCCGTCTCAGTCTTCATCATGGCCTCGAGTTTAAGCAATTTGTCCTCGAAGTGGTCGATGGCATCTTGAAGACTCTTGAACCCTTTTGCACCAGTGAAGGTGAAACACCGCCCGATCCCTATGGCTCCGATCGCGTCGAGACGATCGGCATCCTGGACAATCGCAAGTTCTGGAATGGCTTCGATCAGCTCGATGACGCGTCGCGGATCCTTGACTTCGGATGAATAGGAAACGCCCTCGACCAGCTGCTGCATGTGTGTCGCATAGTCTTCAGACAGTCCGGCTTCAATGACGGCGCGCTTTGTCGGAGATCCAGTTTCGTCACCGGTCAGGTACTTCTTGTCTTCGACATCGTGTAGCAAGGCTCCCAGGATGACGTTGAGGGGATTCAGTGCTGGCAAGAGTTTATGGTTCCGGAGCTCTTCTTCCTTCTCGAGGATGATCAGGGCATTGGACACGACGCGTTTGACGTGGTTAAAGTCGTGGGACGCGTCAAACCTCGGGTTCTTGAAGTATTCCTCGGTGAAGGCGTAAATCTTGTTTACTACGGCGATTTCCTGATCGGATAAGCTGCTATACGAGGCGGGATGACTAGATTTCGCCTTGGGCATGGTGACGGAGGTGCTGTGTCAGGTGGGGGTCGGTAGTCAGGTCTCCTCAAAAAATGTGAACCTGAACTTCGTAGCCGAGAACTTCAAGACCTCCGCGTCTTTGGTCTTTTCCTGATGAATACAACGCTCGAATCCTCGAGGTTCCACGCCCAGGCATCTGTCAAGGGTACTCAGGTACATGTCGAAGGGGAAAAAAAGATCAACGGGTTCAGGCACCGGTGGGTGTGGGGTTTCTCAATCATGCCGAGAACTCTGATGAGGGGCTAATACCACTGCAGACTGGCGCCGGGATTTTCCGTTACCAACGGACGCTGTTCTCAAAGTGTTCGTGAGTGTTCAAACCAGAAGTATCCGATCCATCATCCTTGCGCGGACCTATCGAAGTCAAGGACAGAGCAAGGAAACTAGAAAAGGACGTGATAAAGGACAGTGGAAAGAAGCGGAAGGCCTAGGAAGACAAATAATGTAGGAGAAAAGGAAGGCATTAGGGGAGGAACATGAAGACCTCTTGACGAGCATACTTCGCCTCCGCGTCGAGGCATATTTTGCCAAGCTTCGGGGTCTACATCCCTCGAAGTTACGTTTATCTAGCTAGAAGATACCATCGCGCCTTTATTTGCTCAATGACTTCCGCATTCTCAGGCCATTTGACCTTCACCTACGCATGGTATTCGGTGAAGGTACGCGCCGCGCTTTCATGACATGCCTTGACCGCCTTTGCCATTCCGACCTGATGTGCAAAATCAAGAAAAATGCCGCCATATACCGCGCGCTCTGGATCGAGTCTGATGAAAGTCGACTTTCGAGCAGTGTTATTTCCACTGGCAGACTTTTTGGCAACCTGGCTGTTTCCTCCCGGCCAATAAGGGTCTCCGTTCTCGTCTGAACACTCTCTCGTCTCAGCCTTGATGAATAATTTTGCCAAATAATCGCCGAATCCAGTCTCGAGGATGCTCTTGTCGTCAAGAACCTCGGACTTGTACTTACGAAGGCAGAGGCACGTTCAGTGAATGCATCAAAGCTTCGACGAACGCAGCCAGTGGAACAGTGTCTTTTTCGAGATTATGCGACGCGTCACCATCCCTGATGGTTTCCCCAACAAGAAACCTGAGGTACTCTTGCTCAACTCTTTTTCGTCCGGCAGGCTTCTGAAGCGCAAATTGGAACGCATGTGCGAGCTCGTGCGGGATTATTTCTGCCCTCCTCCCGAACCCGAAAAGACGAGTGTGTGCATTGTAAGGGCGCGGCCTGCGGATTATTCTTCAATAATTCCTTGTCAGCCTTGTCGGATTGACCTTGATCCTTGAGATGTACTGGTGGACAACCGGTGGTCAGACCCTTTGGCTCGACAAATGGGGCTGTCTAATCCAAGTTGTCGAGGTAGACGATATCGATGCGGTCATCCGTCTCGTGTCTCGTCAAGTGTTGCATTTCTACCAAATGGAAAATCGGTGTGACTGAGGGCCGAGAAGAGCTCGAAATGATGGTGCATTTATTCATAGCTATCCATGGCTATTTCTAGAACACGAAAGCGCCCAAAATGCTCCGCAGATGTGTCGATGTTGATTAAAGTGCCATTTCTTCCCTGCAGTTCTTTTGCGCACCCTCTCCTCAAGCCAGTACCTAAAATTGGAAACACTCGGTGGAATCATTTCTGTGTCTCAATGACCGGCTCTTGGGTTTTGCTTCTGGGTCCTGGCTCCCCTTCCCTTCCAACTCCCTCCGCGACTTTTCCGCCCACGGAGTACCAAATAATGTTCAACCCCGGCCCTGGCCTCCTGGCTACCAAACCCTCCTCCCCAGACAATTCCTCCAGCCGCTGTCTCTCCTGCTTCCACTACCACCTATCCACGATCTTCGAGGGCTCGACCCTTCTTTTCCGGCCGTAATACGTGAGTAAGGCTGCGTAGTGATATACAATTATGACTATCGACCACGGGCATACAAGAGGTGTGGAATGTATCATAGGTGACATGGAAGGAAACGCTCCCGTACGGATCGCGGAATCCCCGGATTTAGTGTCGACAGCAAGGCTGTCTTCATCGTGCACTTATACTACGACTCCGCCTGGATCAAGTCGTAATCTGTTCTCTCTTCTCTAGCTGAGTCTCCTAGTATAAATGCTGACTACAAGAAAAATTCACCCTTGCGTTTTGTACGAGCCGTGACATTAGTCCTAATTGGGATTAGCAACCCTTGTTTCCTTCGCTGGATGTGTCTATGCTTCACGAGATTGAGATTGCCCACATCTCACCGAGCATCCCATGGCGTCGCCCAACATTATTAGGTGCTGAACTTGTCGGGGGTTCAATGGATTGTACTCCTGTATGCGCTTGGGTCATTGGGGGCTGGCCTTCTCCGTGGCCAAGCAAATTGCGGACTACCGAACATCCGCGGGCCCAAGCCAAACGATTACCAAACGTCCATTCCCCCCGGAGCCAAACGACTACCAAACATCGCCCAATAACCCTAACCAAATGATTACGAAACTTCCCTCCCCGGGGCCAACTGACCACCAAACGTCGCCCGATAACCCGAGCTACCAAACGCCTCAAGCCACCAAACATCTTCCGGCGCTAAACGTCTTCGGGGTACCAAGTAGTAAGAAGATTCAAGGAATTTCAAGGCGCTCCGCCGGCCGATATCCGGGGCGCCAGTTCAACACTCTATGCAAAATATCAGGGAGGTGGAACGTTTCGGTACGCATTAATGTCTACTAACTTTTGAGTTAGGTGTCCGACGGGCTGGCGGCGAAGAGGGGGGGGGGGGAAGGGGGGGGGGCGCAACGATCTTCCGGCCAAAACGAGTCCGACATAGAAATCTCGGGTCAGCTGGTCGCTAGCGTTCGCTGTCAGTGCAGCCGACTCCACGAATTCCGGTGCACGGAGCCGGTAACGGAAAACCCGTTGAAACAAACACAAATGCATATAAATTGGGCCACTTGTGTCACTCCTGCGGGCACTCCCTCTCTGCTTGTCGATGCTGCCCGCTTCCCGCGACCTTCTACTATAGGCTGCTTCAGCCAAAGTCGAAATGGTGGAAATCCCAGCTCCGGAGAAGCCAATGTCCAGGAAGGAAGTGCCGGGACGGCGTCCACTCTCGGCCGGAGCGACGGGCCGCAACACTCTGAGGCCGGTGGTATAAATGAAATGGAATTGAGTTGCGCTGAGGTGCTATCTCAAATCTGTGGACCTTTTCTTCTCGCTTCTCCCGCCAACATAGTTGAAATGAGTGAATCTCTGCTCCCTTCTCCCGCGACCATATTTGAAACGAGTGGATCATTCACCAGTGTCAACTCCAACTCTTACGCATTCCCACTCCGGACCATCACGCCAACTTATGATGCCTCTTGGACGCCGCCAGACCTTGCCGCGAGATCGCTCGGCGGCAGTACCCGGTGGTTTCCGTTCCATCTCTTCGTCGTGAGGCGCAGCACAAGCGGAGGTACTGTCACACTTGATTCGAACCATCGGCATTCAGAGGCGGCAGGTTGCTTGACAGTTCTGTGGCTTCGGTCAGCAACATGGTGGTTACGGGGGGGTGCACGGGGCCAAACGAAAAGGGTATGGACAACGCCGCTGCACCCCGCGGGTTTGGTGAAGCCCATATATGCCGATAAAGAACATCGCCACGACTAAGATGATCGTTGTCACCAGCTCCGTGGCCGTCATGTTAGTATCGGGTGGTATTGGTGCCGGCGGCGGGTTCCTAGTCGGGGTAACCGAAGAAGTCAGCACACTTGCATAATTCTCATTTTGCACCGACGCAGAGGGAAGAGCTGCACGGCGATGGAAAGGCTCCATGCGGACTCGGAAACACCTACGGCTTGTAGTAGGGTATTGTGTGTCGAATCGGGTGGGAGTAGAATCAGGGCTGGTGTGCTCTTAGCAAAGTATTTGAGGAAGCAAGTGGGCTGGCTAGGGAAGATTTTTCAGGTAGTAGGAGAAAAGGTCGTGGAAGTGCAGATGATGAGGGTGACAGGGAAAAGAGCACCCACAGAGCGCCCTCGCGTGTTGACCTAAACTGCTGTTTCAACGTTCCGACCAGGATCGAAATGTAGTCCCCTTTCTGCAGCGAATCAAAAGCTTGCGAAACCTTGGGGTCAAGTCCCATTGGTTGACGTGGGTCGTTGGCTACCTGTATACCTTTCCAACGTTTGCCCGAACTTCTCTGCAGGTCAGGTCGAGACCACAGAAAAGCCGCTTTCATAGATCATTTTAGAGAGGGGTCTCGACCTCGGTCGGGATGCCTGTTGAAGCGGCCGGTGAACGCGAGAATATATCATTAATGGGCATGAAAAGCATACTATCTGGAACTATTCGCGGTGCAACATACAGTCGCCCTGAACGTCGCGGCTGACAAAGGGATGCCCCGCGAGGGCTACCACGAGGTTTAGCTGTTTACCATTGCTTCATCACTTGTGTTTTTAGGTCCAGCTGCCCCCGCGGGCGATGTTTACCCACATGCCGGATAGCCAGGTAGAAAACCCTGAATAATACGGTTCCGGACTTTCGTTACCACTGCATGATTTAAAGTCCATCTACGGATATGAAACGAGACGATACCCGTATAACGCCCCGAAGAAATTGCATCTTCCATGACAGAGCTCCATGCTTCATGAAACTATGTTGCTCTCCATCAGTCAGCCCCGCTCTCCACGGTTCACTTCAGCCGGCTCTGGCTCCGGGACCGCGCGAGCATTTTCTAGCTCCGGGAATCCTTGTGTCTCACTCGGGCCTCCCTTGTTGTGCCTCAGGAGCCTCATGAGCCCTTTGAGACTGACTCTGTGCGTCGTGAAGGAGTGTTAGCTGCCAATCTCGCTGCTCCGCCTCCTCAAGGTAAATGGATTTTAAGGTTGGCACCTTTCTAGAGAGAAATATAATCCCTTCAGAATCCGTTTTGATCGGTGAGACTCCGAACAGCTCCATCGGACGTTTGCCGAACTTGATCAGTGTGGTGAATTCCACCTTCGGCTGCTTTCGTGTAGCATACATCGTGTGTACCATTGCATGCATCTGCTCCCAGACTTTCGCGACATGCTGCTCGGTCATTCTGGTACAGTCCGCGAGAGAGTTACTTTCGTCTTGGGAACACTTCTCTATAGCGTTATAAGCCTTTCGAATCTCTCCATACATCAACCGACATTGGTGATCCAAGTCGTTCAAGATCGAAAACAAGTCCCCCGGTGTCCTCTCCGGATCGCTTAGACTTTTAGCCGTTTTGTTTGGCGCGGTAAGATCCCATATGTTGCCCAGCCAAGGGTGTGCTCGGAAGTCCTCTCCGTTCTTATATGGACTATTTTTATCCGATTTGGCATTTTTGTGGGTCTCATCCGTGAGGAAGGTGTAAAGGCTCTCGGCTGTCCGTGTAGCACGAGCCTGAACCAGATATTCCATCCACAAAATGTTGCGATTAGCGTCCTCCCAATCCCAGGAAAACTGAGTATCAGAAGGGTAGCACACTCCGTAGTCATTCCCGCATTTCATTTTCTGTCCCTTGACCGTCCAGTTCCGGACATAGTAATGAACTTTCCCCAGACCAGTAGAGGCCACAACGATCCGTTTTGGTATGGGGTCAAGTTTTAGTTGGCCCACTGGGATCTCATTCTCAGCTATATCATTCACTTGAAAATCCGGAGCCTCAAGGTCTGGTTCTTGTTGCAGCCATTTACCAAATTCCAGCGTCAGTCTGCTTGCTGGAGGTAGATGTATCGCCTTTACCTTGGTCGGTACTTCATCGTTGTTGTTAGAGGTCAGCTTAGGGTCTTCTCTCATTCGCTTATGGCCGAGCACCCTAGCCTGAGACGCTCTCTCAGAAATTTCGAAGATCTCAACATCGGAGCCGTTATCAGAGCGTTCACAATTGCAATCATACCGGCTTTCTGAAGTATGTGTTCGGTATGTTGTCGCCAATCCTGAATGCACTGAGCCTACCGGTATCTGGACATCCGGTTCGGGAACCTGGCGCACCTGCATTGTGAATTCGTCGCAATTGATTTTCTCACAAAGGTCGTCAAGCTTTCCTTGTTGCTTGAGGAACTGTATGTCGATTTCATTCCAGTTCTTGTCTGCCTGTACTGCATGTCTGACACGACGGGCGGCCAGCTCCTCTGTCATTTTTCCGGTTGGTGGCATTGCAGCTCGGTTTAGTTCACCGTTCCTGGCCACAGTCGTGATCTCAATGTTCGTTCCTCAGATACTCATGTGGCACAACCCTGGCAAGATCTGGCAGGTAACGTGAGCACCAATAAGTACTCTAGAAAAGACGAAGAGGTTTGAAGAAAACTTGAAGGATAAGGCTGAAAATCGAAAAGTAAAGAGTGCGAATTTACAGTACACCCCAGCTGAGGGATTGGGATTTATATAGCCAGGAGCCAAGCATCAGCAGTCACGTGAATCCCTCGTGACCTCCGTCCAATCAGAATCCCGATATATCTTCCCGCTCGGTCAGACCATGAATAGAGAATAACATACGACTCCGACTGTAACTTGGATGCCGCGACATTGACGAGGGCGGCCGGAGAGTCTAGGAGTGGTTTAGATGTAGATACAAGAGAGGCGCCCCCGCACCACGGAGTAATGGCAACGCCGAGACCGAAGGGAAGCAATTTTATAGTTGCAAGTCTGCAGGTAGGTGCTCTAAACACTGCTGGCTACCCATTACTCGCTCGCTACAATATCTATGCAAAATACAAAGACCCCGCCGCGATGCTGCTCAAATTATAGCACCCGATGGCCAATGGAGTGAGGCGGGGTGAGAAGGACCGACGTAAGTTCTGAGGGCATCGGAATTGACGGCCGGGTGACAGGATGAAGCAAAAGAATCTTATCCCCCTCGCCTGCACTTCCGCCCCCGGGGGCGCTGTTAAATCCCCCCCGCCAATCCCCCCGCCCCCGGGGCAGCTGTTAGATCATCCCCACCCCTATTCCCCCGCCCTCCTGAGCAGCTGTTAAACCCCCCCGTCTATCCCCCTCCCACCACCGCCCTCCAGACCCCGGGGCCGCTGCTATAACTCAATTTCCACTTGGCGGCGGCACCGCACCATACTCTACCGGCCCGCATCTATGGCGGCCACTAGCGGTGTTGCAAACTTGTCCCGTCCAAACGTATTTGGGTCGGCTCCGTGTTGCAGCAGAATACGCGGGAGGACACGCCTGTGGCTCGCAGCCATCTGCAGAGCCGACTCGTTTCTCCCATAGGCTGCTCCATGTTCACATACGCCCTCCTGACAATCAGGAGATGGATGATGGCCTCGGAGTGGGCGATTTTGTTCTCCGACGCCAGGTGCGCTGCTTATAGTGGTTTTCCGTATATGTTGCCCGCATGGTTGCCGTTGGCGCCCTGGTCGACGAGAGGCTCGCTGAAGAGCGGTGGCTTGATCGTTGACTAAACAGCAATCTTCTTCGCCCTTGATGTCAACTCCAGGGGAAAGGAGACGTTCCATCATTGTGGCTTGGCCGACTGTGCTATTGTATAGATAGACTGCAGTAAGGACGGATCTATCCTTTATCGATGAGTAGATGTGGACACTGCGGTTTAGAGGATCATGCGTGATACTGTCCTTCTCCTTGAACACAGAGGCCTGGATGTCTTTCTCAAGGGACCCGTAAGGTTCTGGTGGCTCGACGATCGCACCATGAGTAAGATGATACCGGTGTCCGCTCTCCGCCCTGAATAATCCCATTGACGAAGGAAGTGCCCGCGGTCCTAGCTCCTAAATTGATATCCGCGCCCCTCGCAAGCACCTTTGCAACGGACTCTAAATTTCGAGGTTAAATTGCCTCATTTAGCGTTGACCCACTAAACCCGGCTAATTATACGACGTCTGGATCTGCGCCAGCTTCGAGGAGGAGATTTATGCAGTCTAAAAGAACAAGCTTGATGCTCGTCCCCAAAATCGAGTAGCGTTGACCGCCAGTGCCATCTCGGACCCTAACTTCCGGTTTAAAGAGAAGCTTAAGCTTCTCGAGCAGGTCTTCGAAGGGCCACTCGGGTGTGGTCGATTCCGCCACAACTATCACCTTCCTACCAAACCTTACCTGGATCCCCGCCTAATAAATCAGGGAAGAAATTATCACAGGCCGGGTGCGCATAGGATCAAAAGGACATAGCTTAACTTTCCTATTTTCTGACCCCCGCTCCTTTATCAATCAGACACAAGTATTTGATGTTAAAGCCTTTAACAGCTCGAACCACGGCCGTGACATAATTTCTCCGTCGTCGCTCAGGTCGAAGCCGTTATTAATCAAAAGCTGAACTGTGTCAACTTCATTAGACGCGACTGTAGCTTCATGCGCCGAGGCGAAAACATACTCCCTTGTTATAAAGAGTGATTTGACTTTGAAGACTGAATTTCGTGGTAGCCTCCGAATACGTCCTTGATCTAAGCACCATTTTCCAAAAGACCCCTAGCTATCTCAACATGTCAATGAGCTAGGGCCGCCTGCAAAGATTTTCGATACCTGCCACTATCCGCCTAGACGTAAGCGCTCTTATTAATAAATAACCGAAGGACTGAGTCAAGCCCTTTGCTTACTGCTACTTGAAGCGGTGGAGTATACCTTTTGCCCGCCCTGCTCAACGAAACTCCATGTTCTAGAAGAACACGAAGAATCAGGTCGGTTTATACCTGATCGCTGCACAGAGCGGATCACCGCAGTTATCGCAGATACGTCCTGGGTTGACCGGAGTACCGTATCTGAGACGAAGGTGGACCAATTCCTCGTCGTTGGCGTTTTGCAGCAGCTCGGAATGGAGTGCCGAACGGCCAGTTCGGCACACCACTGGGATCTGACCAAGCTTCTAAAAGCCGTTAGGGATGACCGCCTTCAAGAAAAATTGAATCCTTGAGCAATTGTGTTGCGTCTATTCCTGGGACAATGTGATGCTCTTTGAAGATCTGACAACCCAAGTGGGTAGCCGACGCCCGATGTTTGTCCCGCAAGATGGCGTAGAATGATATAAGTCAACACAACTTTTTTGTTCGAGGGAGGTGAAAGGTGTCTGTGGTGGACAGAGGATAGTGGTATGTGTAAGTGATGGAGTCTCATTTTAATTGGCGAGAGGTGCCTGCTGGTCACATCGTCGGTGTTGAAAGCGAAGTTCCACCCGCGATGACTACTACCAAAGCCCAGCTTCTTCGGCGGGTTCTCTGGCAAGTCAGAACATCCAAATCAACCAGTGGCACCACTATCTTTGACTGAATATCACCAGCTTGATCAATCTTGCTCCTCCCCAACCAAAGACACTTTCCATATATTTCGGTCTTGTTTGATCGTCGGCCTGACTCGTTCGTGCCAGCTGGTCTTGACATACCTCTATGTTACCTATCTAGCTACACAAACGGAGATGTCTATCCGTGTCCATTGCCCCCAACGAGTCGTCTGGCACCCGTGGCGCTAGCACTAGCTTTCTCATGCCAGTAATCGTATCCCGAGCAGCTGCAGCCGTGTTCTTGCCTGGGGCCAACAAAAAGCGTCCCAAGACAAAAATGAAGAAAGAGATGGGGAAGGAAACAAGAGAAAGGAACGAAACTCACAGTCATATACCGATCCCGCAAAGCCCTTCCTCTTCCCCACCACCCTCCAATCCAACACAGTCCCAGCGGAACGGAGACATCAGGTACAGCTCCTCTTCGTTCCCTGTCCTCCCACGTTCTGCTTCTGCATCCGAATAGAACGGAGGAAGCAAAGGGGGCCCTCCCCCAATAAAATTTACGTTGTGCTCCCGTCCTCCATGGTGCAGTTGAGCTGGTACGTGGCGCGCAGCGTGCAGGCTTCGCGGATCTGCATGACGCGCGGCAGACCAGGCCGGAAATGTACAATACATTCAATCTCCTCGTCGTGGTCGGCGACAGAGTTGGAGGAAGGCAGATGGAAGGAGCCTATGCCAGGGGACGTGGAAGCCGTGTTGCGCAGGATCTCGCACCCCGCGACGACGGAAACAAAGGCCTCTGGGTGGCGCGCCTAACGCGGGAGGCCGGCCCATGCCTAAGTACGTGTGAGGCATGGTGAGGGGCCCGGCGGGTTGATAGGCGCTGTGTGGATGATGTGAGTTTTCGTAATGGTTAGAAACGGCGACACACTACCCTTGCGCATAGGATTTTCCAGAGGGAGATAACGTGGTTGATTAGGCGGGTGAGGTGTTGGACAGGCTGTCGGGCCTAACCCTGCCGAGCAGAGTTCCCAACCTTTGGCGAGCAGACTTACGAGGCTATCTTGATTGTTCTGGCGTGCAGTGGCAGATTAATATAGTCAAGAAAGATAAGCAGACGCTTCCGAGGTCCATCCATCTAGGGCACTAGATGTACCCCGTCCGACTGCTTTGTGGTTCTGCGCCCTTTGATTGATGCTGGGTAATCGTCGTTGCGTTCAGATGCGGTCGGACCAAATTTTGGCCATGCTCACTGCCGCAGCTCGTGCTCACGTTCAGGTAACCATCCTCCGGCTATTTCTCTCAACCAAAGGACCGGTCTTTGGCAACTGATTGAAGTCCTTCTAGTGGCGGCGATTGGTGATCGTTGAGAGCATCGAGTCAGTAATTACCCAGCACCTTCGTTATCTTGTTATTTCGGGTAGCATATATTTGACATCCAAAACTTTACTCGCTTTCTATATTGTACATTTGTAGTCGTAGCCGGATGAGATCTCCGAGGATAGCGACCTATGTTAATACTAAGTACTGTACTAAAGTATTTTGCTACCAATGTGTTGACTAGATAGTATAAACAAGTTTCCGACCTCTCACATCACCAGCTCTGACCATCTTCAACCCCTCGAGGACGCCCTCTAGGCCACTACCACCCTCATTTATTGCAAGTTGATGTACCTTGATGTCACCATCCGCTAAAAGCTTCTCACTGATGGACCAGAATTTCTTTGCGAACTCGAAGTGGGACGGAATCGCTGGTATCTGCTGAGGTCCGAATTGAATCGCCTCCCCAATCGCAGTATATGCCAAGGTGGACTTGTTCTCGACTTTGTCGTTGATCGCCGACACCTTGTCTCCAGGGACTGGCAATAAAGTGGTGTAGATCCCTCCTTTGTCGCTCATGGACTCGATGCAAATTTGGGTGCTGTTGCCCTTGGAGATACAATCAAAGGCAAGAGTCAATTCACCCTTTGTATACTTTTTGATGTCACTGGCACACGTCGATGAAGTATAGTCAAACACTTCGTCAGCACCAAGTCTCTTGACAAGATCGAAATTGCGTGCAGAGGCGGTGGCGATGACTGTCTTTCCAGACAGCTTTGCGTATTGAATTGCAAGGGAGCCGGTCGCTGTGGAGCCACCATAGATCAAAATTGGAGACAAATCCTTCTGGCCTTCTCCTGGCAATGAAAGTCCCAGACTCTGGTAGAGGGCTTGACCGACAGTGGTGATCCCGATCCCGAGTGTTGCAGCCTCCTCGAAACCGAGGTTCTCAGGGATATGGATCTGGAGGTCTCCTTTGACGGTGATGATTCCTGAGAAAGTGCCGTCCTCATGATGAACAGCATTCGAACCATGGGCGACGCCAGCAACACGATCTCCTTTCTTGAAGGATTTTGTCACGTTCGCTCCTACTTCTTCAACGACTCCCGCATAGTCGCATCCGACGCGAGCCCCCACAGGTGCAAGCAGGTCGATGTGGAGGATATCCGTAGGGTTCAGAGCCACCGCTTTGACCTTGACGAGGAGGTAGTCTTCCCGAAGCGTAGGGACCGATGCCTCGACCAACTCTGCTTTTCCGGCACTCTTGATAACGATTGCGTGGTTCGCCATCATGGTCAAAGGCTAGTAACACGATAAGCCGGAGAAGGACTTCGCCCACAAAAGTCCACACAGCTCAACGACATCCCTTCAGATATACGTCCCGCTGGCACATCCAATGCCACCCGTTCCAATTTGCAACATCGAAATCGATGAAGTCACGTCAAACCATTTCTCGGTCGATCCGACGGCAGACGCGTGACATCGACGATATTTGCCGAGGCATTTCCATGATATGCTTTGTTGAGCTCTCATAAGTAGAAAGACACACTGCCGTAGAGGGAAGACAGTTTGAGCTTTGAGAGAACTAAAATTGGGATGAGAACAAGCCTTGAGGACATGCAGGTGAGGTCGACTGAGCACTTCTTCGCTAAGATGAGGCTAACTTGATACAGTAGTGTATGCTGCCTCATCGGGCTAGTGCATCCCGACAACTTCGGAAGCCGCGATTCAGGGTTCTTCAAGAAGCGGCTCATTCCGTTGGCTTTCTTTTGACTGCTGCTCTCTTTTCTCTCCTGGTCGACACTCTCCTAGCCTCTTCGAAGAGTGTTCAAGGGCCTTCCAAAGTCTATTAATCAGCTCGTTGGTGATCCCCCACATCGCAGACGCCTCTAGATGCGCGGCGTTTCGCAGCTGGCTCTTGACTAGCTCGATATGGCGGATGCCCCAGCCGACGCCGTGCCTATTGGTCGAGGCCTGTGATCAATTGATATTCTGGGTAGCAGCCACCAGTTTGTCCTCGCATCTTGCTCCGCAAAAGACTTTCTCTGTGCACTCAGCCTAGCACCGGAGACTCTCCTTGATTTGAAGTCCAAGTGTAGGTATATCACCGACGAAGGATCAAAGTCGGCCATGAATGCCCCCAAGGTATTGTTCGTCAATAAAAGCGCCACGTCGGAATCTCTTTCCCACAGTGGTAGCAAAGACGGGACCAAGATTTATAGCCATGTTCAGAGGACCCGGAGATGGAAGAACTCAGATCATGGAATTATCCAGGCAAAGCGTTTGACCAAGGCTGAGACCCGAGGTCGCCACGCATCTTGGTCCGGTGATGATGACTCGGAGAAAGGCACCACCAACATTGACCAAGGGCCTCTTTCAAACCAAATCGCAAATGGCAATGGCTCGGCACCGACAAAGCCATCTCAATCTGTAACGAGTAACGATTTCGCAAGTCTATACAAAATGCCGCAATCCACGGAAGATATCGTCGATCCTTTCAACACGACATGTATCGTGGTGGACAAAACAGTCCACACGCTCTTGCAGTACTACCTTCACATTGTGCACCCAAGCGTCTGGCACATCCTCACCGCCGGCCGAAATGGAAACGCCGACATCTTCAAGGAGAAGGCGATGACGATTTTAAAAGGCTGTTTGAGCGAGCAGTACGATATGTACTGCCTTCTGGCGTCTATGAATGTTCACATGAGGTACTTGGACGGTTATGAGTCTGGTAAAGACAACGACTACTTCATGGTCAAGGCGGTCAAGGCTTCACAGGACTATATGCAACGGGTCAAACAGATATCTGAGCAAATGATCTTCAACGTCTTCCAATTGAGCTTTGCGGAATGGTACCGTAACAATGAACATGCCACGTTGGTTCATTTTCGTGCTGCGGCGAACATGGCCCGATCGATGGGTGGTCTCAGGGCATTGGCTAAGCCGATCGCCGACGTGCTCGTCTTGGGCGACGGATACATCGCTGGTGAACTCGGGACTACCCCTATCTTCTCACACACCGACTTTGCCATGGAAGATGACCCAGTCATGTCACCCTACACCGATCATATTTTATCCCAACTGCTGTCCGGCTCGGTATCAGTGGCCGCGGGACTGCTCGAGCACGGCCAGAATGAAATCGTGCCGACCGAACTCAATCTTATCATCACGGATCTCGCGGTCGCGATGCTGATCACAAACGCCGCTGATGCCGGGGCGACGCCGTCCACTGTCGCCGAACGATCGACAGGATGGATCTACCACCGCGTCCTCGTCGTGCGGCACCGCCTCCTCGAGCAGAAATTCGACGACCCCAGATCCGAGTCCATCAAACTCGCCCTCTTGATCTGGATCCTCCAATGCTTCACACGCGCAGGTCGACTCCGCTCCGCCAAGCTCATCGCGCCGAAACTGCGCAAGTGCCTCCAAAAAATGTCCGAGGACTCATGGAAGTATCACGATGAAATCCGGCTGTGGGTAATGATAGTCGGTGCAGCCGCAGCGCGTAATGGCAGCGGTGACCACGCATGGTTCGTGCAGCGGATCTTGCCTTCTGTGGCGTCGGGCTTTGACGAATTGGCGGTGAGGGATGATCTCGCTGGCGTTTGCTGCAGGTTCTTCTACCGTGACTTTTCGGAGGGTGACTTGATTGGACTGCTCGCGAGGGACATTGTGAAGATGAAACGAAAGGGAACGTCGGTGTCAGCGCCCGTCGGGTATGGAGCTGCTACACTTCGCGACTGACTGCCTGTGCGGCCGGTGATATGCTGGGTTCTGCGCACTATGACTAATATTTCCATCTTGTCCCGTAGTTTATGGAGCATTTTATGGCGTTTCCCGAAAATTCAACCGTGTATATACCATGTGGCGCCCAAAGGTTGCTGCTGTGGCGTTTCTCAATTACCCCTTGGCGGGACCTCGCTCAACCAGTGCCTTCGCAAACTGGGCTTCCACGGTTGCACCGAATCTTAGCTCTGACTAATCGGCTAGGGGCCACTGCATATGATAGGAGTTTGAGAAGGGACACAGATGGCCGAAGCCTCGCTTAACAGTTATCTAGAGCCCGATGCGGTACGGATCCCCACTCCTATTCAAAAAACTCTAATCAAGCGAGGCCTATATCTCCCGATCGGGAAAGAGGTGTATACTCCAGCTCCACCCGTGGTCACGCCTGTAGTCATCGGTTAGTCAGGATAGCCAATGTGGTGGGCCGACTATTCCATCATATAATCGTTAGAAGGGAAGCTGAGCAAGGCAGATCCAGAGGAAGACGAAGAGTAATCACACCGATCCTTGGCCTCCAAGCTCGATCCGCCTGCCCAACATGCAGCTCAAATTCATCATTGACGATCGGGAGCCTCGAACCACCAAAGATCGTGAGCTTCGAGACGCCGAGGTTCGAGCTCATGCAGCACGCGTGTCGCACCAACGAAAGAACGCCAGGTGCAAAGGCCCACAGGTGGTTGCGTTGCGTGGGAACAGAGCGGCGCTAAGAGATGGGGCCGAGGAGAGCGACGACGTGGATGGTGATGAGAGCCTGCTGGATGAGAATATGTTCTTGACAAACAACTTCAGAAGGATTCTGGGGGGAGGGCGAGTAGACCCTTTTGATTCTTCGCCGATTCAAAAACTACCTTCTTATGTATTGAATATTCTTGATCATGCGTGGATGGACGTCTGGTCGGCGCTCCGCCCTCATCCACGGACCGGCGTGATTCATCCAGACATCTACGGATGGAGAAACGCCGGGTTGAGCTGCGAAGCGTTGTTCCATGCGTACGTGGCAGGAGCTGCAGGGATAGCGTTGGCTTCAGGAGTCGGTGCCGACTCGAAAGAACAGATCGGACGAACACAGATTTATCACACTGTCAAAGCCATCAACTGCGTGAGTCAGGAGCTGAGTCGAAATGATGGTCCACCTTCGGATGCACTCCTAATGGCTGTCATGACGTTGAGCGGGCACGGTGAGGTGGCTGACGAAGCGCACGGTGAACCCTACGCTCGATCGCCGTTAGTGCAGGCTCATCGAGTGAATGTCTTTGCTCGACTAGCAATCACACCTGCCCACTCTCGAGCCATCGGAACGCTAATCATGAAAAAAGGGGGGTTGGAGGGCGTTGTCCTCCCTGGGTTCCGAAGCTTGCTCTGCTTGACGGATGTATTGCAAGGCTCGATCGCGAGCTCTCGACCCATGCTGCCGTTTGTCGGTCGCTCCGAGTCATTAGTCTCATCGGGGGTGCACATATTGGACGAAAAGGCACGGGAACGAGCATCCGTTCTCGGAACAGGCTTCTGGGTGGAGGGATTTCCAGCGATAGACGAAGGCTTTCAGGCTGTGTTATCGGCGGCGTGCGAGCTCACGACAGCTGTAGACCATCTGCAGCGCAAGGAGAATGATCCCCCAGCCCTGTATGATATTGTGGAGTTTCGGACGTTCGTGCAGCATTGCTTGTTATCCTTGCAACCTCGGATCTCAGTGCCTCTGGACACGCCAGACTATACGTACGAGGCTTGCCGACTGTCCACCTTGATTTATTCTGACATCAATATCTGGCCGTTGCCAAAATCGTCAAATATAAGACCCCGACTTTCCCAGCATCTGAAGCTGGTCTTGTCAGAGCGAGCAGGTGCCGAAGCTGGCGCCATCTCCAAGGACTTTTTGTTGTGGATCAGCATGATGGGTGCCATCGCGGCACGTCATACCGAGCACGAACAATATTTTCTGGAACTGCTTGCACGGGATGCCCGAACCCTCACTTGGGATGACTTCAGAAAGACCATGTTGGAGTTTTTGTGGTGTGATTTCGTGGTTGCGCCGCTAGCACGTCCATTGTGGAACCAGGCGTGTGCGTTGAAGGCATTTCATCGTCTTCCGATTCGTACCGTTGCCTTGGCCACAGCTGAAATGACTACACTGAGCAAACCAAAACAGCAAGAATCATTGACGACCATAGCTTCAAGAGACACACAAAGTCTTTCTCTGGTCGATTCAGGGGTCAAGGTATTGGTATAAGTAGGAAGTCTTGTCTTTGATCAGAGGCACTTAGTCCTCGGAAGGAAGAAATGGACTGTGGCCATGGAGACAGCTGCAAGCCATATACTTACATTGGCGACCACTTCACGCCGCCGTTCCCTCCTTGATCTCACCTTCCCCCGCACAATCCTGGCATGCAATACACCCCCCTAAGAGCAGTACTATCCTCCAACATTATTTCAGTTAGACCTGTTTTTCTCCGCTGTTGCAATCAAAAACATGAAGTTCTTTACTGCCAGATGCGTCCTTCCGGGCATGATTTCCACCAACCTGTTCATTTCAGTCGTCACACCCTTCCCATCAGGCTCCAACTGCCGCCTCCCTGGTCGTCAATGTACGAAGGATGATGATTGTTGTCCCATACCGTTCTTTGGCAAGGTGGGTTCTGGGATTTGCTTGTCATCTGCTTGTCAAGTGGATATCATACGGAGGAAGCTCAAATCAGAAGTTCAAGCACCGAATAACTCTGGTCATCGGATTTTGTTCAGTTGTGGATTGCTTTGCCACACATGATCAGCCATTGTGATAGAGTCGAGTGTCGTCACAATCCGGTTCAAACTTGAACTTGGTTGAAGCTGTCGTGAGTCTCGTTCTGATGTAATCTTACTAAACATCGCGAGTGTTTCTCTCGAGTGCCCAGTCAGATGCGTACATCTGTGGTACGCCGAGGCAGGCAACGGAACACGAGGCTTGAGCAGTCAAGGAAAACACTTACATGAAATCTCCAAGACCGGAGAGAGATGTACAGCACTTATTGAACATCTAAGGCTTTGTCTGGAACTGACAGGGACACGAGGGCTTGACCTTGGAACAGTTCTCTGGAAAGCGTACGGCTAGAAGTCTTGGCGAAATCCGGCGCGTCCAAAGTAGATCGCTTGGTCCACCGTATCTTGAGGAGGAACTTCATGGGATAATTTGAAATTTCAGAGCGGTTTGATGCTCTTCGAGCACACATCTCCCTTCACACCGTTTTCTGGCATACTATCTCCTGGCCCTCAGCTATAGCACAACACTCAGCCATGAGGTCAACTCGGGCTTGTACTCCCGCCGGACGCAAAATCCGTCGATCGTCCCGGGTCGCCCACAGGTGACATCAATGAGCATGCGGAAGACTATGACGTTGTCCGATTAAAAAATGTTGAACGTGATGCCTATAATAAACACTGACTCTGGACTGACCCGTTCTGTTCAATTGAGATAGGTATCCTTCATACTAACACTGAACTTACACCCCACGTACGTGACGATGGAAACAGCAAAGAACGCAATCAAGCATGCCACAAGCTCCGAGTCCCCATTCGCGCCGGGCTTCAAGGTTCCGATAACGCACCAAGATACTCCAGGGAAACAAGGAGATCTCCCCATTGAACCGATCAATACCCAAGTCCCAACCGAAGATGGTGGACTGCAAGCCTACAAGGCTGCAGGCAAGCTGCAAGACAAGAAAGCCCTCATCACCGGTGGTGATAGCGGTATCGGGAGAGCCATTGCCCTTCTATATGCCATGGAGGGAGCAGACAGCTTCATTGTATATCTACCGGAAGAGGAGGAGGATGCCCAAGAGACCAAGCGTCAGGTGGAAAAGATTGGCCGCACATGCCACCTGCTCAGTACAGATCTGAGACAGTTTGACAACTGCAAAAAGGTTGCCGACGCGGCGTTGGAAAAGTTCGGTCGAGTGAACATCCTGGTATGCAAGCAACGTCAAGAAAGCCCACCGATCAACTGTTGACAAGGTGACCTAGGTCAATAATGCCGCGTTCCAAATGATGCAACAGGACATCACCGACATTCCCAATGAGCAGTGGATCAAGACGTTCGACACCAACATCCACCCATTTTTCTTTCTCTCCAAGCTTCTGGTCCCTCATATGAAGAGAGGAGACACCGTCATCAATTGTGCATCTATCAATGCATATATCGGTCGCCCTGATCTGCTGGATTATACTTCAACCAAGGGAGGTAAGTTTTTCCCCTGCCCGTCGACCTTCTCAGGCTCACCTTGAACAACAGCAATTGTATCATTCACCCGCGGACTTGCCAATCAACAGATGAAAAAAGGCATTCGCGTCAATGCGGTTTGCCCCGGCCCGGTATGGACACCCTTGATCCCCAGTACCATGGATGATTCTGCGCAAGATCAATTCACATCTCCTATGGGTCGCCCGGCCCAGCCAAGTGAGATCGCAACCTGCTTTGTGTTTCTTGCGAGCACAGACAGCAGTATGATCTCGGGACAGAGTCTTCATCCCAACGGTGGTGTTATTGTGAATGGCTGAGTGGAGCTATCAACCGAGCAATTATGGTTATCCAGACGACCGTTACCACAGATTAGGCTAGCCTCACATAGCAAATGAGTTGGCTATGTTAGATAGATCTATACATATCTAAACGATTCATCACAACGATTGAGCTCAGCAAATCTCTCGAGTCTTCTTGACTATGGCTATCCGTGGTATTGACAATGATCGGCCTGGTGTTATACCCCTCCAGTTCTCATATATAGGCGGCAAGTTGCAACGGAAGATGAATACGAATACGAGGGCTATCACATTAAGCCTTGCCAAGACAAGTTGGTGTCAACGCTACCATCTCGCTACTCTCCTCGCTGGTGCCTGACAACAATTCCAGCGAAGCTGGAGCGAGCCATCTTTTGATAAACACCTATGACGCGCTCTTAGTTTCCATCTTTCCTCGCAGATTTATATTCAAGCCATCTCGGAAAAGGCGATTGCGCTGTTACCAAGGCCATTTCTTTGCTCGAAAGCCCCGTAATTGCGCAAGCCGAGCCTTCAGGCGTCCAGCTTCGTCGAACAACTCGCGTAATAAGTGATTTTACAGCATGTCAGAGGGATCTCATGCCCTAACCTGATGACAAGCCTACCAGAAAGGCCTGCAAAGGCCTTTTCTTGCATTCGCTGTTTTGAGCGCAAGGTCAAATGCGACAAAGAGAACCCGTGCTCAAATTGTGTCAAGTCACGAGTCGAATGTATATTTCGAACTCCTCCAGCCCCACGTCGCCGGAAGAAGCGACCACAAGAAGAAATTCTGCTTGCGCGACTAAAGCAATGTGAAGATTTATTGAGAAGCAAGGGTATCGAGGTTGATACTCCGGAAGCATCTACTCAGAGTGGTGTGCCAAGTGGCCCGGCCAGCTATGATGCGACTGTCCCCAGTCCCGACACAGGCATGACGGGGCAACGACCACCGACCGAAGTCATCTTTTTCCCTGGAGCGAATGCGAAGACTGGTCAGTTGATCGTCGATCAAGGCAAATCACGCTTCATCGAGAATAACTTGTGGACCAGCGTTTCGGAAGAGGTAAGCTTTTCATGGATTGAGTGCCCTGTTTTGTTCTTCAACCACCCCTTGCATAAGATGGACAACGCTGTTAACACACGTTTATAGTTCAAACCCAAAGAGGCCATTGAATACTCCGATGAGGACGAGGATGCCGCCTCTGTCGTCGAAGAGTCGACAGATTTCTTGCTGGGCAATACGCCTTCGAGCAATGCTGCTTCAATCTCCAAATTGCACCCCCCACCAGAAATCATCATGAAACTCTGGCAGATCTTCCTCGACAACATCAACCCTATGACGAAATTAATCCACCAACCGACTCTACAGCAGACCATCGTCCAATACACATCGCAGCTCGATAATCTTCCACGAGGTTTAGAAGCCCTGCTATTTGCCATATACACAACGGCTGTATTCTCGCTAGACGATGAAGAGGCCGATTTCCGTTTGGGTGAGCCTAGAAAGGTGATGCTTCTGCGTTATCGACACGCGACCAGGAGTGCGCTGGCCAGAGCAAAGTTCATGTCTTCTTCTGAGCTTCCAGTCTTGCAGGCATTCATGCTCTATCTCATCAGCATGCGCAACGTGTACGACTCTCGTACGCTGTGGACCCTGGCTGGAGTCGCCAGCCGGATCGCCCAGGGGATGGGCCTTCATCGCGACGGATCGGATCTTGGAGTTTCGCCGTTCGAGACCGAACTCCGTCGACGACTGTGGTGGCAGATTTCTATCTTGGACTTCCGATCGGCCGAATTGAGTGGCTCTGGGAGATTTGGTGATTTCGGACTATCCAACACCAAAACACCCACCAATGCCAACGATGAAGACCTATGGCCAGAGATGATTACAGCGCCGGTTCAGCAAACGCGGCCTACCGAGATGATCACTTGCCTCTTGCGCTGTGAGTTCGGCTCGTTTTGGAAGGAGAAGCTCCAGGAACGAAAGTCCGTCATCACTTTTGAGGACGTCAAACTGGCGTCTCCGTGGAAATCCTCACTGGAAGAACGAGACGCCCACATCAATGAGCTCGAGCAGAGGCTTGAAGAGAAGTTCCTGAGATACTGTGACCCCTCGATCCCCATCCAATTCCTCGCAACCATCATCGCCCGCGCCGCGGTCAACAGCATGAGGTTGATGGCGCATCATCCCCGCAAATACGGCAACGTCGACGACCTTCCACAGTCCGAGCGGGACTACCTTTGGAAGGTGTCTCTCAAACTCATCGAATCAGACAATCTCGCTCACTCGTCGCGAGGACTCAAAAAATTCATGTGGCACACGAACGAATATTTCCAATGGCAAGCATTCGTCCACCTCCTGAACGAGCTCAGGTCTCGAACCCTGGGCGAAGAGGTCGACCTGGTCTGGCAGCAGGTCCAGGAAGTCTTCGACAACCATCCACACTTCCTCACCGAGCAGAAGAAACCCCTGCACGCCGCGGTCGGCAGCCTGTGTCTCAAGGCGTTTTTCGCGCGCGAGAAATCTCTCCGCGAGACCACCAACGGCGTCTACCCCAAGACCGTCCCAGAATACATTCGAACGCTGCGCGACCAGCGCATCGCCGCCGCGGCGCGCACCACGAAACCAGAGACCGCATCCGGCAGCTTCACCTCCCCCATCACCACGAACTTCAACACCTTCACCATCAACCCGCCCAACCCGTTCGAGCCCCTCCAATCCCCGCTCAGCGCGACCGCCTCCCAACAACCACACGTGACCACCAACACCGACAGCGGCGGCGCCTTCGACTACTCGCGCTTCGCGTACCCGATGAACCCACCGCAGCCTCAGACACAACTGCCCCTCCCCATGTACCAGCCATTCCCATTCCAGGCGCCGTCCCTGGACGGCAGCAACCTGATGTTCTCGTCGGACCCGGCGCTGGCACAGGAACTCGCCATGTCGGACATGCCCATGGACTGGGCGCAGTGGGACATGCTCATGAAGGATCTGGAGCTCCCGAAATGAGAATGTGTACGATGTTCTACGATAGGGGTTGGGACGAATAATTTAAGTATATGTATATGGCCGTCGTGGTATCATGACGAGAAATCCTCGCAACTCACCTTTCTAGCTAGTGACATATCTTAGTTTTAAGTTGGTTCTTGTTCGACAATGTTCGAATAGTAAAACGATTCAAACGTTCGAAAACAAATGGATTATTGTGTAACTTACGCTTCCTTCAATTAATGGTTCGGCTACTGAATCAAGGGCTTGCTGGGATAAATTCGCAGGACAGACGGTCCATTCATTGCAGGTCTACCATTTGGATCTTGTCTAGAATCAGGATTGCACTAGTCTGATATGGACATTTTCATTGCCTACAAGCCCGTCACCACAACTAAACACCCAGTATCTACTGTACAGAATGAGACCAAAAAGCGGTCAAAATTTATCAAATATTTCGCCATACGCCCCGCTGATCGCTCATGTCAAAAGTTCGCGACAATGGTCAAGGAGGCGAACACCCACCCAAGCATTCAAAATGAGTCGGACGAAAATCACCCTTCCAGCGGCTTCGGGTCGTCCGTCCGATACCACTCGCCATTAAAGGCGTTGATGATCCAAGTACTCAGTTTATCGTACACAATATGATTCGCGTTGTGAAAGTAGATCGAGTGGTCACTGTCGGGGAAGAAATGGACATCGTAGTTCTCGATACCTTGGAGGTCGAACTTGTCCAACAGCGTCAGTGTATTTTGCATGTGAACGTTGTCGTCAGCGACGCCGTGCATGATGAGGAATCGCACATTCTGGGAGATGGCCGTCACGTTGGAGATGGCCGTACGGTCGTAGCCATCCGGATTATGTTGCGGGGTACGCATGTAGCGCTCTGTGTAGATGGAATCATAAAAGCGCCAATCCGTCACGGGAGCGACCGACATGCCGTACTTGAAGGTCTGTCCTGCATCGACCTCGAGAACCTTGAGCGTCATGAATCCTCCATACGACCAGCCCCAGATCGCCAATCGGGAGGCATCGACATACTTTTTCGCGGCCCAGATCTTGGCGGCTGCAACTTGATCATGGGCTTCATACTTTCCGAGCTCGTTGCGGACGATGGTGCGGGCTTTTCGTCCAATGAATCCCGTACCTCGCCCGTCAACCGTCACGACGATGTAGCCAAGAGAGCTCGCGATATAAGATTGAAAATCAATTTGAAATCTGCGAGTCACCATCTGGGAGCCGGGTCCACCATAGAGGTAAAAGAGTACGGGGTATTGTTTTTTCTCGTCGAAATGGGGCGGTCTTCTTTCCACAACTTGGAGTGTGTAACCATCAACGGTGATATTCTGGTAGACCAGATGAGGAAGTTCGTGGCTTGCAGCCATCTTGGCAAGCCCCTTGTTATCTTCGACCATTTGCTCGATCTTTTCGGTGTTTGCAGGAGTCGAGATGACCTTTTGGTATGGGATGCCCGGCCCACTGTATTGCAGGTTGATGTACCCACCACCCGAGGAGAAAGAGGCTCCCCAGTAGGCAGCGTCCTCGGTGGGCACGAGTGAGCTGAAAGCGCTCCCATCCAACTTGACACTGTAGAGGTGGCGCTGCGTGGGCGCCTCCTTGGCAGCGATGAAATAGACGAGGTTATTCTTGAGATCGATCGCGGAAGCACCTCCATCAACTTCCCAGGCGCCCTTGGTGAGTGTGACTGGTATGGAGCTGTTGAGGGGTGAAAAGTATGCCAGATGATTACCATTGTCGGATACAATGATGTCCACATAGCCATCGTCCGGTCGTCCGTTTTTTGGATCGGCCGGGATGTACTGTGTGTACTGTGTCGGGTCAACCCATCCACCATCGACTTCTTTCAAATCGATGGTCCGAACCGTCTGTCCAGTTTGTGTGGTGACGTCGACGAGGACGACTCTCGCACGATCGCTCTCACGATTTGACTCGGAAACCAGGACCTTGCCGTTGTCCGCCCACACGGTGTTGTAAATGATACGATCTTCGTCGGGAAACCCACCTTTGATATTGACCTCAAATACTTGCTCTTTGTCGATGTCGTAAAAGAGCATGTCGACAACCGGGTTGGGTGCACCCGCCTTTGGATATTTGATTTGTCTCACGTCAGGGTAGTTTTCGAGACCTTCGGGAGGTGTCTTGCCACTAGGTCTCGAGAGAAAATACTGTACGGGGTATTCGGGAACAGCGGTCTCGTTTGTGCGAAGAAAGGCGAGGTACTTCCCATCCCTGGCCCACCAGGTGGCAGAGTTGGTGCCGAAGACTTCTTCCTCATACGCCCAATCTGGAATTCCATAGAAATATTCGGGACCGCCATCTGTCGTTATTTGCGTGACCTTGGAAGACGAGAGTTCTCGAAGATAGAGGTTGTTGTCTCGCGTGAAGACAATCGATTTGCTGGTGGGAGACCACGTTGCGAGTTGCACCTTTGAGTCCGCAAAGGCCGGGTCGAGTGGCTGAACATCCTGAGTTTCGACACTCAAGATATAATATTTGCCGATAGCGGAATGACGAAACACCTTTTCCCTGGCGACCAAGATCAAGACATGCTTGTGATCTGGACTGACCCAAAAGTCCTCGGACCACTTTTGCTGGCCGTTCACGTCAATATAACCACTTTTCATAAGTGTCTTGCTCTGGGAGGCATTCAAGGATGCGTTCCGACTTCGGATGTCTTCCACAACAAGAAAATCTTTCCCTGGTTGGTTGTATTCCAACAACCGCCCGTCCTCTCCCGCAGGGCCTTTGATCCATTGTATTGAGGCATGCCTGACACTCCACTGGCCCGATTGTACCTGTTCAAGGGTGACCTTCTTCCCCGAACTCTTGCCCGGTGTCTCATGGTTGTAATCCAGTTTCGAGGAATGCTTGTAGCGTCCGCCCGAGATGAAGACCACCAATGCAAAGGCCCAGCCGATGATGGCAACCACTGAGACTATCCAGATAGCCCGGCGGAAATTTTTGGACATGCGTTGACCGACCATAGCCTGGCTTTGATCTTTGAACCTGGGGAGTTCAGGGTCGCTGTCATTGTCGCGATATTCAAAGGGTTGTCGCCCCTCTTTTGAAGCGTAGACCGAGTTGAGGTTCTCGAGGACAAGTGAAGTGGTGGATGCTGTCGAAACGCTATCCTCGGATTGCCTGGAATGTGGAGCGCCAAGGGAAGATTCACCATTGTCGATCAACTTTTCCCTCTCTTCATCTTCAGCCTCGTTGATGCGACCCATGGTTGATGTGAGGCGGTGGTGTCGCGTGCCTGCACCGAAGATGTTGTAGTCAAATGCGAGGGACGTGGAACGGGACTGTGAGGTGGATGTCTGGATACTATCTCGACATCCTGGCCGGATAGTAAAAGGGGAGACCCCACTCTCAATGTCGTCTCTCGGAGCCACAGACACTCGTCTTCGTGGTGATGGAGCAGGTCGTTCCTTTGGCCGTAGGTTCGTAATGATTTGGAGACGCTGCGGATGGCGACTTGCGTATGAGGACCTTGGAGGGGATTCGGCCATGCTGCCGAATTGGGTCAGGGGCTGCTAGAGGGACGCTAGAAGGACGCTAAAGCTGCTAGTTCGCCGCTAGCATGTCATTCCCTGCCTGGCAAATTTGTGAAGAATACACAACTCGATGGCAACGACAACGTCCATCTGGGTAATATGCAACTTGTTAGAACCTCTCTCGGTTTGAATTATCCTTTTCCATTTGCACGTCGTACGTATCTCATGTCTGGCCTGGCTTCTGTTTGCAGCCTTGTGCCCGTTTGCTCTGCTTCCGTCGGTCCCGCCTGTCCGGATGCGGGAGACACACTTTCTGATACCATCGCAGTGAATAACATGGAAAGGCATGAAACGTTACAGCTACGTCGATGTTAGGAACTACCTGGTAAGTGGATTTTCAAATCCGCGAAATGTTGCAAGATTGTCATTGCAAGCTATAACAATTGCTCATCATCACTTTTCGATACACCGTGCACCTACCAGGTTTGCTCATTGTTCGGGAGTGTCACTCTGCCCGTCGTTTCTAGGAAGATCTTCGACCCTTTATATGATGGGATACAACCTGACAGCCACTGTTACGCTGAGACTACCCAAGAATGCAATAATGGTAAATACACAAAGGACAACCAGCAGTATGGCTGTCTCCAGTCCCGTCGCCGATTGTCCTGGGGGTAAAATGATGACTTGCGTGGCAAGACTCCACACGACAATTTCATATATGACAGCCATTGCGACCACCGGAATGGACATTAGCTTCAAACATTGCTGCTTCGTCTTATCGGCACCCCCTTGGACATTAAACATTGCGAGTTGTTCGCTCTTTGCAAACACAGTTGCGATCAGCGGTGGGCTGGTCAGGATCACGACCAATGCCATGGCGACAAAGAAGAGCGCGGCTGTTGCTGATTCGCGAGCTCTTTCCAGCGCTTCCTCGCACTGCGGGCAGCACGGGCCGAGTGGATGTGCGGCCTTGGTGGACTGTCGTTCCATATCTCTTCCGAGTAATGCAGTGGCATCTCCTTGCACTTGATCTTTCGTATTTTGACTTGACGAAGATGCCACAACTTTGATTTCATCCGATGATGAATTCCTTAAAGGCGATGTCGCTTCTAGGACAGCCATAGTTTCCAAAACAAATTCCGTCCGCTTGCATTCGTCTTCGATTTGTTCGCAATGCTTGTCAACAGCAGTCAAAACCTCGGAGAGTTTCGGGTTGCCCTCCAGCGAACCGACCTTTGAACTGGCCTCAATCGAAACAATGGTTGTTTGTGAGCTGGGGCTTCTCTTGAGCGGCCATGGTCCTACCTTGGCGAGAACTTGTTGGAACTTTGCACTCGAAGGTGCTGAGGATTGGTCCTGGTTTCCAGTGCCGGGAATAGTTTCAGTCATCTCCAAGGAAAATATGGAGGAGTAATGTGTGCGGAACGCCATCGTCTTTTGTTCAAGTTGTTGAGTAACCACAACAGCCGTCATGCTGATTACAAGCTTCCTGACGCTGCTCGGTTGCGAACTATTCGCAAATGATGACTTCGCAGCGAAGGTTCAAGAGCAAATCTGGGAATTGTGTTGTGACTACGTGGTCCATCCAGGAAAACCGAAAGCCACAGGACCGAAGACTATCTCTTATACATGCTCGTATCCTGTGGAGAAAGCCCGTCCGCAAATGGTGTCCCTATAAAAAAGCCGGGGAGGGCAGCAAAAGAAGAAAAATCTTTGAGGGCCGATTGCCTTGCCAAAGCTTATTCAGGGAGGTTGTTTTGAACCTCTCAAAAATAAATGGACAGAATAACCCGACGGGGAAGCCAAGCTAACTCAGTGCTCCACGCTGCACCGTCCACTGCATCTCTTGAGCAATCTTACGTGCCCTCGACGGGCGATGGTGAACCTTAATACGAGCATGATATGGAAGGCCAACAAGGACTCCCACCCTGGCAGTTCTACGGGTGATGTCGAAGACCGTAAAAGACGAAAGCCTTACGTGCGGGCAGCCACCCTCGTCTCTGGCGCAAAGAGTGTTTGACTATCAAAATCGGGAGTGGAAGCCCCTCCATTCCGGCAACTACCTTCACTGAAAATGGACTTGAGGATTTCGCACTCCCCACTCCGTCTCCACACCTATACCATATCCTCGGGACCGTCTGAACGTGGTGGTCTACGTTAATTGGTGAAACGCAGCCACCAAAACCAAAACTGGCATGTTTTGACGCATTCCACACCTCGAGAGAATCTTTATTGGTGACGAACTTCCGCCCAAGGATGTCTACACAGCAGCTTTTGACGAGACTAGCGACTGGAGAAGGGCGGATATGGCTTTCCCCCTGCAAGTCTATGCATACGAAGGTTCGCGCTGATGGACTGATGGACTGATGGACTGATGGCCTCGATCTTCTATGCCTGTGACTCTGCCATTCGTCGCGCCGCAGAACAATCTCCTTGGGTGTATGGAACGGTGGACCTGAGATGCACGTTGACATGATTTTCATGCAGGTACGTGCCATGTCGATGCAGGTGCTACTGCACTCAGTCGAACCCAGACACTATGTGAGTCGGGCGCGACAATTTTTCATGCCACTTGCGCAATTTTTCCACTCCGACGCAGTTTCATTCCCCTTTTTTGGAACTCCCATCGCAACAAGACCCGTCTTGGATCAGGGGACATCTGTCCTGAAGCTCTGAGCTTTGCGGGGCACCGCACTATGCAAATTCAAGGCGCATGGAAGGGTATGGAAACCTGCAAGGTGTCTAGCGAGACATGTATCCCAGCAATTCACGGTGCGCGAGGCCCCTTGCCCTCGCAGATTGCCATGAACGCCATACTGGATTCTTGACAAATACCACGGCCTACCAGATTGAGAGTAGGGTCCGAACCCGAATTGGTATCTCTACCAGTTTCTCGCCATTCGCAAGATGTGAGTTGTGAGGAGAGTTGTCATTGAGAGACTGCCCTGGTAATGCTGGTGAGATACCAGGGCAACCCCTGACATCACAAAGGTAAGGATTTAGTCATTGCTAGAAAACCAACCCACATCGAAGTCGTAGTGTCGGATTATTCTATTCTTTATACCTCCCTCTGGGCTGGGAAGAATTCATGACTGAGAAGATTCGTCCTACATGTTTGGAGACATACCTATGGCTTCGAGGCGGGTGCTTAAACCAAGCGGACCATCATGACTACGAATGATTAAAAAGCGATTTGATGTACTTGTCTCTGTAGATTTCCTCTGAAGTGAGAGGGGGTAGATTCGCATGAGAAGGCTAGGTGGTTAAACACGGATGAGACAGTCATAAGTTGGTGTTAGTAATGGCCCAGTACGTATTGTACCAGGCATTGCTACCTAGGTATCTATCTAGCCACTCAGAGTAGTGTCAAGTAGAAGAGACTCAATCAGCACGTAAGGTGCCATTCTGGACGCTTCAAGAAGATCGCCATGCTATCCAACTCCACGCTTGTTTCCAAGAACCTGCTCTTTTCCGCAACACTGCTGTCGCTTGCCAATTCTGAGTCAATCACCCACTGATGCACACCTTAACTCGCTCCGAGGCACGCTGTTGTGTGCGAAAACCAACTCCAACCACCCTCAGGGTATTTCTAAAATTACAGCACGCATGGCCTGATCTCATCGTGAGCGGATTGCTCGTTTGATAGAAGGCTCATGCATAGGTACCCCCAAACGCCTTGCCAAAAAGAGTAAAAAGATTCGTTTTGTGCCAGTCATCGATCATCAACCCTTGAGAATTTTGAACGCCCGAACGGAACATATGCGCAGCTAAGCCTCTACGGCAACTTGCTGTGAGGCGTTTTGCGATGTCGGGTCGTCACCAGGGCTGGTCTCGGCCCATGAACCCCAAAGCCCTCTCTTGGCTCGGATCCTCAAGGGCAGACCGATCGACTTGTCGCCTTGCTCTACCTTGATAGCATCCTTGGTGGCCAGGACCAACACTTCGAAGAACATCTTGGTGGCATCCTCTTTGCTGGTCCGTTGTTCTGGTACAAGTTCTTGAAGGAGAACAGATTTCTTAGCAGGAGATGATGGATTTTCTCCACCTGCGTCTCCCAATCGGTCTCTGAGCAGGTGAACGGCATGCTTCGTACCCAGAGACACGGGACCACTATCTGCTGGGTGCACAAGTGGCATGGTGGTCTCATCAAAGACGTCGTCACCACCAAAGATGCCTTCGTCATCTTCCCCAAGGACCATGTCCTCCAAAGCAGGACCAAGTTCGCTATCAATTGGTTGATGTTCATCTTGTGTAATGAGTTGGCCAGGAGACATTTGGGCATCATCGAGTTGTACAGCCTCATCGAAATCTGGGCGTTCTAGTCGAGGAGATTTCTCGCTATGTTCATCCTCACTGAGGCCTCCAATACCACTGTCCCGCTTTCGTTTGCGATCGCCCGATCTGGTGAGGGTGTCAAACGAGAGGAGACCCTGAAGCTCAGGGGCCCAGTTCTTGGAGCGGCCATCGTTCATGGCGTTCAGCACGAAATCACCATTCTTCTGCATGCTCATCAGAGTCAGAAGGAGAGGATCTCTGGGTAGGAAAGAGGGAGCACGGAGAATTTTGGATCGATCTTCGGCTTGGGTCCTGATTTGACTATTGTGGAGCACGGTCTCGGTGTCGGGTGCCAACGGTTTCTGTTTCCGGCTTCGCTGGGGTTGGCGGGCGACGACTTCCTCGATCTCTTCACCTTCGGCTTGTGCTTGGAAAGTCCGATCCAAGTCTCGGAGTAACTCTGAGCCCGCTTCTGACAGAGGTGACTCCGTGTCTCTAACACGATCTGCAGCCTGTCTCAATTGTAGAGTTTCATCATCACCAAATGCCAAAGGCTCATCGTCTCCAATTGGAGGGAGTCCTCCGTCCTCCAATCCAAGTTGAGGATCGTCCATCATGGGAACATCGTCGCCTCCGTAGTTAAGGCTGATGGCGTCATCGTCATAAATGAGTGGCTCCTCATCAGCAAGAATATCTTCGTGATCGGGTTTGGGAGTGGGAGCATTTCTGCCGACGTTGATGCTGACGGATATGTCGTTGTGTTCCCCAAAGTCCAACGTAAAATCATCTTCGTTGTACAGCGCGTCTTCCTCGCCTGGAATCAGCATGGATTGAGTGCTACTCTGTTGAGGATTAAGGGAAGAAGTCCAATCGTCTTCTAAATCTTGGGTCTGGTCCACCGTGATCTGGGGTTGCTGGGTCATGGGATAGGCAAAATCCATGGGCGAGAATAGATCGTCAATTGTGAGTAGTTCGGGCAAGTTGAGATCAACGGTGGTGGTAGCATGTGCAGGCAAATCATGATTGTTAGTCGATTTGAATGTCTGGAAGTGATGTTAGAGACGAAAGACGGGTCTGGAATTGACGACTGATACTGACCATGCGAATTTTGATGAGGGCTTCGTTGCAGTCATCAAGCAGATAGCGAGCCTTCCTTCCGTAGATGCGCACGACACCCAACATCAATTGACCACTCAAGCGCAAAGCCATCGGAGCATGACCTTGGTCCACGATCGCGCCGACGCTGCTTTGGATGTCCGACTGGAGAATCTGGGTCTTTGAGAGCTTGCGCTCGACGTTGGAGGCAAGCCAGACGCGAGCCAGAGGCCCGGTCTTTGCCAGGAGTTGTTCAGAATAAAACATGTTGTGAAAGAATGGAGACGCGCATCCAAGTGGAGCAGAATTTCGAGGGTAGCACGACGCGTCGAGGGTGCAGCTGCGTTGTATCGGGAATGAAAGCGCGTTGGAGACGATTCCACTCAAGTCGAGTAAGAAAAAGGTGTGTGATTACGGTGAGCTGGAGGAGAACAGACGATGGAAGAGATTGTTGAAGAGAGGTGATGGTGAGGATATAGGGAGGGCGAATGAAGAATGAGGGCCGTTGGCTGGTGGTGTTGGCCAGAGGTCCGAAAAGAGGTGGTTGGTGCAGTTGGCAGTTGCTGTTGTGACCAAAGTGGGCAGTCAGTGTCAATTCAGTCACGTGATGACTTCGGGAATAACATAATCCTTACCCGTGTTCGGAGATTCGGACAAACTGAGACGACCGGATTGGGGATCGACTTTTCTGGCAAGCGCAGGTCACGGTTGCACTTTGCGACCGTAATTGCTGTTCAGGTCGTGTCGGTGTCGCTGCAAGTTTAATATAATCATTCAACATTCAGGCCAGGGGTTCACCAGCAGCTGGCTTCTGCAAGTTCCGAGTTGTATCCTTCTCTCAGCATTACTTTCACCTCATCTCACTTTCCGCCACTGCCTGCAACGATCCGGCTCGACAACCTGGCCGCTTCTCCTTGATCTTACCCAGAGTAAGTGTGGCTCGTGACTTTGGACCGACGACGATGGCCCTGCGATCAACATAACGCCATGCAATTATGTCAACCCTATCAGTCCCTACTCTTCCGCAATTCGAGCCCGCTTCACCTACAAGCCGTCCACAGAGTCCTGCCCGATTCGCCGGCTCCTCTTCCAAGATAACATCGTCTTACTCCCTGCTCTCTCCCGAAGAGAGCGCAGATGAACTACAAACTTCCATCACTCATGGTCTCTTCCAGAGCGAGGCGCACGCCAGACTTGTCAAAGATGGCCCCAACGAATTGCCACACGAAGAGGAGGAGCCGCTGTGGTTAAGGTTCCTCAAACAGTTCAAGGAAACTCTCATCCTTCTACTCTTGGGCTCTGCTGCCATCTCCCTCTTCATTGGCAACCGAGACGATGCGGTCAGTATAGCTCTCGCAGTCACGATTGTTGTCTCCGTCGGCTTTGTGCAGGAATATAGATCCGAAAAATCTCTCGAAGCTCTAAATCGTCTCGTGCCGCACTACGCTCACGTGCGCCGAACTGCTACTCCCCCACGGCATCATGCGAGAAGCCATGGCGCTACCACCGATTCCATCGAAATGGAGCCTCTTGCCAATGGCTCTGCAGTTACCCCTGAAGAGAAATTATCCTCTACAATTCCCGCATCCCAACTCGTGGCGGGGGATCTCGTCATCTTTGCAACCGGCGACCGTGTCCCGGCAGATATCCGCATCACTCGATCAACGGAACTCACCATTGACGAGTCGAATCTGACCGGAGAGAACGAGCCGGTCGAGAAACATGCGGCCGCCCTCGACAGAGCTCCAAAGAAGTTGGAGCATCGCCACGGAACTCCAGAGCCGTATAATGCAGCCGGCACAGTGGGTGCAGATGTCCGTCTCAACGAACAACACAACATCGCCTTTATGGGCACTTTGGTCCGCTCGGGGCATGGAGAGGGAATCGTCATTGCAACAGGTGGGAATACGGAATTTGGCACCATCTCTCTATCACTCCAGGAAATCGAGGCACCGAGGACACCGCTACAGCACTCGATGGATCTACTCGGAAAGCAGTTGAGCTATATGTCTTTCGTAGTCATCGGGATCATCATGATTATTGGCCTGATTCAGGGCAAGAAACCTCTAGATCTCTTCACCATTGGTGTGTCTCTCGCTGTTGCCGCTATTCCGGAAGGCCTGCCGATCATTGTCACTGTGACCTTGGCCTTGGGTGTATTGCGCATGGCCAAAAGAGGCGCCATTGTTCGAAAACTGCCCAGTGTGGAAACTTTGGGATCCGTCAACGTGGTCTGTAGTGACAAAACGGGAACCTTGACCATGAATCACATGACAGTTACCAAGGTCTGGCATTTCGATGTTGATCAACCGTTCAATATTGACACCTCGGCGCAGCCGACCACTGCCATGAGGGCGGTCTTTCGCATTGGCAACATTGCTAACAATGGACGTCTCGCCCAATCAAGCTTGGGCACCACTGCTACCGCAGCCTCTGCCGCTGTACTTTCCTCTACCAGAGATCTGTCCGCGACGAGTACCAAAAGCAGGTGGTTGGGGCAGCCCACCGACATCGCAATGCTTGATCTTTTGGATGCATTTGGGGAAGATGATCTACGAGAGCAAGTCGGACACAGGACGAGTGAGACTCCATTCAGCTCGGAACGGAAATGGATGGGTGTCGTGCTTGCTAGTGCCCTGGGAGAGATGACCAACAATCAAGGCCTGGGTTCGGAATCTGCCTACATCAAGGGCGCGTTGGAACAAATCTTGAGTCGTTGTGATACCTACCTCACCAAAGACGGCCAAGAGTTCATTATTGATGAGAAGAGGCGCCAGGAAGCCCATGCGGCTGCAAAATCCATGGCCGAAGAAGGCCTTCGAGTGATTGGATTTGCCAGTGGCACTGTCAGAAACAAACAACGTCAAAACAGCCGCAGTTCGACTCCATTGGGGGAGAAGAAATCCAACGAGGTCGATCCTTATACTGGGTTGTGCTTTGCTGGACTGGTGGGGATGAATGACCCTCCAAGAAAAGATGTTCACAGGTCGATCAAAAGACTGATGAATGGGGGTGTCAAAGTCATCATGATCACTGGCGACGCAGAGACCACGGCTATGGCCATTGCGAAGAAACTCGGTATGCCAGTCAACCCTGCATCCTCGGCATCTCGTTCGGTTTTTCGTGGTGACGAACTGGATCGCATGTCTGAGCATGAGTTATCCGAAGCCATTGTCAGAACCAATATCTTTGCCCGGACCAGCCCCGACCACAAGATGAAGATCATCCGTGCACTACAAGCACGTGGGGACGTGGTCGCAATGACGGGAGACGGTGTCAATGATGCTCCTGCTCTCAAAAAGGCCGATATAGGCATCGCTATGGGATTACTGGGGACCGACGTCGCCAAAGAAGCCGCTGACATGATCCTCACCGACGATGACTTCTCCACCATCCTTCGAGCCATCGAGCAGGGCAAAGGGATATTTTACAATATCCAGAACTTCATCACGTTTCAATTGAGTACGAGTGTTGCAGCATTGACGTTGGTCTTGTTGAGTACCATGTTTGGGTTCAAGAATCCGCTTAACGCCATGCAGATTCTTTGGATTAGTAAGTTTGAGACCTACTCTACGATCGTTCGACATGCTAACATGACCAAGATATCTTGATGGATGGTCCACCCGCACAATCTCTCGGGGTTGAACCTGTTGATCCCCGAGTCATGAATCAACCACCAAGACCAAGAAATGCAAATGTACTCACCAGACGCCTGATCCGTCGCGTCTTGACCTCGGCTCTGATTATCATGATGGGTACTCTGACCATCTACATTAGGGAGATGGTTGACGAGGATGACCCATCTTCGCCGGCGACTCCAGACAACATTCCACTGCGAAGGCGAGTTGTCACCAAACGGGATACGACCATGACGTTCACCACCTTTGTCCTTTTCGATATGTTCAATGCTTTAACCTGCCGCTCAGAAGCTAAATCAGTCTTGTTTGGTGAGATCAAGCTCTTTGGAAACAAAATGTTCAACTATGCGGTAGCAGGGAGTTTGGCGGGTCAATTGTGTGTCATTTATCTCCCATTTTTACAAAGGGTTTTCCAGACCGAGGCCGTGGGGTTTTGGGATCTAGTAGGTCTCGTGTGCATAACCAGTACCGTCTTCTGGGTCGATGAAATTAGGAAATGGGTCGAGAAGAGACGTGCTTCTGGCCACTTACCGAGTGTTGGGTATTCGGCGAGTGTGTAGACTATATTTATATATAACGAGGGAGGCTTGGTGAGAGGGTATGCAGGGTAGATGACCTTGAGTGTATTATACAAATCAGAAAGGTCGATCTTTTCGAGGACGACATTTTTAGACCAATTCATAGGTGTTGGAGATTATCCAAGTCCGAGATATTCATGATTACATACCCACCTATATATCAATGCAATCTTAAAGTTGCGATTCTTAATGAGGCACAAGGCTCGGACTCGGAAAGCTCCGCCCTGGTTCCGTCAATCCGATTGGCGTAGAATCCGATCGAATGAATTATGATTCATTGCGAAACGACCAAACTCCGATACTGATATATTTGACTACAATGTCGTGCTAGGTACCTGACCTCGTTTTACAAAACTTGAGATCTCATCGTATACGAGCAACAGCAATACTACCTGATCACTGTCCGACTTTAATTTCTGCTCACATTCAACGACAATCACTCAAGCTGACAAATTCGGTGGGGACTCGTTATCTATTTATCTACTGTACATTATCGAAAAATAAAACATAAAGTGTTGGGGGAGGACTCGCCATCATCACTCACTCCGAGTCCCGGCGCCGCGACCACATCAAGCGGTCTCATTCGACGATCGAAATCCCCAGCACAGGAGGAATAAATCCTCGCTGGGTGTTCTAATCTGTCTTCCCATCCTCGACAAAAAAAACCCTTTGTTTCCCCCCAGAAAGAAAGAATATGGCCTCCAGCGCAACCGCACCGGAAACGACAGACTCGCAACCGCCCGCCAATGTCAGCGTCAAGGACGGCGGCGACCGTGAGCGCGATCAATTTGCGGGCCCGGAGAGTGGTCCGGAAGCGCCGTTTCCTATCAAACTGCAGGGTCCGGTGATCAAGGGATTTGGGCGGGGGAGTAAAGAGGTGAGTGAGTTGTTGTCTTTGAGTCCTGTTTTGCGGTTTCTTGTTGCGTTGCTCCGGTGTGTGCTTTGTCTTTTGGTTGGAAGAGGGCTCGGAGGCTTTGGATTTCTTCGTCGCACCACCATCGTGTGCTGCTGTGGCTTGCTGGATTTTTCCTGCCAGCCTTGCATATAGCACGTTTGGGCCTGTTGAGATTACTTCTGCTGAGGTGTTCAAAGAGGGAAAGTCTGGGTACACTGAGTCTGCGAGGCAAGATGATGCAGCCATTCTGTGATTGGTAACAACCACCATGACAGTGTCTGTGTCGAAGCTCGTTGGCGTTCTTTCCTCACTCTCTAAATCATGTTTTGCTCGTTGATAGCCTAGATGACTTTCAACTCTTCATACTCAACCCAATGGCAAAGACTGACCAGGGTACTCTCACTCTCTCTCACACAGTTAGGAATACCCACCGCCAACATCCCACCTGAAGGCCTATCAGCATACCCAGACTTACAATCAGGCGTCTACTACGGATTCGTGGGGCTGTCCCGGCCACCCATCAACAACGACACAACAGGTAGCACCTCAGATTCCACGGCATCAACGCGCAGCTCGAGCGTCGAGATCTACCCGTCGGTGCTCAGCATCGGATACAACCCGTACTACAAGAACACGGTGCGGAGCGTGGAGATCCACATCCTGCACGACTTCACGCGCGACTTCTACGGCGCGGCGCTGAACCTGTTGATCCTGGGGTTCATACGGCCCGAGTACGACTACGTGAGTCTCGAGGCGTTGGTCAAGGACATCAAGATCGACTGTGAGGTTGCGGCGCGGAGTCTAAAGCGGGATGCATACAAGGTGTTTGCGGACGAGGTGACGACGGATGCTGCTGGTGGGAACGGGGAGGGGAAGGGCAGCTGGTTGGCGGAGTTTGCGTGGGTGGATGGTGTGGATGCTGCTGAGGTGGAGAGGAAGGTGTTGGCGAAATAGACGGAGAGGAACTTGACTGTGGTTGCTGTGGGTGACTGCCGGCGAGTCCCCTCATGGGGGCTCTCTTTTTCATCGTAATCATCAACTCTTAGCCAGAAGGCAGAGGGGTTACGGCCTGTCAGTGGTCATACAGTGAGCGCTAGGCAGGTGCTTTTTCTTTTGAACATGCTGCCCAGAAACATAGACATGGGTGTGTCCCCAGCAACATGCGGAGGGTATCTACCTGGTACCTTTGACCCCGGCATCAGCGCTGGAGACAGTCCAGGAAGGGGGCGGAGACGAAGCTCAGCTGAACCGACACGGAAAGAGCGACCATCTACTCCTTCGGGAGACCGAGAGTCTGGAAGTTGCTATCCATAGATAGATATCTGAATAGAGTCGATATATTATTGAATCCCCTGGCTATCTGACGGAGAAGGATCCAATCAAACACCCCTACACCAAGCCCTCTGTCAAAAGTAGTCTGCAGAATATAGCTCAGGATAGGAGCTAGGTATGTACAGGAGTAAGTCGATTTGACTAGGTGAGGGCACGAGCCGCAAGACCCATCAACTGAACGATATATCCGGCGCTCCGCCTGATTGACTCTGTATCAATCCGGGGTTATGCAGATTTGCAGATCGGGGTAATATGCGCAACCCCGGACGTGACCTCACACGAAGCAGGGAAGCACGCTTACAAGGGTCGTAGCTGACGAGCATGAGAACACCTACCAGGAGAGGTGAATGGTTGAGATGGGCAGTAACTACCATGTTGAACGTCGAAAGGGAGGGGGATTGAGATCTAATGTCACACTGGTCGCTAGAATGATGAACCGGTGACGAGGGTGCCTCGTCAGACGTCACCCCTGTATATCTGAATAGGTCCTTCCCCGGTCGTAGACGACAGACGAACGGGACGGAAGAAAGAGGTATCAAGGCATTTCAAGTTCAAATTGGCACAAGACAATCATCATTCTTCTTGGTACTTTCGACCTGGGGAGCTCAACCCTTCTCCACCCAGCCCTGGGCGTCGGAGAAGAGGAGCTCGTTACCCAGCGTGAATGGCTAGCACTCCATACATATGATATGTGTCTCAATGTACTCAGCCAAGGACGGAAATGACATGTCAAGTTCCCTGCCGCAGGTTACAACTTTCCTGTCATGCATAAGCCTCGCTTCGCGTCTGTGCTGGCTCAAAGGTGCTCTCCCACAGTGTCCCGCACAGCGGCAGGACAGGGGCGCGAAAGAAATCAAAACAAAGACGACCGCCGTGACCAACCAAACATCTCACTGTTATTATCCCATGCCCACGGCGTCATCATAAAGCATAAAACTTTTCCTTCAACCCGGTGCCTATATACAAGGCAAAAACTATTACCGTGTTAGCAATCATGTCACAAGTTTGGGGCCAGTAAACCCAGGTGTACTCACATTCATCACAATAAGCATGGGTATGTCGAAAACATCCCGCTTTACCGTCCAGCAGTATGTGCAGTCCACCTTCCCATCTGCAGAACCTAATTTCTGCATTCCCTTTTCGCCGGAAATGCCATCTCTTTTAATGTCATTCTGTTTTCGAGCAACTCCAGCGCTGTCTCGCCGGCGAGGGTCTGTGTTGTTTTGCAAACCCTCTTCTTTGCGCATCTCAGCCTCGGCATTGAGATTTAGCGAAATCTCATCATCTTTGGTCCGATATTTGAGAAGCTTCCCCCTTCCGTGCACGCTACCACGACTGTCTCCGAATGCCAAACGTGCAAAATCTTCGTAAAACTGTACCACTGAATCGTCATCCAGTAATTCGGCCAGAAAAACTGGCAGGAGACGTTTTTCACCGTTCTCATCCTCCTGACCACCTCGCGTTGGTGTATTGAATCCGGTTGCTCTTGCAGTATTCGTGCCAGACCCAGTGCCGGGCGTCTGTCCTGTATGTCCCCTGTTGACGTTCAAGTTTGGAGTGCGACCAAGTAGTACATTTTTCGTCCAACCAGTAAGAATTTGGAATTCCTTACCGACCGCAGCCACCTCTCCAGTTCTCCTTGCAACAATGGTTGGGGTTCCAACGCCTTCGATAAATCCCTCGTATTCCCACAAGGTTCTTTGAAAACATTTTTCCATGAATATCAGATCCTCCCTGTTCAGAGTCTTAGTCGTTGCAATGAAAGAGGGCCTGAAAGAAGCCAGTGATTTGGCGATGGTGAGCGTCTTGGAAGGGTGGTTGGAAAAGCGTTTTTGAAGGTAGGCGATAAGGGCATGGAAACCAGCCGTGTAAGGGTGAGGACTCGTGACCGTGGTGTAGATCGACGATGGATCTTTGGGTCTTTTCAGGGACTTGACTGGTAGCTGTGACTTTGCTTTCAATTGAGGAGTTGACAACCCTGGAGGCTGTTGATTGCGATTGCCATCCGGCCCAGATGTCGGGTTGAACTGAGTGTTTGGCATGGGAGGAACATGGAGTAAACCATTGCTCGTCATCAGCGGAGAGTCGTCGAACTTGACCACATTTGTCGGCGTGCCATTGGTATCTGGGGAGGTCCAATGAGCGGCGCCCGTTTCTATCGCAAAGGCATTTGGTGCCATATGATGACCTTGGTGGCCAGGATAGGTGTCGGATCCATTGGGCCAATCCGTCATCATCGGATCATTATACTGGAATTGGGCTGTCGGGCTCTCACTGAAGCTTCCTAATGGCATACGATACTGCTGCACCATAGAGCCTCGATGAGTCGTAGTATCACTAGGAGGAGTTTCGCCAGCATTTGTCGCCATGTGGCCCAGCATGCCGAATTCCAATGCACCATAATGATTGCCAAAGTTCATACTCGCAATGTCAAAGTTGAACATGGCCGGATCGTCAAAGATTGCACCGGACCACGCGGCCGAATTCATGTTGTTTGCACCATTTTGATCGGGGCCCACGACAGGACTCTGGAGGGGCACTTGCGACCCGACACTGGTGAAATTGGTACTAATCGGCGATTGTTGGGCGTAGCTCGTCGAACTGACACTGCGCTCGTGAAGCATGGGCGGAGGCATCTGGGATGATTGTTGAAAATTGTTGAACTGTTGCTGTGGTTGAAAGAATTGCTGTTGTTGTGGGGTAGTCGACGTGTCGCTCGTGGTTGAGGTTATGGTCGAAGACCGTTTTCCGGCGGAAGAATTAAAGAGATTACCACCAACGACGGGGATGAGAGCCTCATTGGGAGCGTCATGGAGATATTTGGCCTTCTTCCGCACACCATCCTGACAGGCGTCCTGCAATCCACGCTTGATGCACCTCTGGCAGGGCCTCTCATCGCCTTTGGAGAAGGTCAGTAGATTAACACGAAACCACCCATTAGGAGAATTACATACCACAGGTCAGATGGGCACGTTGACAGGCATAGCAAGCTCTACGAGCCTTCTTTCGTCGAGGGCGCGAAGGATCTTTGGCATTGGAACCATTGGCTTGTTTTGGCTTTTGAGGTTTGACTTGCTGGTCGGCCATTGTTTCGGTCCCACTATCATCGGGGGAGGGCGAACGAGAGTGGCCATCCTCGACATCTGAGGCCGTCATATTGTTATAAGCAGACCATCAAGAGAATTGTCCAACGATGCAGGGTGCAAGGTGGCTTGCACACGAACGCCAGTAGTGACACCCGATTCAAGAGGTTCTTGAGGCGACTGAGATGGCGACCAGGATAGAAAGTAGGCTCATCCAAGTCGAATGACAGCTGAAGTCTCCCTGGTCGTGCAGAGTCACGTCAAACACCCTGAGGGGTAGAGACGCAGGCTGAGGGTAGTCTGTGACGAGACCTCGCACTCGCACTGCGCAAGCAGGAAAGGTCGAGGGGTATTGTGGCAGATGGAAGCCGAGTGGAGAGTAAGTGTCCCCGAAGGTAGAGTAGGACGGCGGCGCAAGATTGGATGTGGAAATATAGATGGGTCCTGGACCAAACAAGCTGCACAGTCAAATAAGAGGGAGGATGTTGTGCGACATATGCTGGTGTGACAGAGGTGGAGCGGCTTTTGCAGAGAGAATGCTTCTATCAAGACTCAAGGATCGCAGAAACTGGCTCGTTCGAGTTGATTGGATTCGCGAATGGCTTGCAGGTCACCAAGGTGGGAGGGATCAACGGAGATGTGTTGGAGTGGAGATTTTCGACGCGGACCAGAGGGTCAAATAGTAATCGAGTGGCAGAAAGTGAGCTTTTGCGATGCTCACAAAAGCTGCGAGGGACGTGAGGTAGGTACGCGTTGTCGACAAAGCATATCCCAGGTTGGTGAAAGAATAAACGTGAGTGGTGTTGGGTGTTGGTGTTGGTGATTGCAAATGCGGGCAGCTGCAAGGCCGGCCAGGCTCTTGGGATGCGGAGTCGAGGTGGGAAGGGAACTTGAAGGTCAAGTTGACGATGATGGGGAAGGAGCCGAGCAGTGGAAGTCACAAGTGGAAGTGGCGTTCAGGCTGGTCGTGTCATGTCACGGGTTCCAAACTGGAGCCGAGGACAGAGCCGGTCATGCTCGGCGGATTACTGAATCAGTGGGGGATCCTTCTGCCACGAGAGAGTACAAAAGAGAGTTGGGAAAACAGGAAAACAAAAGATGGAAATCAAGTGAGTAATAATTGCAAATTTAGTCGAGGAAGGTGCGATGCAAACTACTCAGTCAAAGGCAGGCACAGTTGCAGGTCGAAGCGCAACACAGGGTTGGGCATTATTGGGTGATGAGGATGGGGATGGCAGGGACCACCTTGAGCTCTAGTTTGCGATGTCGTAAGAGGGAGAGCAGTAGCGACTACCGTCGAGACAAAGAGGGCTACAGGGACTTACGATTCTAGCTGTCAATTGTTCTACTTCGTAGTTAGCAAGGAGCCAAAGGGGTCAGCCTAACCAGTCCCTGTTAGCGCCCATAAGCTAAGTAGCTCGTGCTGTTGCGACCGCCCGCCGCCTGCTGCCCGCTCGGTGGCTCGGCCACTGCATCTTCGATCGAGGGACGAACTCCGCCTGGACCGCGGCACATCTGACCCCACAATCTCTTGATCCAAGCCCGGATGGAGGGGCACTTGTCTCCAAAGCGGTTGCTGGGCGCCAACCACACTTATGCACTCGGGCTGTTGATGCTTTAACTACCTAGGTAGCAAGCGCCCCTAAATTGGGAAATTCAACTTGTGAGCATCTCTGCACACCTACCTGGGTACCCGTGGCTGACGTGGTAGCCTGGTAGCCTCTAGACAGGCCGAGCAAAGTTGGCCAACAAGTCAGGAACAGCCGCCCGAGGAAGTCGTATTCTGCACCCCATAACTCAGATTTTCCGGCGGGGATGTGGTTTCATTTTCATCGACAACTGTCATATTATGAGCACTTTGACCCCTTACTCCGTCCTGGGCCGTCGTGTCCCACTCGCTCGCAGATCCGGACCATGCCTGTCTCTGGAGATCAAGCTCGTCACTGGCAGCACAACCAGCTAATTCAACCTCCAAACTTCCTTCTTCGCTTCCACTACACCGCTCTAAGCTGAATTTCGTTGGCTTTAGGCAGCAAATCACTCAATTCTGCACTGCCGAGGCTCCATTCTCCACGTCCACGGGCACCCTCCCGAATGAGGCTGCCCGCAATCTTCCGAGATGACCGGAATTCACCGGCAAAGGCTGTCAGCTTGTAAGTGCTATTCAAAACCTTCTCATTGGTACGTCGTGCACATACAGATGTATGCCATCTAAAACGCACAACCCACCGAACAGCTAAGTCAAGAACAGCGGTCTAGTACCACTGACCACTGACCGGCGTCTGCTAACGCATGTCAAAACATCTCGAGCCAGAAACGAGATGCACTGCTGTTCGGCAGTTGTCATGGGTAATTTGTCCCTCGTCCAAGGGATTCAACAGTACTGTACAGGATTCGGGTGCAACAATAATAACAAGATCCGGGTCATACTCTGCCACTGAATCCATTGACTGTCAAATCTATATTGCAATCTTGCCCGGGCCGGTGACTGCTTCACCGTATGCCAATACAAGAAATCACAATACTCCTACTGCTGGGACCAACCGGGCAAAGGAGGCTGTTTCATTTAAAATAGCACCACGTGCTCCCCTGTCGGATGCCGTAAGCCCTTCATGCGAAGTAGGACAGGAAACATCAAGCCAAGTACTTTTCCTTTGCCTTCTCACTTGACATTTTAGTTCCCAAAGACGGTTCCCCTGTCCAAACTTTCAGCCTCGGTGGTGCGCCTCCAAGCAATGCCTCATGACTGGTGATCTTGAGGATCTTCGACTCCTTTGGCATGCATGTCCCATATCCATGACGTGATGGTTCCCGAGGCATAAGATCCTGACATTGCCCCCCACGCCTGACCAGTAGATCTCCTCCTTCCGATCTGCCTGCATCATGGAGACTCAAAGGTACATAGGGACAACTTGGCTAGAACCGGCCAGTTTCCAAACCCCCTTATATGCTTTCACCCTTTGGCAGTGCTGAACCGACTCCTGGCCCTCAATCGCTTGCCATAAATGAAGAATATATACGGGAAAGGCGCCATCACGAGACACAAAAAGGCCAAAAGCGTGGTGGCCCAGTGGAAGTCCAATTTCCGATACATCTGAACCCCAAAAAGAGGGAAAGCTCCCGCGAAACTGGACCGCGCAAACGAGTTGGCTGACAATGCACTCGCTGCATACAATGGGTACGCCTCCACCAGAAATGTAAACACTCCGGAAAAGACGAGGATGAGTCCAAACCCAAATAGCCCAATGGCGATCTCAGGTACAATCCAATGTACCGAGGGATAGATCGTCCAGGCAAATAAGAAGAGGCCCACGACGCAAAACGGAGCTCCCACGACGGCGGGCGCAAGTCGGAACTCGGGCTCAGACTTGAGTTCTCCAGTCTTGATTTCGTTGTTCCGGACCAGTCGAAGATAATTTCGCTGCCATAGTGGGTCGGAGCTGATCCCCAGTATCATCCCGATAAGGAGTCCAACAAACGATAGACCAACTTGATGTAAATCGAAACCATAAATCTCTGTGAAGACAAGGTTAAAGGCCCCGAAAAACAGGTAAAGTATGCCGAGTAGGATCGAGGAAAACAAACACAAGTTGAAACACATCGGGTCCAGGAATAGCAACAAAAATGGCCGGTAAAGAGATCTGAGCACAGTCATCGTGACCGACCGTTCACGGATTTCCATGGGTGCTTTCCATCTGGGTTCACCCGTTTCTTTCCTCATCAGCCTTGCCTTGTTCCTCAACACCACAGGCATGTATGTCTCGGGGATCAGGAAGATCATGCACAACAGCATTACGCCCGACCAGATGAGGAGGACATAATATGACCAACGCCAGGAGGCATATTGGTTGATAAAGCCACCTATGATCGGTCCGATGCTGATGACCAGTTAGAACCAGATATCTTGTCATTCGAAGGGATTTCCACAACTCACCTCGGACCTAGAAACGGAGCCGCAGAGTATATCATCATCGGCGCCTGAAGTTGATCATGATTAAACATGTCACCGACGGTCCCTCCGGCGACTGACAAGAACGCACTGCCCGCGAGACCATCGAAAAATCGAGCAACCAACATGGTCGCGAGATTCTTTGCGACGGCACACGGAATGAGCCAGGTGGTGAAGAAGACGTACGCAACGATGTAGATGGGCCGTCGACCATAAAACTCGGACAGAGGGCCCAACAACATCGGGCCGATCCCAAGGCCAAAGACGAATGTCGCCAGCCCAATCGTCGCCTGGAACCGTGTCGTCCCAAATTCAGCGTTCATTTGTCCTGTTGACGCAGCACCGTCAGTACGTGCACTCGATAGATTCCCCATTGCTCCTCACTCACCATAAGTAATGGTATACAACGACGATGTGCACGTGACACACAGTGCGCCAAAAGCCAGGACAATTACAATCATCCACTTCCTCCCCGGCTTGAGATTCTTGGGGTTCATGGGATCGTCGGCGCCATCCCAGGCGACTTCGAATCCTTTCTCCCGAAGTTCGACGTCCTGCTGTTCGACATCCTGCGGTCCATCCGTGCCATCTTCGCCTTCTGCGTCCGGCTCGCTGAAATAGCCGTGTCCATCAGTGTATGACCTCGTGGGGCGGAGGCTTGAAAGGCCACTGTGTTGCTGAGTGCGGTTCGTGACCATCGGCGTCAAGGTATTTGATGATGATGCATCTAGAGGACTTTGTTTCTCACCACTGTCTTCCACTGTGCGTGGTTGTGATCTCGTAGTCGGCTGAAGATGTGGGAGTTGCGCCCCCACTTCCTTCTCCAATTCGGGTCGAAACGCCATCATGATCAAAAAAACCCTTCCTCGTACTCGTATACAAATCGTCACCCAGGCGATCACGTCACGACTCTACCCTGTGTAGAAGTATTGAACGATATTCTAGCAGCCATGGCATCCAAGGATCAAATGAACATATAAAGGATCCAAGGGATGCAAACAGACTAATGAACTGTAGATAAGTGGTTGGGCAGCTTCGTACATACTATCCACCTGCCGTCACCGATGTAGGCTCGTACAAAAAGAGCCCCTGCCTGCAGGCAAGGCAAAAAATACAATTGATAATCGGGGCAAGGGTTTTCGGCAATTGACTTCCATCGAAGAACCCGTCTCCACAATCTGTGGTCTTCAGATGCTTATCATTTATCATCATTTCCAGCTCTCGGGGGCATCGGGGTGAACGTCACAATTTATTACTTCATTGTACATAGTGGGCGACCTGGAGTGCGGAACACTACCTAACGTAAGGAGATTGCTGAAGTAGTTAGTGTTCGAGCACGTATGGAAGGATATGAACAAGCCTTCGATGGCATTATTGACGTTTACAGGGACTGATTTGGGTCGACGAGTACGGTGTCGGCGAGCTTGGAAATTTCCCCCGGTTTCGCAGACCTCTTCGCCTCACCGTCCGAATTCGATACCTGAGTGTCTGACCACTTACGTAGCGTGACGTCCTTCACGAGTGTCTTCGTCAGTAGAATAGTAATGATGCTCCAGGCCTGTACGCTCTTTTATAGATCTTAGATGGCTTAATTAGAAGGCTTGTCTTCGAAAAGTACAGCATTGCGGACGCTGTTGCGTTATGTGCTGGAACAATTGTCCGACATGAGGCGTTTTAAGGCAATTATAGACGTGGAAATGGATGCAGAAACAGCTTGACATTTCCGCTTCCACCACTACTGCTCTCTACGAGCTCTTGGAATACTGGATCCACGTCTACGGACCGCTTGAAGTAGCTTCCTAGCCGATCTCAGCACCGAATTGGAAGTCTCAAACTAGAAAAAACATATAGACCTCTTCAGAGTCCCAACGCAAAAAGAGATTGCCTCCAACAAGAATTGAACTTGTGATCTTCGCATTTTAAGCATTGAGAAAAGTATGTCTTTTCTAGTGGTACAAGTGCGACGCGTTACCACTGCGCCATAGAGGCATTTAGACCGTCTCAAACGGTCCTGCATGGACATTTCGGGAAAATTTTGAGTGGTTCAATTAATATACTGAAAAAAAAATGACGTATTTGGGACTTTACAACTAGGGCTATTTAGGCTAGATCTAGAGTTTCTTTCACTAATCTAAAGTAAATACGAGTAAATGGTATCGTATCAAGTCTAGGTAGCTTTAAAGGGTAGTCTTATTGGTGCCTTTTCTCGTGGATTTTCCTTACCCTCGCCTGACTCCTTTCCCTATTAGCTTTCTAACCTGTACTGGTGTCTTTTCCTATGTTGGTTGCTTTCCTTCCTGCCCCTTGTCCAGTTCTGCTGCGAGACCTTCTGCCTGCTCGATGTCTTGAACCATTTTCTCGGAGCTCTCGCGACTATCTTTGACCTTGAGCATGAGGTGGCGGATATTGATTTCAGCCCTTCTTGCTCCCAGCTCTTCTTCACAGTCCTCTTCAAGTGCTGACTACCGCAGTTCATTAGCCGCAACACCTTACCAAGCTCAGGCTCGTATGAGGTTAGCCCTAAGAAGTTTATCACTGTAGATCGACCCTTAACGATCAGACCTAGTAAAGTTGCACACCCCAGGTAAACAGCGAGCAAAGTCTTGTATCACCGTCCAACAATACAGATTCGGTGGCAGGATTGATCCTACCGACTCTCCAGCTTGTTCAATCAAGACTTTATGCATTTCCAGTCGAAAAATGGAGTCGAGTGTTCTACCAGTAGACAGTCAGGCTATAGACCGGCTTCAATCAGATACATGTACAATTGCCTTTGAGGTCTTAGCGTTTGATAGGAGTTTATTTTCTGCCGAGCCTCTTCGCGTCCGTCTCTATTTAACACCTGAGCACCGTCAATGTCTCAACCAAGTAGTAGCGTGGAGCGGTTGGGGAAACCCCTCAGGTGGTTGTGGAAGGAATACATAGCGTCCATCGTAGTGTTCACGAAATATGTGGTCCGTCATCGTCGTGCGTAGATTGGAGTGGTTGCGAGACAGGAGGTATTTCCGCCGGGTGCTCTTCTGGAAGTGGGCTTGAAAGTGGTCGGCTACTATGCGATTGTTCTGCTCCCTCACTTCCTTCATCATAAATGTTATCATTCTCGTCACCGTCGCTGCTGAGGTCTCCGGCACCGTTGATGGCCCAACAATCTGGATCTTCGGCGCCCGTTAAGAGTGTACGCGTATAGTCTAGGTGACTTTGGGACCGGATTTCACCATGTTGCCTTGTTTCCGCGTAATTCCAGGTCGACAACGATAGCATGCTTGTCGCGGAGATGGCGAATCAGGGCAGCCTTTCCGCCTCGGATTTCTATTTTAGCGCCTCGGATCCATGATCGACAGTCGGAGAAGTTGCAAGATGTCGGTCACGGGGCAGTTTCAACAACCGCTGCATGCCCTGTCGTGAGAAGCAGACTTGGCCAATCTCTGAGGAGCTGGATTAGGCTCCGGTTGTAGCTCAGGTAGAGGCTCGGTCAAAGCGCAGGTTAAAGCAGCCTTCGCTCAGCCTCTAGGATCAAACTGTACAAGGCAATCAGGGGCTTCGTCCTCGAGTAATCTAGGTAGCTCATTATTAATTCCCCCTTCCCAGCTACTTCGTCTCTCTTGCATGGCGACGATCTACCTCTATTTTGGTAGTCAGCATAGATGTGTCGTCAGGCCTTCAGGCTCAGCCAAGAGGGATTCGTACAAGGCTTCGTACAACCTCTCAGGCTTGCGGGTGTGAGTTGCTTGATGATCCCAGTATAGCCGCACGCTCCGGCGAACAAGATGCATGCGTTGTACGATTGCGGTGATCTGGAGGTGCTTACATATGTGTATATGCGCGTTGATTGCAACGTTCCGCTTCGGTCATCTGGCTAAAGGTCCAGGCGGATTAAATGGACTATGCCTGGGGAGGACAAAGATAGGTACAATTCCGATGAATGACTACCTAGGAAGTCTGTCGTATGCAACTCAATTAAACACTTGAACTTCAGGCATTTGACCAAGACCACCACCTTTGCTGTTGGGGCTCTTGTTCGCATCACCGAGCACGCCTCCAGCACTACGGTCCTTTACATGCTGTCGCAACATCTTCAAAATCTCACTGTCCTTCCATCGTTGTGGCACGGGTCGATATGCAGGTTTAAATGCGCCAACGGTCTGTGCCCATTCTCCACTTCGTGGCGCCCCTTGTCTCCAGGCATCGGTTTCTTGGGTCTGTCCGGGATTCGCAGGTGATGTGTAGGCAGTGTCCTTGGTTTTCTTGTCGGTAACAGCCCCCTCGGCATATTCGAGTGATGTCGGCGTGGGAGTTTGAGTGGCCCAGTAGTATATATCCCAGTCGTTTTCGTCGAGGAAGCTATCGTATATTTGGAGCTGCTCCTTAGTCATGGACGAGAGATTGGTGGCCGCAAACGTGGAGAGCAGAAGATCCGACTCTAATGTCCCTCGCTTCCTGCTTTGGTCTGTCAATGTCTAGTGTCAGCTATATGTTCAAACTTCAATTCAACGTGCAGCGTATCTTGGTGCATTAGGGTGTGCGTCACGGACATAATAATCTCGCTCTCATGGTGGTTGTATCTTCTCCGGTTCTTTTCAAGGGTTCCACTCTGAAAGATATGCCTTCCATTTCACCAACGTCATATTCGGACGAGCTTACTTTGTCGGGCTTACTCTCCTGTGTTCCGCCTGTCAACTTTTCCGTTTTTTCTGGAATGTTGTCCTTGGGTGTATAGTTTGGGTCGACCGAGCTGATTAGGTCCGGTGGTGCCTTGTCCACGCCAACAGTGGGAATTTCGTTGCTGATTGTCGAGGCAGTATTTGTCAAATGAGGGTTGTTAGGCTTTTCTTTCTGGTATTTGCGATGCTCGTCTGCCGTGGAGTGAACTCGTTCGTTGGTTGACGAGGAAGCACAGCGACGCGACAGAGGGGCTGTAACACTTCTGTTGAGCAGCGATCGGGAAAAGACTCTGATAGGATTCATAGTGGGCTTTGACAATCTGCAGAGTGTATTGAAAAGAAGACGGAGACGAGATCCTAGTCAATTGATGGAGAGGAAGTAGCTGCACTTTTTATTGACATCATCGAAGTTGCACCGAGGAGGGAGCCAGAACCCATCCGAGTCACGTGACATACACCCATTCCTCCCCCTTTCCAAGCTCGCTTAAGTGGGTAAGGAAATTCATTCCTTCGTCGTACTGCTGTTCAAGCCTCCCTTGATCGGGTTTGAGGTGAGTATGGATGGAACCACATATGGAAGCGTGACAATCGACATGGAAAGGGGCTGAGGGAAACTGACTCCAACATATTGACAGTCAGGAAATTTGTAACTGGCGTACTCGGGATTCAAGCTTTGCTTCTAGCATCTAGTCTGAAGAGGAACAACTTTTCCTCAACTAGGAATAAATCCTGAAAGAGATTTTTTATCTTTCCAATTGAAACTTTTGGAGGGATGTACAAATCAACCACCCATTCAGTTCACCAGAATTGAGAGTTCTACAACCTCCGGTAGGGAACCGTAGGCTTATTACCCAGCAACTCATCAATCTCAGCCATGACCTTCTCATCCAACAAAGGCAGCAGATCCAACGCTTTCACTGACTTTGCGATCTGCTCAACTTTCGAAGCACCGGTAATGGCCGAACTGACTCTTGGATTCTTGATCACCCAAGCCAACGCCAACGTCGCACGATCCGTGCCCAACCTTTCCGCCAGCGGTTTCAACTTCTTGACCTGAGCGAGATTCTGCTGCCACTGCTCATTCCCATAACTCTCACGCTGGCTGGTCGTGAACCCCTCAGTCGCAGTAGCGATCCGACTATCTTCAGGAATGCCCTCGTCATATTTCCCTGTTAGGATGCCCGTCTTCAGCGGACTGAAAATCGTGAGGCCCAAACCATAATTCTCATACAGCAGCGCAAACTGTCGCTCGACTTTATCCCTCTCGAGCATATTGTACTGCGGCTGCTCCATGACGGGGCCAATGAGATTCAACCTCTCCGCGCACGCCCACGCCATGGCGATCTCCTCGGCGTTCCACTCACTCGTGCCCCAATACAATGCCTTGCCCGAGTTGATCAGATAGTTGAAGGCACGCACCGTCTCCTCGATGGGCGTGTTCCGGTCCGGTCTGTGGGCGTACAGCAAGTCGACATAGTCGAGCTGTAGTCGTTTCAACGACGCCTCGGTGCCCTCGATGACGTGTTTCCGCGACAAGCCGCCGTTGTTCACGGGATTGTCGCCGAACGCATTGCCCCAGTAGATCTTGGTCGAGATCACCAGGTCGTTGCGCTTCCACCCGTATTTCTTGATCGCCTGGCCCATGGATATCTCCGACTTGCCTTCAGCATACCCCTCCGCGCAGTCGAAGAAGTTGATTCCGGCGTCGTACGCCGCTTTCATGCATTCATGTGCGATCTCTGGTATCACAGGTGCTTGTCAATATCTTGGACTAGCCCCCTGTTTGTACGTGTGAAATCCATGTGTGATAAGTCACACTTACCGTCGCCGACAGAGCCGCCGTATGTAACCCTGGAGTCGTTGTTAGCATTTGCGCTTGGCAGTCATCTCGCAAAATGTGGAATTGTTCTGCTCACCATCCTCCTAACGATATGACAGACACCTGCAGACCGCTGCGGCCCAGAAATCTGTACTGCATTTTGGGGAGCTTGTCACCAGAAGTTGCCATGTTTGCCCTCTTTGGTCGGTGGTGTTTCAACAGAGCTTGTGTTCAGAATCTGAGAAGTAAAGACCTCGCTTTAGGAAATGACAAATTGAGAATTTATATCGCACACTCAATCAATCACTGACGCTATGACGCTCGTTCGATCAGTGAGGCTTGCAGTAGTCAGTTGGTCCGCTTGTGCCTGGTTAATAGCCGCAATGCAAGGTCCAACCCCGCCGCCGCTATTTAGCCGACTTTCCACCAGTGATGTTCCAGCGTCCTCTTTATCATTCTCGAGGACTATGACTCTTATTTCATCTTCTCGTGTCTCATTAGTCATATTTGGTCGACTGCTACCAGAAAAGTGCTCTTGGTTCTAAGGTTTAGGCCAGGAGTGAAGACATGAACACATGAAGATAACAGGGCTCGCTGGAATGATCGCTCGAAGTCGATATGATCGACATGTACAACGAGATTCGTCTCTGCTTAGCTCCGACCATTTTCCTGTTTCCCGACGTTGGGATTGCGACTCCTCTATGATTCTGAAGGGGTGGATACGGAGGTTACCCCTTAGATTTCGGAGTGAGGGTATGCTCGAGTTCGCATAATGATATCTAATATTTACTATATACTTGAAAATGGTTTGATGGTTATCCCAGATGCAAAGAGGTCATGCCCACGTCGATTTTGAGTGATGTGTAAGCACCGCCTGTGTAGAACGCCATCCAGTAGCCTTGCTTCGATAATGTAAAGTCTGAATTTGGTGATGGTGGTCGAAAGTGTTGGTTTTCGTGCTGTCAGTTGATCGCAGGGCTCGAGGAGCTTGTTGACGTCCCATATTGATGCTAGTTGTTGCTGTCATTTTCAGGGTTTAGGAATACTGTCGGTAGTAAAATTGTGATTCTTTCCTCGTGTGTCTAGCCATGATCTTCACGGCTGTCGTTGCAACGTGGTGGGAACTGTGGTCATAAGGGGAAGATGCGAGACTTCTGGTAGCCGTAGCTCTGATCCAGCGAACTGGTCCTCATGAGCCGGCCATTGCTTTCAACTTCTTACACCAGACGTCGAGAAACTCTGCAGACTTAGGCAAGACTGGAATGACCCAGAAAAAATGGGGCCAGCCGACCCACTCCACCAGGTCGGTGTCTACGCCTTGCTTCTGGCATTCTTCCGAGAAGAAGACACTTTCTTGATGAGTTGGATCTTTCGTGCATGCTGCAATGTAAGTCTTCGGTAGGAGCTTGATATCCGGGTGCAATAACGGCGAGTATAAAGGGTCTTCAGGTTGTGGAACTTTTAGCCATTCTGATTTCCTCTGGGTCAGCATCGCCTTTCTCCAACTGCGAGTTTCTTACCTCTGGCTTGTTGCATGATAGAGTTCCCAATCATCGGCGCATCAGAGTAGCGTTCGGGAGTATACCTGCTCTTGTAGTCCGATGGGAGCGCGAGAGGATCACACGACGCCATGCATGCAGAAACTAGTCCTGTCGGTTTGAGCTCCTCATTCGAAGAATACTTTAGTGCAACGCACGCGGCCAGGTTTCCACCAGCAGACCCGCCCATGACGAGTTTTCTCTTCTGATCTCCTCCATACTCTGCGGCTTTCGCGTTCATGAATTCATAGGCTGCGCAAACGTCATTCAGGCCGGCTGGATATGGGTTTTCTGGCGCAAGTCGATAATCTGGAGAAAACAGAATCACCCTCGATTTCTCGGCAATCGTTCTACACAAATGGTCTTCGCCTTCGACGCTGCCCGTGAACCAACCTCCAGAGTGGATGTAAAGTCCGACCGGCAAAGGTTTAGTCTCCCCAGCAGGTGTATAGATCCTCACTCTTTGAGTTGGAGTGAGTTGCACATCCTCAGAACGCACGGCATCGGTGGGTGGCGGTATGAATGGTGCTAGACCAGCAAAGATGCCAACGAATTTTTCACGTGTTTTCTCAATCGAGTCGGCCTCGATAACCACGCGCCCGCCCATCATTTGTTCGGCCTGTGACATTTAGATAAGGCAATTGACCAAGTAGTATGCTCGATATCATACCGCGAGCCATTGTGGGTCGAAAGGAGGAAGCCCCTCAGCCATTATAATGGAGGCAGTGTAACTCGACAAGGCTGTATACAAGACTGATAGTGGAAGAGGGAGGGGTAGCCAGATGATTGGTACCTAGGTAGACAGGGTTCTTTTGTCGTAAACGTGGACAATACAGTTGCAACATGAGTGTCTTGGTACAACCTCGTGGCGGGGTAATTTGGCGGGATACTAGAGTGGTGGGGTTTATCAACCGGCGACTCGGAGAGGAAGATATGTAGCAACTAAGGATCTCCCTACGATTAGAGTCTCACGAGTACGATCGTGCTGTTGATTTTGATCAAGGCTCCTGCATCATCCCTAACTCCATTGTTTGTCAACATGCTATATTACATACATAAGACAACAGAGAAATTAGAAGGTGGACAGAAGTAGTCAAGCATGAGTAGCTGCGTTAAAAATGGGACATTGAAGGTGCTTGATTAGACTGGCTTGCTCTGGTAGTGGGGGATATATCATACATTCATTCCGTCGTAGATGAGTTCTGTAAGTTTTTGAGTCATCACTCTGTGACTCTGGGCATAATGCCTTTCCAAGTCGTGAGATCCATCCTCCAGGCTGTGGCATTTAGTACGTACACGCCCTCAAAGCAGTAGGCTCAGAGGCTCATGTGACTCAGGAGCACACCCTGTTGGTTATCTTAGTGCCCAGCGACAAGGGAGGAGGGGTATCAGCCGAATGCCAGACACTGTAGTCATAAGCCAAATGGAAAATTAAGGCCGCTGACCGTAGACCACGTAGCTGATTCAAAAAGTTAGTACACCCATCGTCGAACTAAAGAAGCTCAAGACAACTCACAAGTCATACTGGCCATGGATTTTTCGATTGGTAAAGTCTTGTCGGATTCCGGCAAGGAAGATTTGAATTTCTTCATAGCTCCACGGTTGTGGTGCGTGCGGTAATGTACCCAAGCAAATAGCTTCTACTGCTTCCAGCATCTGCAATAAATTGAGAGCCCCGATTTCTTTCAGACGTCGGTCCTTTGGCCAGGTCCCTAGTGGTAGGTAGAGTTTGTGGGCCCGCACGTTCTGGAATCCGACTTCGTTCATCCAGCGCTCAAGTGAACCTCCCGGCTTCATGTCGAAGCCCTGTGCCTCTCTGGCGCCGCCACACATGGCGTGGAACTTAGCCATGTCGGACTCAGGAGGGATCGTGTTGTCACGCGAGTAGATGAATGTGTTCCAATCCTGAAGTTCGACCCAGCCACCACGCTTCGTGCAATTGAAAGCTTGTTGCACGAGCCGTGGCCAATCCCGAACCGCACCAGCGAGAAATCGAGCATGTACATAATCAAATGGTTGTGTTTCATAGTTCCAATCTTCTTCAATGTCGTCCACGATGAATTTGAGGTTCGGAGGAACCATGGTAGTTTGTGTTGGACTCAGATCGTTACCAATGACCTCTGAAAGTGGATGCTGGTCACTGAATTGGATCGGCCATATCCCAGTACCAGTGGCAATGTCAATGACCCTCTGTGGGTTGTCATTTATGGGCGCGAAGTAGAGGCGCTCGCCCATAGCTCTATAAATCAGTGCGTGATGGATGTCCAACCGTTCATTCTCTTTCTCATCGTTGGGAAGGGAGTACCTTCCCATCCTATACGCATGATACGTGCGACCATGGGCTTCCGGGAAGTCTGTTACTGATGAAGTCATCGAAGCAGTATATGCTGATATTTCATCGCCATAAGCCGAGTCGGTGTCAATCGAGTCGACTTCGAGGGTTGGAGTGGTTGAGAGTTGGTCAATGTTGGAAGGATGAGGGTCAACCGTGGGGTTCATGGATGATCGTGATGGTTCCGCGACCGAATACGGAGTATTATTGTTTGCTTCCTGCATGGCAATTCATTTATGCTGAATAGCAGTCTAAGCATAGTTCAAATTTTTGATTGTGGAAGAAGACATATGTCGCGTGGAAGGGTTTCCCAAGAGTTCCTCCATGACTGAACGTGTCGGGTGGGAGGAGGGTGTGATGATATCGCACAGATGATGTGCACCCGAGCTTTAAGCATGTAGGAAGCACAGGCCAAGCCAAGCCTGGAGGAATCGGACCACGTGGAATCTCCCCAATCGGATAAGACGTTCCCTGTACTCGGTACTTGCTCGATCCACAGTGCGATTACCGAAAAAAGGGTGGGTTTTCAAAGCTGAACACACCGATGAAGGATGTTGTCGAGACATTGACCTATGTAGCATGCCGTTTTGTTCCCGAGGAGATATGCACAAAGGTTGTGTTGCCTGGTATATCTGGGCAAATCAATCGCATCCATCCTTTCTCGGCGACTAACTTAGTGGCGTAGGTGGTGTACTGCCCACAAGGCGTTTTATGGGTCTCCATTGCACTAATGATCAACATCACCAGTGCGAGTACGAATAGGATGCATGTGTACACTTTATACCAGACAGAATTGATACATGGAATTATTGTCGTCGTACTTTTCCCCTTAACAATATATGCCGTGATGACGACAAGAGTGGCGGTTAGCAAGAAGAAGTAGAAGATGTTGACTGATAAATTGGTAGCCGTCCAGATCAGGTCGTTACTTGGGCGGAAATACAACAGATCAAGGACCCATAATCCGAGCATGGGAACGAGGAAAAAGACACGAACTGCAAGTCCTTGACGACCACTTGTGGGATGGAAGAGATCGTGAGAAGACGAACTCTCGTCTTCGGAAAGTTGTAACGAATACAAACTTCGAGTTGAGACAGTATGCACCTGAGTATCTGATTCCCCGGATGCGATCGCCGTTGTTGTAGTTGCTGCGGATTGTTGAATTTCAGACGAGTCGCTTGCCCGTGCTGCGGGAGCGATGAATCTGTCGTGATCCGTTAGTATCGCATCAGTGGCTGGGCCACTGGGCCAGTCACCGCAACTATATCCATGGGCATCCGACAGCCACAGGGCTGCAGGCAACCGAAGCAAGCCGAGAATGGCAAGAGGAAAGAAGATAGTATGTACCCCCGATGTCAATCCGAAAAGTCCCCCTTTCAGGCCTGCCAAGAGCGCATAACAAGCCTGAGCTCCTTGAAAAGCGATTACCACGGTCTTTGCTGTCGAGGTGGATGCCAGCTGGACTCGATTAGACTTTGAAAATCGAATACACTTTGTTCTAGTTTTGGTAATCATTGACTCTGACCCATCCCAATGAGACCCAGTCCAAAATTCAGCGTTGCTCGCAGCCATGTCGAGGGCAGTCCATGCTTTAGCACGGGCTCGACGATCAAAGATGACGAGGTATCTCCAAAGGATTGAAGTCGGATTATAATGGCACATCTGTGCCTGCCAATCTGGAGCCGGATTTTGGAGTATGACTGGTTCGGGAACACCAGCGATAATGTGAGCAACCAATGGAGCAAGACAGAGTGTCAGTAACGAGATCCATTCGGAAAAGTTGATCGACTGTGATTGATAGGTAAATTCGATACTTGACCGAGGTTGTACGGTCCGATCAACTGAGATTCGTCAACTTCAGCTGATCAGGTTGGAGTGAGTCCAGGTCATCTCACCACTAACCTGTGAAGGGGTTTCCCATGTCGAATGCATGGTGCGATGAGAGCAAGAGAAAGCACAGGGCTAGGCGGACATGAGCAGAAACATGGCTTGAACCGAGTACCACAAGAGCATATGATACCTTCAATGATGAAGAGCTCGGGACAAGAATAGGGAGAGCCATTTATCAGTGAAAAGTATAAGTGAGCTCCTTGGTACTCTAATTCTCGTATTCGTCTTACCCCACTGCAGGCTAAGCAGGAAGCAGCGGATTTCATAAAACTTTGATAGTGGGACATGAGACTCGCCCCTGGTTGACCGTGTGTATCATAGTTGCGTGTAGGTTTGCTGGAATATGATGCACAGCAGACGCACAAGTGACTGGCCGTGGGATTTATCAAAGTGGATGCGGAATAAACAAGGAATGATCTACCTCATCGACACATACCTGGACGGGCAATTTTAAGCAGATTTCCTCTCGCTTACCTCTGATCGCAGGAGGGAGTGGCTTTCCTAAGGCCAAAGCGCGTCTGAATAACCCACGACGTGTGACTTGCTGCTTCATGTAGATTGCGTTGGTGTTTAAAGGACAGGACAACTCCGAGAGAAGAATATCTTGCAGTGGTGGTTCACTGCGGCAAGCATTTTGTCGGATAGTAGCGAGCGTTGATATGAGTTGGACTAAACTCCATTGCAACGAGGGCCAGTCCAAAACTCAAGAGCATCTACCTAGGTAGGTAGATATAACGAGATAAATCTTGACATTGGTAGGCATGCAAAAGGCTCCTTTGGGGGCAGAATTCACCTAATCGCGTTTGTTGCTAAGTACTCTACCCTCGACAGTGGGAGCCTTGCCGAGCCTTGCCACGCCTTGTCAGGGATTACGGCGGGCTGCATGCCCATGAGAGGCAACACCTAATCTAAATCTTGGCGTTCTGAATTTCCTGCCCACAGATAATCCGGACTGGCGAACTGCGAAAGTTGAAGGCACGTCGAGTCAAACCACCACTCAACTTCAACCCTCACATATCCCGCATCTTCAAGCAACCATGACTGAACAACTTATTCAACGTGGTACCCTTGAAGGCCACAGCGGTTGGGTCACCAGTCTCGCGACCAGCTTGGAGAAGTTAGTGCATTGAACCCGAAAATCCAGTCCCAATCTTCATCGCAACCTCCGCTAACTGAATTGCGCTTTTTAGCCCTAATATGCTGTTGTCGGGTTCCCGAGACAAGAGTTTGATCATCTGGAACTTGACCCGCGACGAAGCTGCCTACGGATACCCTAAGAGATCTCTCCATGGCCATTCTCACATCGTTTCCGACTGTGTCATCTCCTCCGACGGTGCCTATGCTCTCTCTTCTTCGTGGGACAAGACTCTTCGATTGTGGGAACTGTCAACTGGCAACACCACCCGTACCTTCGTCGGCCATACCAACGATGTTCTTTCCGTTTCCTTCTCCGCAGATAACAGACAGATTGTTTCTGGCTCCCGTGACCGAACGATCAAGCTGTGGAACACCCTCGGAGACTGCAAATTCACCATCACCGACAAGGGCCACACCGACTGGGTTTCGTGCGTGCGATTCTCTCCCAACCCTCAGAACCCCGTGATCGTCAGCGCTGGATGGGACAAATTGGTCAAGGTAAGAAACCTTGCTCTCTAAATACACGCTGCCCAAGATGCTATTCACTTTTTGTATTTGCTACTTCAGAGCCCCTCGGGCTATGAGACAATCATTCACCAATGAACTGAGGCACAGTCATTGAAATTCCCACGAGAACACTCATTGCTTGGTAGTCACACCTTGAGTACTAACTTGCTGTTCTACAGGTCTGGGAACTTGCCTCTTGCCGTATTCAAACCGATCACATCGGCCACACTGGCTACATCAACACCGTCACCATCTCTCCCGATGGATCGCTCTGTGCCTCTGGTGGCAAGGACGGTACCACCATGCTCTGGGATCTCAACGAGTCCAAGCACCTCTACTCTCTGCAAGCCGGAGATGAGATCCACGCTCTTGTTTTCTCCCCCAACCGATACTGGCTTTGCGCTGCTACCACCTCCTCCATCACTATCTTTGATCTCGAAAAGAAGAGCAAGGTTGACGAGCTCAAGCCTGACTACGTCGAGAAGGGCAAGAAATCTCAAGAGCCTTATGCCGTCAGCTTGGTCTGGAGTGCTGATGGGCAGACTCTGTTCTCTGGTTATACCGACAACAAGATCCGTGCTTGGGGTGTTATGTCAAGAGCATAGATGACTAGAATGATGGTGGGACGGGAGAAATGAGATGACGTGGTGAAAATGGCGGTTGGCAAAAGTGAAAATGGAGAGTTGATACTGGGAAACCTCAAAGAAGGAAAACCAGTCGCTAATTCCACCAAACACCAGCGGGAACCTGTTTATTAGCCATAACCATCATCCACGATGGCCGGAGCCGGCGCATTTGAGAAGGTGTGCATTGTGCTAAAAATTCCACAAACATGGCACGAGGAAATGATCAATACCAATCAAAAAAATGTAAAGCCTTTTCGCCCTAAGAACCAGAGACTTTCTCGCCCATTGCTCGTGATAACTTAGTGTCTAGTCTTCAACAACCATAGGTACTTCCTCCTATGAAGCACTCTCCTTGACCATACTCCTAGCCCTAACCCGCTCCTCGGGCTTCAACTTGTCAGCGACCTCGCCACCGGACTCGAGCGTCTCCTCCCACTCATCATCATCCATGTTCATAATCATGCAGATCTGGGTGCAGCGCAAGAAGGCCTCGCGGAACGAATATTTCTGGCCCTTCACCACGACCTTGACAATCTCATTGACATCATGCTCGAGCCGCGACGCACCCACCTCATTGACCCGTCCATGGTACGTCCACAGGCGGCTCTCGATCAACTTGGCGAGCCGCGCGATCACAAGCCCTAGGAGCGTGTCGAACGTGCGCTCCGTCATGATGCGCCCGATCGGCTTCGTCAGCGCGTCCCAGCCCAGTTGGAACCGCATGCGCACCTCGTCAGAGAAATAGCTGTCGTTGTCCCCGTGGGTGGCTACGCCGTCCGAGGTTTCCAGACCTTGTTGCACCAGGTCCGAGAGCTGCTCTTTGCTCAGGTTGTAGTCTGTGTCGCGGAACGCGTCCATCAGGATCGGTCGCAGCCGCGGCCGCATCACGTTCGTGTTGATCACGTCGATGGCGTCGGTGATCACAGCTGAGGATTTCTCCGCGAACGAGCTGGTCATCGCGGTCAGGGTGAGGGAGACGGTGGCAGCTTCGCCAGGCGCCGGGTAGAGGTCTTCGAGTAGTTGGTGTGATGAGTTGGTGGTTGGTTGTGTCCGGGCCCGCACGATCTGGTCGACGTAGTCTTTTGCGACGTCGAGGTTGTTGATCAGTACCAGGAAGGAAACGATGGTTGCTTCTGGCGGGAGTTGTCCTGGGATCGCGGATTTCGGATAGCTCTCGTCCCGCATCTTGCGCTGCTCCATGCCGATGAAGTCCGAGTTGAGGATACGGTCGAGAGTGGGGATGACGTTGGCGACGACGGCTTTTTGAGAGGTTGCCAGCGACTGCTGGAGGATCTTATTGACAATGTACATGATGTCTTCGATTGCGGAGGTCACGTGTGGTGGGTTCGAGTTGAGTGGTCGATGAGGGTTGAGGGAGAGATCCGGTGGTGATTCGTCGAGCTGGAAGGCTTTCTCCACGGAGCGACGGAAAAAGAAAGTCGTCATGGTGTTGAAAGGTGTGAGGACCTTGTCTTGGATCTTCTTCATCAGGCTCGAGTTGATGAGGAATGGTGGGACTTCCGGTGTTTCGTCCTCGCCACCTTTGGATGGGTTGTGGCATTTGTTGGCCACGAAGCGGGTGTACAGCGACCATTTTCCGAGCATCAGTGCCATCTCATTCAAGAGAGCGTCGACTTGTTTCATGTCGACCGACTCATCTTCGCTGGCTCGTCCTGGCGCAGGGGAGTTTGACCGTGGAGTGCCCGCTGCGCCTCGTTGAGCGGGCATGAAACTCTGGACGAGGAACATGAACGCGTATGATCTGATGTCGGTGAGCTGCCGGTCGATTCTTCGCTCGTCGGCCCAGGTGTCGAGAATAATGCCTCCTTGCATATCAGCCTCGACCTGTAGACGCTCGATGACTCTTGTCATCTTTCCAGGACCGTAGTGGTGTTCAACAAGACTACCGTGACCGTCAATGATTTGGGCAATATGCTCGAACAACTTGGTCAATGCGTTGGCATAAAAAAAGCCGTCTTTGCTCTGATTTCCTCCAGTGCCAGCGTTGAGATTGGTCCTGGCACGACTGGCCACACCTTGGCAGACATAACGACCGTACACGTCAAGCCCGACATCTGATCGGCTAATGAGAGGGAACAACTTGAAAAAACGAGTGATTCTAGCACCGTCATTGTCCTTGACTGCCTTTTCGAACTCTCTCAAGAACAGATTGCAAAGAGATTCTGAGGCAGCTTCAAGTGTAACGGCAGGTGAATCTGGTACTTCTGCCGTTGGGACAACTCTGGCGGCGAACGGTCCGTCAATGACCTCCCGGGGGATTTTCGAGGCTCGACTCAGATAGCTTGCAGCCGTTTCCCAGTCTTGAGCCGCACCCATGGAGCCTGAGACACCGAGCACGCATGCTTTCAATTCTCCTACTTGCTCAACGACCGTCAAAGTGGCTTTGACGCGTTCCTGCTCGAGATCAAGCCGCTTGACAGAGTTTGAAATTCGTTTCGCATTGGCAGCGGCGTCTGATAACATGCCATTGCTTATTGCCCGGGCTTTAGATGCCTGAGTGGTGGCATTGGCACGAAAAAGATCAAGACGTCCAAGTTCTCGTTGGAGGTCTTTCTGTCCATTGATCAGGGCGTCTAACTGAGTGGTCACCGTGGCCTCCTTGTGATGTAGCTCGGCTAGGGCCGCACGGATCTCAGAAACGGATTTTGCATTGTAGATGCTGATTGTTTCTGAGTCTGGCTCTGGTGAAGTATGGCCATTTATAGCCATGGTTGGTTCCAATTGTCATCAGACATCAAGGGACTATGCTCAAAGACACTCTGATCCAAACAAAACCTCCTGGCCCCTGAGTTGGGTCTATCTGGTCACACGTTTTGACATTTCCCCATCTTGATGTGGTGTCAACTTTCGCGAAATAGAGACGTCATCTAGAGGGTAAATATACCACCGTATCATTTCGGTGGAGTATTGACCCACAGCCACATTTCTTCCAACTAGATGAGAATAGAAGTGGCGTATCTCTGTGGCGCGGGGTAGCGAAATCAATATCAAAAACTCCCCTCACTGTTGTTGCAGCGTTATTTGTCTGATTGTGCGATTGAGTCATTGTCGAGTCTCGAGTTACATATTCACGTTCTTACCTACATTCAATATATCATATTCGAGCAACTCTAGCGCGTTATAGAGCATCATCTGCTTGCAATTGTGCCCTGTTATTGTGCAATATTTTCCAGTAACGAAGCGCAATCATAGGCCGCCGCCGACGAGATCGCCATCCGAACCCACGCGCAGGTCGCTGGAAGATGGGCAATGAATCATCCACTCCTGTAGATGACGCTGTGCCTCCGACAACACTGCACGGTCGAACGATAGAAGCTGTTGCCAGATACATTGAGGAGAAGGATGTTCATAATATTGTGGTCATGGTAAGATCCGTTCTCCACAAGGCTAGGCCAACTCATTAACAAATGCTAGACGGGGGCCGGTATCAGCACTTCTGCCGGCATTCCCGACTTCCGATCCCCAGAGACAGGCCTGTATGCAAATCTGGCACGTCTGAATCTCCCATATGCAGAAGCAGTTTTCGACATATCATACTTTCGAACCAATCCACTCCCGTTCTATGCACTTGCTCATGAACTGTTTCCTGGGAAATATCGACCGACAGTAACACATGCCTTCATCAGCCTGCTCCATAAGAAGGGAAAGCTGCTTCAGCTTTTCACACAGAACATAGATTGTTTGGAAAGAGAAGCAGGGGTGCCAGGGGAGAAGATTGTCGAAGCACACGGCTCATTTGCCACGCAACGATGCATTGAGTGCCACACGGAATATCCGGATGATAAGATGAAGGAGATGGTTATGAATAAGGAAGTTCCACACTGCGTGAGGAAATCATGCGATGGGCTGGTAAAGCCTGACATTGTGTTCTTCGGCGAGGCATTGCCAGAGGCGTTTCATCAGAAACGAGGCTTGCCGGCTCGTGCAGATCTAGCGATTGTCATGGGAACAAGTTTGACAGTCCAGCCATTCGCGAGTCTGCCTTCTTTCGTCAGAGAGGAAACACCTCGAGTCCTCATCAACTTAGAGAGAGTCGGTTCATTTGGCAGCCGACCAGACGACGTCCTTTTATTGGGTGACTGTGACGAAGGAGTGCGTAAGTTTGCCGATGCTTTAGGCTGGCGAGATGAACTCGAAGAACTCTGGGACTCCACCAACCCCAACAAGGACACAAAGAAGAAGCAGCAAGAACCACCAAAGACTCGGCAAGAAGCATTGGATGACGAGGTTGAGAAATTGACCAGAGACATTGATGCTTCACTGAAATTGTCAAGTCAGGCGAATGAAAGAATAAGAAGTGAATTGGAAAAGCCTAGCTCTACAGTCACTTCAGATTCACAGTCGCCTCCCAATTCAGTCACCCGCGACGAAGTCACCTCAGATAAAGTGACCACACAGGCAGCCACCGATCTCGTTCACGTCTTTCCACATTTAAAAGAAGATCGATCGGACAAACCTTCTCTTTGATTTCTTTCCAAACACCCTTCCTCTTCTCATCGATGGGGAAGTGATCTTGTGTTCCATGCCTCTCCAGGAGCACTCTCCCCGACTCCTCAACTATTTCAACAAGCTCTCATTGCTCCATTGTCTATCGTGACAAGTGGATTGCGTTGTCCTTACGACCACGGGTTTCCCCTTCGACGGTAAGTGATCTTCTCATTGAGTCACGGAACCTCTCTTGATGTGGTGACTCTAACTATCCAGCAGAATATTGACCCAAGTCCTCTATCTTTGCACGTCAGACACCTTCTAAAACTCTCACCATCCGCCTGTCAAGTCTGTTACCATGTCTTCAATTCCCTCTCCATCTCCACGAGGAAAGGCCAATGGTGGCATCTTCAGCCAGAAGACTCTACTGATTGTCGTTGGTCCTAAACGAGTACCATTCCACATTCATCCGATCCAACTCTCCAGCACGGCCTTCTTTGAGGTACATGGCGATCCAAAGACAACTGTGATGACACGAGACGGGGGAAGTTCTGAGGCCACACTCTCACGACATGCCACTCCAGCATCGGAGGTCAAAGAGGAGCCAGGCTCACGCTCTCCAACACTTGGACCTCGATCAGAAAATGACACTGAACCTCATTACCACCTCATCGGTCAAGCCTACACGGCAGAAGCCTTTGAAATGATTGTCAAGTGGCTCTATAATCAACCACCTAGTGTCCCACAAACAAGAGAAGAATGCAAGATTGCGCTTCGGGCCTACCTTCTCGCACTACGTTACCAGATCTGCGGTCTTCAGGACCACATGATCGACAACTTTCGCAAATATCACCAGCAATACAATGTCATGTTCAAAGACCTTCAGTGGTTAATCAATCGCCTGGGAAACTCTGTCAATTGCTACAACGTGCCCTTGATTCGATACCTTGCACATCAAATTGCCTACGAGATCAACGCCGATGGTTATGCCAGATTCCTTGACAGCAACGACGATTTTTTTGTCTTCCTCACCAACGGTGATCAACCAATTCGAGCTCTGGTCTTTGAGTCTATTGCTGAAATTGGTCGCGATATCCCGCTGGATCCTGCCTCTGGACCAAACAGATGGACTGTCGCGGCGTGTTCTGGGGCAGCCCAGCAACCACCACAGCAGAGGGAAACGATCGCACTTGATTGAATCCAAAGCTCATGAAAGACGAGCCTGTGGACATCAGATCCGTCTTGAGATTGGCAAGGCATGTGGTAGTGGGAGGGCACACTGGCTTGGAGCAAGGATGAGGGTCTTTTGCAGTGCAGTGGGTGAAAGCACCGGAGTTAATTCGTGGAATGGGAGAATGCAATGACAGGAAACAATCAGAATGGAGCCCTCCTGAGTCAGCGATGGTAGCTTTTGTCACAGCCAGCACTGGAATAGCACGAAATCAATCAAAGTGCCGGTCACGAGCACAAGATAAATCCTTTGGAGGCAAAAGAAACAAGTGCTGGGATTGGCCATGGGAAGTAGAGTCCTCACAGCATTGGGTCCATAGTTCAACTCCAAGCATTCGAAAACCCATCCTCGTTTCTTTTTTGGTTCCTTTGGAGAGTGCTTCATGACCAAAGATATGACGTACGACACTGACTAAGTGACAGCGGTTGATCCACCCGGTCAGCTTCGGCCTCCAGAAACAAATTGCTAGGGATCTCTTAGGGGCTCCTGAGGGGTGTTTAGTGGTTCTGAATGCTTGATGCTTTAACTAATCGCAACTGTTAGGTCAGCCAGGCGTTGGGCAAGCCAGGCACGGGATACCCCTCCTGTTTCCCTTCTGGTCTTCTTGTCCCTGCGTTTCCTAATATCCATTGCCCCGCCAAACTCCGCCAGCCAGAACGTCCAGAGGTATCAACAATTTACAAAATCCCCCGTATCTCGCCGTATTTCCTGGCTTGAACTTGTTTACTTCTGCTCCTTTCAACTGCTGTTCTTACTGTCCCGGCTAAAGGTTCAGAAGCTTGAAAATCTTCCTGAAGCCTCTCTTATTGTCATTTCAGGAGCAGATCATTCCTCAGCCCATTTCAACAACCATCAAAAACACCACCCAACGCTTCCCTACCATATCAGCCGTCCAGACCATACAGAGCTTTGCCCGACAAGATGGTGGGCTTGGGACCAAAACGCAAGCCTTCCCGCAAGGGTAAGTCACCTCTACTGAAAAGCTATCAGCAGAAGCAACCATGAGAAACGACGGACCTGACAATACCCAGGGTCTATGGCCGATGTGCCAAAGAACTTGCTGGAAGAGATTGCCAACCTCGAGAACATCTTCACTGTTGACGCTGCTAAGCTCAAGCAGATCACCGACCACTTTGTGTCCGAGTTGACAGCCGGTCTGGAGAAAGATGGGCAAAATATCCCTATGAACCCTACCTGGGTCATGAGCTTCCCAGATGGAGATGAGCAGGGAACTTTCCTCGCCTTGGACATGGGTGGTACAAATTTACGAGTGTGTGAGATCACCCTCACCGAAGAGAAGGGAGAGTTCGACATCATTCAGAGCAAGTACCGTCTTCCAGAGGAACTCAAAACTGGTACCGCAGATGAGCTGTGGGAATATATTGCAGACTGTCTGCAGCAGTTTATCGAATACCACCACGAGGATGAAGATCTTACCGACATCCCACTTGGTTTTACCTTCTCTTATCCCGCCACACAAGATGCCATCGATCATGGCGTTCTACAGAGATGGACCAAGGGCTTTGATATCTCTGGTGTAGAAGGAGAGGATGTCGTTCCTCAATTCCAAGCCGCCCTCGAAGCACGAGTATGCCCCTATATATTCCCTAAATCTCGCCCGGAATTTGACTAAAATGTTCCTAGAAACTCCCCATCAAGCTCGCCGCCCTCATCAACGACACCACTGGCACCCTGATTGCTTCGGCATACACTGATCAATCCATGCGGATCGGATGCATCTTCGGCACAGGCTGCAACGCCGCCTACATGGAGAACTGTGGCTCCATACCCAAACTCAAGCACTTGAACCTCCCTGACGACACCCCCATGGCGATAAACTGCGAATACGGGGCCTTTGACAACGAACACAAAGTCCTCCCCATCACCAAATACGACACCATCATTGACGAAGACTCCCCGCGCCCAGGCCAACAAGCGTTCGAAAAGATGATCGCAGGCCTGTACCTAGGAGAGATCTTCCGCCTGGTGATTGTCGACCTACACGAGAACAAGAACATCCTATTCGAAGGCCAGGACATCTCCGCTCTCAAGAAACCCTACACACTAGACGCATCCTTCCTGTCCTTCATCGAAGAAGACCCCTTCGAGAATTTACAAGAGACACACGACATGCTCGAGGAAAAGCTGAAGCTCGCCGCCACAAAACCCGAGCTGGAACTCCTCCGCCGTCTCGCAGAACTCATCGGCACGCGCGCCGCCCGCCTCTCAGCCTGCGGTGTCGCCGCCATCGTCAAGAAGAAGAATATCGACACCTGCCACGTCGGCGCGGACGGCAGTGTATTCAACAAATACCCGCATTTCAAACAGCGTGGTGCGCAAGCCCTGCGAGAGATTCTGGACTGGCCCCGTGGTAAGAAAGATCCCGTCGTGCTCCTGGGTGCTGAGGATGGAAGCGGCGTGGGAGCGGCGCTGATTGCAGCGCTGACGATCAAGCGTATCAAGGAGGGCAATACCATTGGTGTCAAGGGCCATGAGCATTTGAAGAAATGTTGAGAACCTTTGAAATATACGGCTTGGGGCTATCCTGTAGTCTGTGATCTATAGTGGTGGTGGAGGTATCCGTCGCCATTAAATGGTTGATATCAAGATTGAAAAAATAATCAACGATCAAGACATCTGCATATTCAAACTATTGTTGCTCATTTATTTGGTCAGCGGTGTAATTCTGTAGCCTTTGTTCAACCAGGAACACTCGATGGAACATAAGAAATTGACACCGCTGCATGCATTGCGCCGGTTGAATAGCTCGGTCAGACTTCTGGGCTGCTCTTTAGTGAGCGACCACAGCACAATCTCCAGAGAAAAGGTCAATTATTTCAATTATTTGATCATCTCACCGACCAGGTAGATGTATATACGTACTCATATCCCATCTCATGACCGCCAAAATGCAATTCCACCTCTCGTAGTATAGCACATCCAGGATGGAACACAGAGCACATTCTCTGCACCAACTAATCCCTAATCTCCCACAGTCTGATCTTTCCCGCCTCATTCGCAACCGCGAGATATCCACCGTCGGGCGATAGCGCCAGCGACGAGATCCGGCCCAGCGAAGTCTTCTCCGTCGGCCAGTTGCGGTAGACGGTTGCGGATGGCAGGTGGATCAGCCTCAGTGCGTCCTTCTTCCACCGCGATGCCATCACCAGCATCTGGCCGTCGGACGAGAATGTCAGGTGCGACGTCGGCGTCGTCAGCTGTGTGAACGAGCGGAGCGGTGTGGGGCGGTGGTCGACTGTCGTTGACGGCTTCAGGCCCGCATTGGTGGTGCTGGTGGGTTTGGTCTTCTCGGTCTCCAGCCAGCTGCGCCGGTCGTAGAGGTTCACGATGCCGCTGCTGGACCCGAGAGCCACCCAGCGACTGCCGCCGACGAAATCCTCGTGAGCGCTGCCGATGTGACCTCCCAGCGCGATGATGGTTGTGCCAACAGCGCCGTCGTCGAGCCAGCGGCGCACCACGCTCTTCGTCGGGATGTCGTACTCGCACACCTCGCCGTTCTTGCCCACGGCCGCAAAGCCATTGCCGTCTCGCCACCACGCGAAGTCCGCAACACCGCCGCGTGAATCCACCCGGCATGAACACTGCCATTGCATGGTCGAGGTGGAGAGCACGTTGATGGCGCCCCCGCCTTTCTTGGCCGACGACACCAGGCCCATCCATCGTCCGCAAGGCGAGAGTTTGAACTGCTCCATTGTCCGTTGAGAGTGGCGTGCTGCGCCGTACATGGCGCGGGTTATCTTTTGGACTTGGCCGGTTGAGAGAGACCAGGTGTGGAAGTAGCGGCGGCGGGAGGCGAAGAAGATCCGTGTTTGGTCGGTGGGATCTTGTTCATTGTTGTTGTCGCTTGAAGTTTCCGTTGTAGGTGGCGGTTGGCAGAATTGTGCGGTATGGATGGGTGTGCCTCTGACATGGAGTGAGGTGACTATCGGATTGGGGTTGGGCGGATGTGGTGAGATGTGGTAAAGGGTGATGGTAGAACTGGGTCCAGCTGAGAGCAGTAGAGGATAGTGAGGATGGAATTGCAGAGTGTCGATAGAGGATGGACCACCACCAGCGACTTCCTTGGTACGTTGAATGTCGATGACTTCGGGTCTTAGTTTTCGCTTCCCCTTGGCAGATGTGGTTTTGACATCGATTCGACTCAGAGAACCAGCTGTGCGGAGCAGATCGGCAAGGGGTTTCGCGGAAATCAGAGCCTCGCCAGCATCATCGTCTCCCGTTGAGATGTCTGAATCCGAGTCGAGTTCTGCATCCTGGGACAACCTACGTCGCTTCCTTGCGTACGTAACCCATTCTGGTGTAGGATGTAGTCTCTCGTATTGCCTTTGCAAACGTTCGATATATTCTCGCCCGTTGACTATGTCATCGTCCGCTGTATCTCGTAGTTTGCGCAGACGAGGGTTTGAAGCCAGAGATACCGTAAGGCGGTCATCGTCGCTGTCGTACCAAGCTTGTTGCCGTTGGGCATCAATTTCTGACGGGGCGCTCTGCTCGAGTTCTCGGGTGACAGCAGCAGGAAGGGCACCTGTACCTGCGTCGAGAAAGAAAAGCTGGGGGCCATCGTTAGCAAAATAGGTACGGTCTGATATGGGAATGCCGGACGTACGTCTTCATCGGCCACATCGCTCAATCTCCCATCATCATCGTCTTCCCCAGCACCTGAATCTTCGCTCTCATCGTCTCTGAAGCGGACGAGACTTCTCTGCCCTGCGTCGTCTTGTCGTTTCAGCGAGTCGAGAAATCCAGCATCGTCTCCAAACAGTGCTTTCTCCAGTCGCAACTCTACATCGTCTTTTTCCAAATTGTCGGTACCTTTGGCCTTCTTTTCCGGCTGCTTTCTCATCCGCGTAGGTGCCTCCATCGCATGAGGACTTGTGACTGTGGTGGGCAATGTGGTGTCTCGAAATCGGCGAATCAACCTTGGGTCTTGATGCTGAAGGACAAAATTATTTTCCTGCATGGAATTGATGCGGAGCATGCCACTTCAGTTTCTCCAAATCCTGAGCCCTGGGAATGCTGCTGCTTTATTCCAGATCTTGGCTGATTCTGCACCGGTAAAAGCGGCATGGAGAGATCAACCTGAGGCTCGTGGTAATGTACACATACTTTCATAACGGGCTGAAACAATAAAAAGGAGATGGGAACTAAGATTAAAGGTGAATGAATCAACGGAAAACTGAAAGTTCATGACCAAGGTTTAATCAGATAAGTACCTAAGTAAGTATTCATGTATCTCGTGATTTAGCAGCCACCGAGTTGAACTAGAAGTCGAGAAGATGAGATACACCAGTTTGTGGAACGCTAATTGTTTTGCATGTCTACATCTCGAAGAAGCCGATAGTAAGGTACAGGTCTGACATCTGCCCAAGAGTCCATAGTACTCAATTCGAAGTCGACAACACGACAACACAGCTTAGTCCTCACAAACATCAGGGGTTCAACTCGGCTGTCGGGTGTTAAAAAAACTCTCACCAGCGAGTTTTCTACCACTCCTACCAAATCTATGCATCCTAGGATCTCCTAAGAGCAAGCGCGTATGGGTAAGGAATGGCAGGTTTTTGTTCTTTCTCTTGATGAAATGGAGACTCAAAATCCCGATGGTTCGTGGGCAGTAAAACTCATTGCGAGTGCCACACGGGTGTCGGTAGTGAAGATAGATACCGGCAGACTCAATTTGGAGTTCATAGACTTTCGAAACATGACTCAAGGTCTTTTTACCTGCTTGAGAATGAACAGGTACGAAGTCTAGCTACCTGGCCCTGTGACGTATCACAAGATACTTGGGATATTCTTGCGCCATTGCTTCTCGTTAAATGTACAGTGCCTGAGAAGGGCGTCGTGTGTTGGTGTTACATTCCTGCGTCCTGAGCATGAAACCACGGAGCTCTGATGCTTGTGATTGTATGGTCTAGCTTGTTTCCACAACTGGTAGCAAGTGTGCTGGATCGGTCACCCTTCTTCAAGCCCCTGCGCTGAACAGTGGCCCTGCATCAACACAATTTCGTCACCTGAGATCGAGACCCCAAATTTGCCGATGTTTGTGCAGACGACAGCGTCAATCGAAGGCGGCTTGCGCATTAACAAGCCTCTTGAAGGGCACTATAGCCTCTTCCATACTATCACAAGATTTTGGATGTCATTTTGCAACTCAGGCCGGTCTTCTCAAGGGATGTGCCTCAGTGTTGAGGACATATTCGTCAAGGCTGATCAAATCTGGTTCACTGTAGAGGAGGTAGAAATATTTCAGAGTTTCCGCCAACCAAAAACTCTCCATCCTATCTTGCTTTGGTGGTAGACCTTTTTCAAGTCCATCGCCGTCGTAGCTGATTCCGGTGATATCGGAAACGGCCGCGTTGCCATACTGGGTCTCTGTAATTGCTTGAATGGCGTTGAACATTTCCCATGCATCTTCAAGGTATGCGCGATCTCCAGTAATGCGATACAAGATAAAAACGCTCTCGATGGCTTCCGGTCGCAAGATGTATCGCCGATCATCGATGTCTGCGAATCCTTTTGGAAGTTTCCTGTCCGAGATGATCTCGTCAGCCTTTCTATTACCACCTTGATCTGTTCCTTGTCTTGCAACCACGGCGGCTTCCCATTTCTCTTGGCTCCAGTCACACTTGTCAAGCGAGGGACAAGGTACGAAATGTGCGATCTCCGGCATCACACCACGAGGGCCATTATGGTAAGCCCAGACACAGGCTTTGGTGATCTTTTGTCCCAATTGAACATGCTCCTCGTTCGAAAACAGGCGGCCACCCAGAGCCAACATTCCACCACTGAAACACGTCAAATGCTGATTCCTGGGTTCCAGTGAGATGGATCCATCATCGCCCACTTTGACATCACCCGCCATAAGGATATCCGCATTCTGAGGCGTCATTGGGCGGAACAGCATGTGCTGAGTGATAGAAGCGGCAGAATCAGTGTAGAGCTTTTGATATACCGGGTCTAAACCGCCGAGCAACGTAAACTCCTTTGGAAAGTACTCATAAAGAGAGTCGGACATGCCTCCGAGGGTGAAGGTGGTGTCGAAAGTCAAATCTTTGTCCTTTGGATTGACGACTACGGGCCACATTCCGGGTAATTTAGTTTTATGTTGCTGCTCGTCAAACAAGTCGGTAATTCTTTTAATGGCATCGTACCACCTCAGATCGCCCGTCAATTGGCTAAGCCGCGTAAATTCAAGGGACAAGGAGCCCAGCTCAGAGACGAGCATCCAGTTTGGAGTTTCTTGCGCATTTTGGAAGTTGGTGGCCTTCTCCCAACTCCACCGAGTGATGGGGAAATGATTTGGAGTGTCGAAGGCAACAAGCAGCATCTCACCCACTTCGATCGCCTTGTCGAGTAAAGTGCGCTCTCCGCTCAGGTCATAGGCTGCGAGAAACCCACCCAAGTAGCGAATGGTAGTCTCGAAAATATTGACTATATCGTCTGTGGATTTCGAAAAGTCGATCTGTCGGGCTGACTCGACTGCTTCGTTAAACTCGTACTTCATGTCCATGATCCATAATGTATCTAATGCATCGACCATGCTAGCAGCCCAACCACCAAATGTATCCCGTCCCCTGCCACTGATGGGAGACAACTCATCATGCATCCAGGCGCGACTCCGATAAGAGGCCCAGCATTTTTTGAAGGCATCCTTGATCTTCTCACGACGAGCCAGACGAACGGTTTTTTGTTCGGCGGACTCCTTAGGAAATAAGTACTGGATTCGGGGCAACTGTTTCGACTTGCCCTTGGGTAGGGAAGTGAGCTGGCTCAAAGGATAACGGGCAGGGCGATCGGCCCAATGGAAGCGACCGTCATTGTTCTTGGGAGGAGGACTGTAAATTGATGGACCGAGAGAGGGAGTATGGGAACGTAGAAACAAGAGGAAGATCAGGGAGACAAATGCAACGAACACGAAGAGCCAGCGACGGGGAAGTGCTCTTACCGCGTCCAACATTGCGACAGTCGATGCAAAGAAATCAAGTCTAGAGAAAGCATGAGCACTGGATGTCACGACTGACTAGGGACTGGAGTTGTAGTCGTCCTCGTCGTGGACACCTCTCTGCTTTCAGGGCGCACAGGGTGCAGCTTGATGGCGCGGTCATCAATCAGGCTTTGGGGTCTGGCTTCATTGAATTGGGGGCCGCAAGCGTCGAGGCTCGAGAATGAGGTCAAGTTGAGGAACGAGCTAGTGTGTACTAATTCATGATTGACAAGCTAGACGAGTCGCTAGCGCCTTGGTAGTAGTTAGTGTCATTCACTAGTCCCAATTAGACGTTCCCCGCTAAAAAAGAAATATTTCCTGTGCCGATTCTCCAAACCGACCGACAAGTTTCTCGGACTTTGATTGTTGACCAGATCTTCTCCCACAACTCTTACAGCGCAATTCTAGATCCACGACCATACCATCCTCATCATGAAGCGAAAGTTGGACGAGAACGATGTTCCGTCGCCAGAGCCCGCTGCAAATAACAGCACCACCCAGTCATCCTTCGAATCTTTCGGCCTCGACCCTCGCCTTGTGCAGGCCATAGCAAAGTCCCAATTCTCCACCCCTACTCCTGTCCAAGCCAGAACCATCCCATTAGCGCTCGAAGGAAAAGACATATTGGCAAAGTCCAAGACTGGCTCCGGCAAGACTGCAGCCTACGTTCTTCCTACCCTCCAGGCGATACTGAGAAGAAAGGCTACAGCGCCCAAACAGAAGATCACAAGCACGTTGGTCCTGGTCCCTACTCGAGAACTAGCAGACCAGGTTTACAGAGCTTATACTTCGTTCGCGGCGTTTTGCTCCAAAGAAGTCCAGATCCTCAATCTCACCCAAAGGGTGTCGGATGCAGTATTGAATGCAGTGCTACAGGACTCGCCGGACATCATTGTATCTACCCCCGCACGGGTCAGTCAGTATCTAAACTCTGCTCGACTTTCTCTGGACGCCATCAGCCATCTGGTGATTGACGAGGCTGATATTGTACTGTCCTATGGGTACGAAGATGACATCAATGCAATAGCCAAAGTCATTCCTCGTGGAGTCCAGACATTCTTGATTAGTGCAACATTGACTCCAGAGGTTGATGAACTCAAAGCACTCTTTTGCCGTGAGGCAGAGATCGTCAAGATCGACGACCAGGAAGAAAAGGGCGAAGGTGTGACGCAGTATGTCGTGCGTTGTGGAGAAGACGACAAATTCCTGCTCATCTTTGTCGTGTTCAAGCTCCAACTCGTCAAGGGCAAATCTTTGATCTTCATCGATGGTGTCGACAGAAGTTATCGACTCAAATTATATCTCGAGCAGTTTGGTATCAAATCGTGCGTTTTGAACGCAGAACTACCTGTCAACTCGAGACTTCACGTGGTTCAAGAATTCAACAAAGGCCTCTACGACATTCTCATCGCTGCTGATGATCAAGAAGTTCTCGGAGGGGTGTTAAAACGAAGGAGCTCCAAGGCTGTACAGGATGAGGAGCACCAGATTAGTGACGAAGACGATGAAGACAACCAGAAACCGTCTAGAAAGAAAAAAGTGGCGAATCGAGACAAGGATTATGGTGTGTCGCGAGGCATCGACTTCCAAAATGTCGCTTGCGTGATCAACTTCGATCTCCCGCACACTTCGAAATCATATACTCACCGCATTGGACGAACAGCGAGAGCTGGAAAGGCCGGTATGGCCCTCTCCTTTGTCATTCCAAAAGAATTATACGGCAAGAATCGACATACAACCATCTCATCCTCCAAGCATGACGAACGAGTACTGGAGAAAATTATTGCTCGACAAGCGAAAAAGGGTAATGAAGTCAAGCCTTACCATTTTGACATGACTCAGGTCGATGCCTTCCGATATCGAATGAATGACGCATTGCGAGCAGTCACAAAAGTGGCCGTCCACGAAGCACGAGCAAGAGAAATCAAACAAGAATTGATCAAAAGTGAAAAACTGCGGAAGCATTTCGAAGACAATCCAGACGATCTCCGACACTTGAGACATGATGGGGAACATGGTGGGCTGATCCGCCATCAGGCTCATCTCAAGCATGTGCCGGATTATTTAATGCCAGCACAGGGCAGGAAGGGATTGAGTGCGGACGAAGTGGGCTTCGTGGGTTTCAAGAAGGTAGATGGCAAGGACAAACGGAAGGATCACAAGCGACGAGGAAAGACGGCAAGAAAAGGGCGAGGAATGGGCAAACCAAAGGGAAGGATCGATCCGCTCAAGTCATTCAGTGCAAAGAAGAAACATTAGGAAACTGAAAAGAGAACAGCGAACTTGAGCAAGCATATGTTTTTTATCCGTTGATACATTGTTCACCACGTGAAAGTCTGGACAGCTCTTTTTGACGGGTATCGAAATGGGTTATTGTTGCACAATATTCGTCTAGTCTTTTCCAGCCGTTACTAGCAAATCTACAGATGATAACATTTTTTTTGGATTTCTCTTTCCCAAGTTCCTCAGAGCCTCGGCCTCCAGAGCGTTATCATATACCTTTCCCCAGAGCTCTATGCCCTGGTCACTGTTGGTCGCTACTCCCGCGGTGAGGGTTGGTGCCGTGCCGTTGAGTTTGTTGACATGGCGGACATGGTGTCCAAGCTCCTGCGGGTTTGTGTGGACAAGTGTTGTCTGATTGGTCTCCCCACCAGAGTAGGCTCTCGCCTCCTTGAGCGTGTGTTTCCGTGATGTTTTGCCCATCTTGTTTCTCAGTTATGTGGGTGAATATGGAAGAAGAAAAAGGGGATAGTGTTCAAGTTGAGCAAAGGGGTAGTACGAGCCACTGCCGCAGCTTTTGCTTCGCGATTTCCACACAGCATTTGCTAACGATACATAACCAGAAACCAGGAATGTTTGGCATTGTGGAAATACAATGCCAATGGAGGACCGCCACAGAACCAAGCATGTCTGACATTGTGGAAAGACATGCTAGCAGATATACATCAGCTGCAGGCACTTCTGGCCATTTTCGAAGGCTCTTCTTGTAAACAGGACTGTGCTGGTAGTCTTTCCCAACTTGATCCAGTGTCTTCGTCATTCCAGTCAACTGTCTGTACCTTGGGTCCTTCATAAGTTCATCAGGCATATCCTGGATAATGTCAACGTGTTTGATCCGCCTCTTGACCTCTGTTGCATACCCTTGTGCCTCCGAGTTCAGTCTTCGTTTGTGAGACATTACGGTTCTCAGTCCCTGGTTCCGCCTCAAGAGCTTCTCGAAGACTTTTTTTCAATTATCGCATTTGGTTGATGTTCATACTTAAGTATTGTCACGCTGGCTTATCCAACTCAGCGTCGATTGCAGAATCAATGGCGCGGATCCTCTCAATCGCTCTTGTATCGCCGTGATTGACGTCACAATCAAGGCCAGCGAGCCGATAGAGGTCATTGGGCTGCATATTCATGATAGTCTCCATGTCCATGAACTGTTTCAAGGCGTTGATTACAGCCTTGGAGACGTTGACATCGCTTAGGAGAATGTCACTGAAGCTTGTAATATCTCTAAGCGGCTGTGGTGGCGTCGGGCGATCAACAACTTCCTCGATGTATTCGTCCTTGACGAGCTATTTTGTCGATGTACACGCTCGTTATAGAAAGCTCCTTGTAATGAAGTCCACCATCTCTAACTGAAAGCGATTGAGCTTGCTATCGTAACGAAAATTGGCTGCTCCGAGAACGCCGTGCAATGGTGACCGCAGTTCGTGAGATATTGAAGCAACGAAAGACGTCTTGGCTTCATCTGCATCCAGAGTATCGAGAACTCTTCATACTGATTGAAAAACCACACTTCGTAGAACGGAGGTAATGGAACTCCTTCATTGTCGCAAACGGAGTCCAACTCGAGCCATTGTTGAATCTTATTTGAAGACAGAAAGACTCATCTCTACTGGAGGTTTTGTCACCGTCTGGCCTGTGGGGAAAGGACATGGAATGGTTGTGACTTGAGAAGGAGAGGAAAGTGGAATACAGGTAAATATTCGCAAGGATATTCCGGATCTTTTCTGTCCTCCGTCCTTTGAAAGATAAACCCATAGGAACTCATTTTGAATATGAATGGTAGTCGGATCTCCTCTTGTATGATCCTAATAAGAATGCTCGAGACAAGACAAAACCGAAAATGGTTGGCATTGTGGAAAGACTATGCCAATGAAAAAGCAGTCACAAAACCAAGCATGTTTGGCATTGTAGATAGGCATGCCAGTCGACCACCACGGCCACGGCCACGGCCACTTTAGTACTTCTCGTGTCCCTGCTTGGCCAGGGGGTAGAATTGAGGTTGACCAAGATTCTTGGTTTGGAGTTGATGATGCAGCATAAGCCGGGAATGTTTGGCACAGCGAGGAAACATGTCAGTAATTCGAACCCAGGAATCACAAATGATTGGGAATGCCGAAAGCATTCGGTCCAAGGGATTTCAGGGCAATGTAGATTTTCCCAAGTCGCCAGTCTCATAATCCAACGACCAGGAGCAACGTCCTTGGCATCACCAAAGGTGAGTAAGGATCCCCCAATCTCCATGACGGAAGTGCCAACTTTGCGGGTTGAGTGACCACCGCTGATGAAATCAATGTCAAAAGCGTAGAAAATCGCATCCTCTAGAAGAGGCTTGGACAAAATGCCTTGTCGGTGATCTTTTTCCAGTATTTGTGCCACTCTTCATACCAACTGCCGATCAAGCTTGGTGGTACCACAATCAACGTGGGACGTACATCGAATTTCTTTCCTTCTTTCGCGAAACGAACACATTTGGCCGCCATCATCGCAATAAGGTCAAAAGTTGTAAATGTCTTTCCCAATCCACAGTCATTTCCAAGTATGCCTCCTTTGACGGGTCCAGCCTCCATGGTTTCCATCCATGCGGCTGACATCCCTTGATAAGGCTTGAGCTTCAATATCGAAATATTCTGCTCCGCTCTGGGCCCCTTGACACAATTTCCTCAGCTTAGCTTCTCCCAAGACCTTTTCAAGGTGACCATCCATTCGGTTCCGAATGAAATTTGCTGCCCAGTCTCTTTCTTGTGAATTCCTTGAGAAATCCAAAAATCTTTGATATTTTGCGAGGTTTCCCTCACAATCATCTCAGCAGTCCAAAAGTACTGAATGAAGGCCTCGAGGTTCTGTCACTCGAGGTGGTTGGGATATTTGGTCAAGATGTCCTTACAACTTGTGTTGGATGGCAATGGCTCATTTGCTCGTGGAAAGTCTATCAGTTGTCGATAGCGTGCTGTGCTGTGGTTGCTACCGCCACAGAGAAGAAGTGTTCCCCTGGGGATTTTTCGACCTTGGTCCTCTGGATAGTAGGTAACGCTTTGTCTGAAACGAAGAAGATATGACAGGACAACCCTCTCATCATATGCTTGCAACATTCTACGTCAAGTCGTTTGTAGAATTCTTCGACTGAGTTAAGGAGAAGTCCCAATGGTACCGTGGCAAAATTGGCACCAAGTCCAGGTCTCATCTTGGCCGCGGGCAAGCGGTCAACGCATGGGCAACAGATGTCGTACTTGTACTCCTTCGCCGAGGGACAAGTCGCATCCTCTGCCTGTGGGTGGTCGCGAGTACTTCTCGTTCCTCTTCCAATCTCCATCGGTGAGCAAGAAAAACTCCTTGGCCAGTGATTCCCATCCGACGATTCTCCGGGCCCATCCATCCCGATATCTTTCAGACGCGAGGATGACAGGTCTGGCGCCACGTTCCCATTGTGCGGAAGTGGGTCAGCGTCTGGTATCTCTTCGTGCTGATCCTTTGGTCCAGTATTGTCAATGGATGGCAGTTGAGTGCTCCGTCGAAGAAAATGTACGATCAACCAATGGACCGAGAGCAAACGGGTTGTCGCCGGCCAGTTCATGTTGTGAGCCGTTGGGATCTGCCGTGAACTTGGCAGCAATCTTCTCCCACGGCTCCTCAAGGTTCAGGATGACGCAACTGGTGTAGAGTGTGCTCAGCAAAGCCTGGTTATGTCACCATGAAAACACCAGACGCTATGTTCTTCCAGGTACGCCACAGTCCAGTGGCTTGTTGAGGGCTTTGACGGACCAAACTGGTATTGACGAGGGATGTCATCAAAATCACCTTCTACAGCCTCATCGTTTTTCGACTATGTGGAGAAAGAAACACCTCAATCAATGTTTCTTTGTATATATATATGGAGGAAGAAGCAGCTCCCAGAACCAGTGGGGGAAGAAGACTTATTTATAAGTTGGCGAAGGAAGAGGAAGCCGTTTGAGGCCCCTCCCTCTATCACTGCTCTCGTCAGTCAGTAAAGCACTATTCACGATACCCTTCGATCTAGAAGCAATTGATGACGGGTGACAGTGACGTTTTGAGACCAACTAGCGAGCGATGATCGATCAGCCTGTTGGAAATTAACCCTCTCAAAGAGGCGAAAATATCAACCCTTAATGCTCGTTGGATTAGAAAGGTAATGATGTTCATGTTTGTCGGTTTTGAACTATTTGGGGACAGGCAAGTATCCTCTTTCAAACAACCAATCTGGTGAAGACGGAGGTCTTAAACATCTGCCATCAAGCAGGCCATGACTCACATCTTCGGTTTGACTTGATGAATATCCGTGAGTGCGCATGCCGGAACCCGTGAATTTCTGCCAGTCACAATTTGGTGTCGCCAAGTAATGTTTGTCTACCGATGATGGCAAAGTAGGCAGCGTTGGAGGGGGAAGTAAGATGTCGAGTTGGAGAGCTGCAATGTGGGCGTTGGAAATTTCAGGTTGTAACGCCAGCCCCTGAGACACGGAGCCTCGTCAAAGTCGCTTGGGCACACGAGCGTCAGATTATTCACGGGGCCACTTCATCGGCAGTTAATTCTTCAAAGCATTCACGAAAACCGAAATGACTGATAATTTGCGCGTAGAAGACTAGTAACTCGTCAGATTCTTGGTAGCCTGCAACCCTAGCAATCATGAACTGCACCTATCCTTTCGCCTAGATGTTTTCCCCATACTTGCTCAACCACATCACTTCCTATTCAACCCCAATCTACGATGCTCAAAATCCTTCGCAGGGATATCACTCACATTCTCCGTCTTCCGAATAGTGAGGCCACCACCCGCTCTCTCCTCCCACCCACGAATACACTCCGTATGGTCCGCTACAGCTGCTCTCTCCGGCCCAATGACATCCAACGAATGGCTGAGATATTTCCTCAACAGGCCTGGCAACTTGGTCTCAAATGCACTATTCTCCATGAACTTCTGCGTGATACCGAGATCCTTCACCAACAGCGCCAGTCCAAATCCCGAATTGAAGTTTCTCGTCAACGCATCTCGCCGAAAGGTGTCGAGGGTGGGGAAATTGACGCCGGTGCCGACGTTCAACACGTCGATCATCTTCTGCGGGTCAAGGCCGAATTTCTGGCCCGTCACCAATGAGTCTGAGAGTGCACAGATTGACGAGGCCATGATGTAGTTGTTGAGTGTTTTCATGGCGTGGCCGGAGCCCAGTGGGCCCATGTGGAAGATATAGCTGGCCATGCATTCAAGGATAGGCTTGACGGTTTCGAAGTGTTGCTCTTCATCGCAACCGACCATCAACGTCGACTGTCCCGCATCTGTGGCGTGCATGTAAGTCTGCGTAATAGGACTGTCAATGAGATGTATTCCACTTTGATCTAAATCCTTTCCGAGAGCTTGTGTCTCAAAGGGAGAAGAGGAGGACGTGTCGACAACGATAGTCCCTTTTCTGAGAGCCGATGCAAGCCCTGGTCCGGACTCTGCGCCCTGTGGGATGAGTACATCACGAACGATGCCGCCGTGTGGAAGCATTGTGATGATCACGTCGCAGTCCTGGAAGGCTCGCCCCTTTAGAGTTCCTGAGGAGGATGCGCCGGATGAGGTGTTCTTCCATTCTCGTACTGCCCTTTCTACTTTCTTCTGGTCCTGGTCGTAGACAACGAGACTGTATCCGTTCTTGGGCAGGTTGCTGGCCATCGAAAAGCCTGCATTGCCGAGGCCAATGTAGCCGATAGTCTTGACATCACGCTTCGCCATGACTTCTCCCTTTTTGCGAAACCGTCGAAGATTGATTCAGTGGTTTGTTGATAATTGGTTTAATCCTCGATCTCACTTCGGCTTCGGACACAAGCAGAATTTCTTAGAACTACAAAATGCCGGCCGTAAACCATGTCTACATTTCTAGATTTCTAGTCTCCCTCCCATCCATTGACTTTATTATGATATCATCCACATATCAAGGGTCTTCTCTCGGTAAAGGATTAAAGTTGCGGGGGTTTGAAATGCTTCGCGGAGAGGCGCACTAGATGTGCGGAGAACCCTGAGCTAGATGGGGAGGTGAACTCGACTCCGAACGAAGGTCAAGCGACAGCCACTGATCGACGACCTGCAAGGCTCTGATGCAAGGCTGGGGCGCGGTGGATGCACAGCCTCAGCTCTGACTCATGAAGGCCATCTACCGGAGTACTTATCATGACTTTCGTGGTGATCATTGAACGACTGTTGTTCAGTGGCAATTGAAGCTCGATCGCGAAAGCTTCGAGATCACCACAAGCAATCCACGGGGTCCAGTTCTGCCATCCCGGAAGGCTACAAACTAAAATCTCAAGTCCGACAGGCCAAGATCCCCCATAAGCCAGAAAATGCAATCACCACCATACATAACCAGACCTGCCCAAGCAACAGATCTCTCAGCACTTCCAGCTGTCGAAGACTCAGCTGGGACTTTGTTTCGCACGATTGAAGGGCTGGAGACTCTCGCCGACGACGAACCACTCTCGGTCCCGAGACTCCAAGAAATCTTGGACGTCGGGAAGATATGGGTTGCTGTCCGGGTTGAGGAAGAAGGAACAGGCACGTACGAGAAAGAGAGCACAGAAACCATCGTAGGATTTCTTGCTGCGTTCCCACTCCTGCACCATCTGTCTCCTCCTTCCCTTCCACCTCAATTGCCGTCCACAACGACCTCACAGATACAAAGCCAATCGCGATTTCTTCATGTAGCCGAACTCTCCATCCATGCAGCACACCACCGACGCGGCCTGGGACGACGGCTCATGGGCGACTTGATACGCTATGCAGAGCAGGTCAACAACGTGACAGGACCACCGTCATCAATCCCACAAGCGAGGGTCGACGCGCTGACGCTGACGACATATCGAGATGTGCCGTTCAATGGACTGTTTTATGCGAAGATGGGGTTTCGCATCTCGGCCGCAGATAAGATACTGTCTGTTTTTGGCGATGGGGCGAAACATATTTGGGATGAGGAACAGATGTCTATACCTAGACGGGAGGAGAGGGTGTGGATGGCTCGTTGGATGGGTGGAAGAAAAGGACTGAGCGGGGAACGATTGGGGGAGAAATGAACGGCTGATATCGAGTCACTCAGAATGAATATTCTGATTCACTCACATAGTGAAATGGAACTCGGGAGTCCTAAGATATATTCGCCATTGGCCATTTAGGGTACTTTAGGGTTTGTACAGGCATGCGCCTCTAACACCTCCAGGGTTGTGCTTAACATACATTTTCCAAACACCATGCTCTCTACTTTCAACACCTCAATGCACCCAGGTTCTCGACGCCAAGCTTGTGTAAGACTTGCTCATACAAGAGCGAAGAAATAGATTAAGGATAGGTCGCGATCATTCAACATGTAACCATCAGACCAGGTTCGTTATTCATCTGCATATCGTCCTGCCGGGTTCATAAATCTCGTCGATGAAGAGACCACCAAGAACGACAATTTATTCATCATAAGGCTTGTCAAATTCAAAGGCAGATGATTCCTGGTTTGGGGTTGTGTCGACGTCATAAAAATCCGGCTGCTTGGACTTTGGCAGGAACCAACCGCCCAGTTCCCAATGCCCAGGTTCGTAAAGGCAGGAGTTCCGGGACTCCTCGTTGACAATACTGTCAAGTATAAGACCAACTCTTTTGAAGTCAACTGGCTTTAGTATCCAACCATCAAAGCCACTATCAATGTATTCTTGGCGCTTTGCCTCCACAAGTGAAGCTGAAACCGCAAATATTGGTATTCGGCCATTTAGCTGGGCGCGGCTCGATAAGCAGGACTTCGGATGAGTTTTCTCAAAGGAACGAATCATTTTGGTAGAAGTGAAACCATCCACGATTGGCATTTGCAGGTCCATCAAGACTGCATCAAAGTGTGTGGGCTGCTCCCCGTGCGCAGAAGCGCATTCTTCGCCATTCACAGTCATATAAGTCGAGTGCCCCAATTTTTCTAAACGTTTCTTCATGATTCGACTATTGATAGGATCGTCTTCTGCAACCAAAACAGAATAGCCGTCAGGTGGGAGGATGGACTCCCCATCGGTGGTGTCAGACGGCGCACTGATACTGTCCGGCTCTTCAGAAAAAGCAACCTTAGGTCTGGACGAAGCTGTGGGAGTGTCTATGTCGTCCTCGGCCACCCGGACAGGCCTGAGCGGCATGCCCGAATCAGTCACTTTTTTCGATCCTTGCGAATGAAGGGATGATTTGAGATCTCGAGGGGAGGGATAACTCAAAGCTTTGCTCGAAGAGGAGGACTTTCGTGAAGGCGACAATGCAGTCGTGCCGAGATCGAATGATGCACGTTTTGCATGTCCAGGGGTATCCGTGCTCGGAGATGCCTCACCGAACAATCGAAGAGGTTCTTGAATTGCGTCGATGAGCCTATCCGCATCACTCTTTTGACTGATGTCGCTTTGCAAACTGGTACCACTTTTGCCGCTCCTCCCACTCTTGAGGCTTGTGATACTGTCTCCACTATGTCTCCGAGAAATGGATGGTGGTGCGGAAGAGCGGGCCTGTGGTGCTCGGTAGACCAAAGTGACCTCGTTCTCTATAGATTTTGGTGTTGTTGGTTTTGCAGTAGCGGTCAGGGGAGGCTGTCTTTCCACCACTGTGGTCCCATGACTCGTTATGCCAAAGCTCAGGACGATGGTAAAACATGAGCCCTTGGATTCTTCGGTCCGGAGCCTTAACTGACCGTTCATATGACGAACTGTACGAGCGACGAGTGCAAGTCCTAAGCCAAGCATCTGCTCTGCATTGTTTTGTTCCGTGAAGGGGTCCTGGGCAACCAGGGGTTGTTGACCCGGGAGATCTTCTTCGTAGGACACTTCCTCGAGCTCGCGAAAGAGAGCATCTACTTTGACAGGTGTCATACCTTTCCCTGTATCCTCAACAACAATTTCGACTTCGACTTTCCCGGGCGGGGTCGCAGCCACTGCTGCTCCGACTGAAACCTTTCCTTCCGAAGTATGCTGAACTGCATTTGCAATCAGATTAGACACCACCTGCCTAACTCGGCGGTGATCACCAATAACTTTGGCAGGCAAGTCCTCCGCAAGCGTAACATCATACTGCAAGTTTTTACGCTTCGATTCTCCAACGAAAGGATCGGTCGCCTCTTTCAACGCTTGGACTAGATCAAAGGGCTCGTCTTTGACCAGGGACTGCCCACCCTCAGCCTTGGTAAGATCAAGTAAGTCGTTGATCACGTACACCAAGGACTTTGAAGCCGAGTGAGATTTCGCCAGGTTTTCGCGCGTCTCGGTGTCTAGAGTTCCTTCCATAGCGATCTCCAGGTAGTTGATGATAGCGTTTAGTGGGGTTCGAACCTCGTGAGCAGAGTTGGCGAGCAAAAGACGCGTCAGTTGACTGGTTTGAAGAGCCGCCTCTTTTTGACGCCAAACGTCGATGAACTTGCCGTAGACTAGACAGAGAACAGCCGCCGTTTCCATTTCATCGTCGGTCCAATCACGGCATCTACCGACAACGGTTTCGCTCCAAGATTTGAAGCTCTTTCGGGGCTCTAGGTAGCCTTCGGTTCCCTGTTTGACAAACTTTTCATAGGGATTCCCAGCCCACTTGACTTCCTGCAACACGCCTTGGCGGAAAAACACGATGAAATCGCTACCTCCACTTGAGAGAGGCACGAATAATAATCCAGCCAGATGCTTCAGACCAGGATCGTATTGTAGGTCCGGGAGATCTGTACGGATATCCTGGGAAGAAAACACGGAGGTGACCTTTCTCATTCGGAGGAACTCCACCATGGCGAGAACCTCCTGCAGATGGCCTCTGGGATTTCCTAATACCTTTGTCTCATCACGAATTGAGAGGGCTCCGAGATCCGCATTGAAAAGTTTCAAGAGATCGTCAGAAGACGCGATGATATAGCCTGAAGGATTGTTGCTCGATGAAGTAGTGTTAATTAGCTTACGAGCCTGCAGGCGTGAGGCGTAGGAAAGTCTTTCAATATTGCGAGATGCAGTGTCGCCGACCAAGCGACACATTTTTCGAATGGGAAAGGAGACTCTCATCCCTCTCTCGCCGTAGGAGTGGCAGGCAATCAAGCCCCAAAGTTCGTTGAAGGCATTTATTGAAATGGACATGGACGAACGCACAGCCATATTGGCTAAATATTTCAGGTGAATTGGAGACATGGCGCGCAAGTTTGCGTGGGTCAGGTCAACGGGAGTCTCAAGGTCATCAATGGTGCGGCACACCAGTCGAGCCGTTTCCTGGTCGCGGTCATACAGCAAGCGTACTTTGTTGATTCTGTACAGATCTCTCGCTTGCTTTGGAATATCCGAGGCTGGGAAGTTGAGCCCCTTGTACAAATCCTTGGTGGCGCGTGGGTCTACGAGCTCAGCGACAACACGACCATTCCAAGCTTGATCGAATTGGTATATCATGACACGATGGAAGCCTGTCAGCTCCTTGACAATACCAATGAGAACTTTTAGGAAAACGGTCAGGGTTGTTGCACTGGAAAGCTGCTCCTGTACCTGAGACATGATGTTGAAGACTTCCATTGCGGCAGCTTCTGATCTCTTCTTGCGGGCACCTCTCAAGACTCGAAGAGGCCTACTGATATTAACAGTGCTGTCATTGTATTCTTCCCGGGTTGGAGCACTGTCGAGTGTATTCTCCGGGACGTCTGGAGTATCGGGGTCGCTTGCAGGAATCAAGGGATTGGTGGCGTCATCTTCAATCTCAAATTCACAGATGATCTGATTTCGGTCACTTTCCGACAGGTGCATGGCACACCACAGCTTGCGTGTCCGATGGCCAGGCGGGCGTACGTTCAATATAAAGACCTCGGGGCCGTTGGCCTCGATGTCATCGGCATTTTCATCGCGGATGAAATCGAGATGATCCATGAGATTGTCAGCCTGTTCTTCGGTAAAGATGTCCAGGAAGCTATCTAGCTTGAAAAGTTGTTGAGGCGTATAACCAATGATTTGACGAGAATTTTCGCTAACAACCCGAACGACCAGTTTGTCGCCATCTTCCTTGAGCACAACAAGCAGGCCAAAGCTCTGAACGGCGCCCGGGATATGAATGGGTTCATCCTCGCAGCGTTGAAGGGTTTCTCCACCGCGACCAGTGATGATAGCATGGCCTCCATCGGTAACCACGTGTTTGAAACGAGCAGTGACCAGTGGAGTTTCTGGTAGGGATCGAATAGAGGCCGCAGCGGATGCGATTGAGACGTTTTCTGACTTCTGCGAGGCATCGTCTGCTGTGATAGCGGCAAGGGAGTTCAGAGTATCTGCCATATTAGGCCGTTCCGAGTCAGTCAAGATGGGATCCGAATTTGACATACGAGATCGCGAGCGTGGCTCACTAGTGGTATCAGTGGGCCGACCCTCGGGATCTCCAAAACCGCCAGTGCGTGATGAAGTGGAGCCACCTGCTCTACTAGAGCGTCGCTGCGAGGCAGTGTCGAAGCCAGGATATCCAGTAGATGACTCCTGGAAGACTATGGGAGTGGCGGTAGGATCGATGGATACCGCGGAGCGGATGGGGAAGACGCGGTTGATGGAACCAGGACTCATGGTAGCACCATCGTCGGATCGCGTAGATTTGAGTGATGAGCTACGGGCCCCTGGTGGATCGGTCTTGCCAGTGAAGATGCTGATGGTTGTCTGGCTAGGGCCAAGAGGGATCCATGTTGGACGAACAGAGGGACGGGGATTCCACTGTTCCACATCTTGACCTTGTGATTCTTGGGCAGGACTGGCAGCGGACGAGGGGGAAGCCTGAGCATTGATGGGAGAGGCCGAAGCGCGACGAGACGGTGGTCTCGACATGTCGTTCAAGATGGCTGTAGTGGTAGAGAACTACCGGAGAGCGGTCGACAAGCTGAGCTTCAGGTTGCCAGTGGCGGAAGAAGATTTCATGAGCGCTGGTGGTTCAACAGGAGCAAGCCTGCAAAGGATGGCCCATTATCCCTGTCCTTTGGATCGCTTTGGTATGTCTTCTGCCTTTGAATTCCTTGTATTCTCAGAGATGGTCTCTGTCATGCAGTGGTATTGTGTTCAATCGTGGGGGGAGACGATTAGCATCGGACAAATGGTAGGGACAGGATGTCAGTTTGAATGCTCGGAGAGGGGTAAGCGAGAGATGGTAGTTGGTCAGTGTGGTCTCCTTGCCAGCAATAGGAAAGAGGAACGAGATAGACGAGTATACAAATGCGTGTGTAGTGATAGATTGAACGTGAAGTGGACGTGTCGTGAGAATTGTGGCGGACTCGACTCGGAGCGCGGCACAGGCAACGTGGAGTGGAACAGTTTGGAAGGTGGAAAACGAAGGTGCAGGTGAAGTGCAGGTGCAGGTGCAGGTGCAGATGGCAGCCTCAGGGAACTAGTGGGTAGAGGGAAGGAGCGCCCACGAGGAAGGCAATCACGGATGGCAGTCACAAGTCCCTTCGGCATACGGATAACTGGACGTTTCGCCTACGGTGTGTTGGTGAGGGGCACTTACCGTCCCTAAGCTAAGAACCTTCCGGGTGCCAGATCGCCGGAATGCCCCTTGGCCCATCCCCGAGCCCCAGTGGGATCTTTCAATTCCCAAGGTACCTACCAACTCTTGAACTCGGTATGTACCTGCGAACAAATAATCAGACATTTATGATTGAAGGTCATATCCCATCTAACCACCGACTCGGTAGATATCTACCTAGGTAGCTTCAATTCCAAGTGTCCGTGTAGCCGTCGTTGCTTCTGCAAATTCGTGAAATATACACCAGATCGACCGATCGACCGAAGATCGACTTGAGAAAACAAGGAATTAGACCCACTTCCCACTTCTTCCAGTCTGGTGGTGCGCAAACCCTTTTGTTCCTTTTCAAACTTGTTTGTCCAGCAGAAGCATCTCATGGTCGACTATAGCGTAGCTCGATTTGTTCCAATGCATGTTTGAAACATTTACTAGTCTTCAGCCTTGCGACCGAGAGCCTTTCAGCAACAAGACGGACATGTTTTCCATCACTTCTCTCAGGCCAAAGCCACAGCCTGCAAGGCGGCACTAGTTATCAATTATGGCGACATTTCGCTAATCTTCGCCCGAGGCAAGCCACTCCGGGCCCAAAATCCCATTGGTAGAGACATGCAATTTCGTTGTTGTCACCGACTTTGCCATACATGATGAAATCATTGATATATTGCCTAGGCACCCGACCCCGGCCTGTGTAGCCAACCTGAACTCCAGCATTCTCCATCATGATGGTTAAAGCCAATAACCACATCTCGAATCACTACGTACCCAGGTAGGTACTTAGTAATTGCTCTAGCTACTTGATCTGTTCCGACGTTGAGCTTGTTCATTCTGAGGTTTAACTGTAGCCAAGTCCTCAGTCCTCTTAGGTAGATAACCAGCTAGGGTCTGATCCCTGCTGAGTGCCACGTCAATCCTCCCGTGCCAGAAATAAAGCCACCCAACTGTATGTTCCATATCAATGACGGCATATCTCCAGGGACTATTAAACAAGTGTCCCAGGCGCAGTTGATATTCGCAGCCAATTAATGCAACTAGACGATATGCTACCAAGCCCAATTTTCACTATACAAAGATCCCTCAACACAGTGGAAATGACATCCAATGTCGGTGCCGTGCAAAGCGTTTGACAGAGGAGATGTCATATGGCAGTTGAAAAAGTGTCGATTTCGAGACCAAGTTCAACCATGAATGTCAATGTCGACAGAATAGAACAATATCGACGACGGGTACTCTATGCATTATCTCTTACCATCATTTGCTATTGACATATCCCCCACTTGAATTATCAGATTATATGGGCGTGCCTATTATTTGGTGACCGACAGATACTACCTAATCATTTCCGACAACGCCGCTAAAATCCTTCAAGGAGCTACTAATCATCAGGCCCGATGGTTATCAAGCGAGCGAGCGACGATTCTTATCTACCAACCTTTAGGAATCCTCGCAACAAACTGACACACACCAGCTTCCGCATAGTCGAGGTATCAACATCATTTCAAGTTGACTATCATGAGTGAGGCCGAAGCCCATTCTGGTTTTGGTCATGCCTTCCGTTCCCACTTCCTCTTCAGCGATGACTATCTCCCATTAAACCATGGTATGGACACAATCAATCCCTTGACTCCCGTTCATATTTTTCATGTATTTGCAGAGAATGACTGGCAATGCGACAACTGTGTCACTACAAAAACAGGTTCACAGCATTGCCAATCGGCCGTCCATCATAGGATGATATTGCTGTGATAGCAAATGGAGCTGCGCCATGATGGAATGCCCTCCTTTCACATCTTCTCATCCCTGCTATGGATGGAAATTCCTCAATGATGTCTGCCACGAGAACTGATATTCATACGATAATTAGGTTCCTTTGGCGCATTCCCACGCTTCGTTCAAGAAGCACAACGTAGCTACCAACACGCGACCGAAAGCCAGCCAGACCGGTTCATTCGCTATGACGCATTAAATCACATTTCCAATTCTCGCCTAGGCATAGCTAAGCTGCTCAAAACCTCGTCGGACGAATGTGTCTTCGTGCAAAATGCGACCGTAGGGCTCAATACAATATTGCGGAATCTCCTCCCTACATTCGCTTCTCAAGCTACGACGCTCGAGCTGACAAAGCGGGAACAGTCCTGCGTGGTTTACTTCGATACGATTTATGGCGCCATTGAGAAGACACTGTTCTCGATCCGCGAAATCGATCCATCCATAGAATTGCGCAAGGTAACGAACTACACGCTCCCGTGCTCTCACGAGGCTATCGTCACCGCTTTGGTTGAGGTCCTCGATAAGGCCAGCCAAGACGGCGTGAGGGTGAGAGCATGCGTGTTCGAGACCATCACCTCCGTCCCTGCCGCCAGGTTTCCTTTCCAAGCAATTACAACTCTTTGCCGTGAGAGGGGTATCTACAGTGTGATCGATGGTGCCCATGGCGTAGGTCAGATAGCCCTCAGTCTGGGAGATTTGAGTCCAGATTTCTTCGTGAGCAATTGCCATAAGTAAGTGATGCGACTCTTTCACAGGATCTTGTCAATTGCCATGTATGCTACCAAGAAATGTAGTGACTGTGTGCGAATTGAGAAGGCAAAGAACCTCTAACATTAACATGCATAATAGGTGGTTGTACACCCCACGAGGTTGTGCCGTCCTGTATGTACCGAGACGTAATCAGCACTTGATACGCACGACTGTACCTACATCATGGGGCTTCGAAGCCCTTCCATTTCCACCCGAACACACAGATATGTCATCAAACTCCAGGAACAAAACTACTCCAGATGAACAGCAGCTCAAACCACAAGAAATCGGACCCTCTTACTTCACAGGTCTCTTCGACTACATGGGCACGGTCGAGAACTCCGCCTTCTTCTGCGTAAACGCAGCTTTAAATTTCAGGCAGACAGTCTGTGGGGGCGACGAAGCAATATGGGGTTATATACAATATATTGCACAGGCAGGAGCCGACCTTATTGCAGAGAGACTTGGCACTGAAGTCATGGATGTCATCGAACCTGAGGAGTCCACCAGCCCTAATACAACGCCACTAGCAAATATACGGCAGTGCGCCATGGCCAATATTCGGCTTCCATTCGCCATTACAGGCTCGGAAAATACACCGGCTACAACAAGTCTTTCCAAGACCCCTACCCCTCAATCCATTGCGCCAGCATCGACAGATTCAGGCTTCACCGCTGTTCCGATCCGCTTGGACGAGCTAGTGTCCCATACTTCTTGGCTTCAATCGACGTTGATTAAAGAATACCGTATAGGTATCACGGTCTATCCATATGCGTCGCGTGCCTGGTTACGTGTGTCTGGGCAAATCTATCTGGAGCTTTCAGATTTCGAGAAACTCGCTGAAGTTGTCAAGGTTGTTTTGGAGAGAATTAGGAACGGTGAGAGCGGCATCCAGCGTTGATAGAAATTGTCGCTAGTGCAATAGACGAAAGCTTGCTCAGAATCGCCCGAGAAATCACGTTGTCCATACCTGCGTCTCCCCAGCCTTGTTCAGCCTTGCGAGCTATTTTGACGAGTTCTCTCATGTAGCCAACCACATCGATCTAAGAGCTCGCTCCTTGGCATTTTCACGGCCCCGTTGCTCGCCCTGGCCCCGAGGACATGATCCTCTCCTTTCCACTTGACCATCCAAGGGCTTCGGACAATGAATGCCCTTGCACATACAACGAATACACGGCGCATATTCATGAGGTTTCGCGTCCGAACTCAATAGGTTCGCGTCGGGGCGCCAGGCGATGATCGACGGATTGCGGACGTTTGAAGGTCTAAGTTGCATATCTCTTTGATGTTGATCTCCTTATTTAACAAGTGCTTCCCCTGTTCTTGAAATGTTGCCTTACTATCACAGGTGAAGGATCTATAAACACTAATCCGCAATAACATCACGTTTTTACTTTGATTTCTCATAAAATGGCAGACAGGCTGGAACAATCAAGCGATGCTCACAGTATGCATTCAACCGAACAGCAGGAGAAGAAAGATGATCTTGCAACTTCTGCTCCCTCAGAAGATGTAGAATATCCACCCTTCAAGAGAGTCCTCGCCATCGTGCTCGGCATGATGTCTGTGTCTCTCCTTGTTGCTTTGGTGAGTATCATTGTCCCCCTCCCCATATCCCTTTCTAGTAGCCTCAGTCTGACTATTCCAACAGGACCGAACCATCATCGCAACAGCGATCCCCGCCATCACAGATCATTTCAACTCGCTTGATGATGTAGGCTGGTATGCGTCGTCTTATCTCCTGACGATGTCTGCATTTCAACTCCTCATCGGCCGCATCTATACTTTCTACAGCACCAAATGGGTATATATCACCTCCATCGGCATTTTCGAACTCGGTTCTTTGGTCTGTGGAGCAGCTCCATCTTCTGTCGCCTTCATCATTGGGAGATCAATCGCAGGAATTGGCAGCGCAGGTATCTTCGCGGGAGCCATCGTTGTGATTGTGGACCTCGTTCCGCTCGAGAAACGACCCGCGTGGACTGGAGCTTTCGGAGCAGTGTTTGCTATCGCATCGGTGGCCGGCCCACTGCTCGGCGGAGTATTCACAACGAATGTATCATGGAGGTCAGTTCTCATCTCGCCCCCTTAACTACAAGCCAAACAATAAAATGCTAACAGTCATTCCAGATGGTGCTTCTACATCAACCTACCAATCGGGGGCGCGGCGATGGCAATCCTAGCCTTCATCCTCAAAGTCCCGGCGAGAACAACCAAAAGAGCGACCCTGAAGGAACAAATCCACCAACTAGACCCGATCGGCACGGCAATCTTCATCCCCTCGATAACGTGCCTCCTGCTGGCCCTGCAATGGGGCGGCATCGACTACGCATGGTCAGACGGACGAATCATTGCGCTCCTGGTCCTCGCCGGCGTGCTATTCATCGCCTTCATCGGTGTGCAGATGTGGCGGCAAGAACTCGCGACCGTGCCGCCTCGCATCATCAAGATGCGCGCCGTCGCCGCAGGGATGACGTACTCGTTCTTCAGCGGCGCGGGGATGATCACGATCGTGTACTTCCTGCCCATCTGGTTCCAGGCCATCAAGGGCGCCACCGCCGTCCACTCGGGCATCATGAACCTGCCGGCCGTGCTGGGCATCACGCTAGCGTCCATCGTCGCGGGCATCGGCACCCGCAAGCTCGGATACTTCACGCACTGGATGGTCGTCTCGTCCGTCATGACCTCCGTCGGCGTCGGCCTGATGTGCACGTTCACGCTCACCACGGGCCACAGCAAATGGATCGGGTACCAGGCCCTCTGGGGCATCGGGCTCGGGCTGGGGATGCAGCAGCCCTCGGTCGCGGCGCAGACGGTGCTCGCCAGGAAAGACGTCCCCACCGGCGCCACCATCATGTTCTTCGCCCAGGGCCTCGGCGGCTCCGTCTGCGTCAGCATCGCCAACAACATCTTCCTGAACAAACTATCCACGGGCCTGACCTCCATCCCGGGCATCAACGGCGATCTCGTCACCCATGTCGGCGCCACAGATCTCCGGAACGTCGTCCCCGCGGCCAGTTTGGACGCTGTGCTGGCGGTCTATAATCTGGCGTTGAGGAATGCCTTCTACGTCGGCGTCGCCGTCAGTACCGCCACCATCATTGGTACTCTGCTGATGCCTTGGATCAACATCAAGAAAGTCGCTGCTGACCAGAAGGCTGCGGCTGCGCTTGCATCGACACCCAAGACAGCAGGTAGCGCTGAACAGCAGCAGGAGACGGAGGCCAAGAGGGTTGAAGAGGTGTAACCATCAAGCCTGATTGTGACGCCGATTAATGTAATCTGATTGTCTGGCCAGTTGCGCTTCGCTACTTTTTTCTTTCGTTGTACAAAAAATATACTCCCTTCTACGTAAGATTAGAATATAGAGCAAAATAACATAATCAAAAAACAATGCAAAGGTATTGGTCTCCAAGTTTTATTCGATCCCAATTGCTTTAGCTACCTATGACTCGCAATAAATGCGCCCCTGGAGACCAACAAACCCAAGTCCGTAGGTAATGAGGAAAGTAGAGGCTTAAGCACCCGCCCCAGCACTGAGGATATACCCACCATCGACCGCCACCGTCTGGCCATTCAGATACTGATTGGTAGCGGCGAAGAGAATCGCATTCGCCATATCACGATCCTCGCCCGGCCTGGTCGCCGTCGTTTTGTCCTCATACTTCTCGCGCGGGATGTGAGACTTCTGCTTCTCATCGCTCTCGCCCGCCGTCATCTCGCTGGGAAAAACTCCCGGCGCGATGCTGTTGACGCGAATGCGCAAGCCGTTCAGACTGCCGATCTCATTGGCGAGCATTGTCGTCAGATGGATGGCCGCGGCTTTGGACGCGTTGTACGCGAAATGGTGCTGCGACGTCTTCACGATGCCGCTGATCGAGCTGATGTTGATGACCGCCCCGGAGAAATTGTCGTTGTGCTTATGTGCGGCCTGAAGGAGCGGGAGGAAGGCTGTCGTCATGAAGTAGAGTTGCGGCACGTTGGTCCGGTACGTGTCGGTCCACATCTCGAAGGTTTCGTTCGGGTCCGAGAAAAGGTTCTTGGATAGTTCCTCCGCCGACGAGGCTTCTGTCTGTTGCGTGTTGAGCGCGATGCCGGCGTTGTTGATCAAGATGCATAGACATTTCTCCTTGGAAGAGATCGTGTCGACGAGTTTCTTGATCTCGTCTTTCTTGGATACGTCGGCCGTGATGGGAATGATGGAACCCGAAATGTCTTTGCCGTAGGTCTCGGCCACTTTCTCGAGTTTCTCCTCTGTGCGTCCTACGATGTAGACCTTGGCTCCGTTGGTGGCTAGGGCTTGAGTCGCCATGAGTCCAATCCCACTGCCGCCACCGGTGATCAGGGCGACTTTGTTCTTGACGGAGAACAGGTTTTCGAGTTTGAATGACTCATTGTGATCGTTGGTAGACATGTCGGCGGTGCTATAAAACTGCTTGGTAAGACTTGCTAGGCGAGGCTGTGCCAGGTTGAGTCGGACGGTTTTCTGCTTCAATAGGCAAGTAGTAGTCAAGGGGAGGATACTAGACCGAGATTGTAGGAGTGATGGTGCTTTCAACAAACGGACTGAGAGGCGAGATGACATTGGAATAGTGTTGAAAGCCCTTGTTGAGATTCAAAAAGATATAGTCCTACATCATACAGACTCACCTCTGACCTACGCGCAGATTGTATGTGAAATCAACAGATGACGCTGAGATGATGAAATACCTCCATCTGATGTCCGGATCACTTCTCCGCCAGCCAATTCTCCCCTATCATCATACAACATACGTCTTAGGTTGAGAGACAGGTTTCGGGGGTTAAAACCCGGCTCCATACTCCGACCGCTCTATGTACCGACTGGAATATTAAAAGTACCATTGTTATTGGAAAGTGTTGATGTTGAGCACAAGAGTCAAAAGCGAAATTGACGTCCCAAAGCCAGAGAAACTGTGCGGAAGGAAGATAAGCCGGAGTTCTGCCGGATGACACAACTTTCCGCCGTCATGCTCGCGCTGAGCCCTGGCTTCTTCAACAGTCCTGCCATCGACAAACGCCCCAAATCCACATCAACCGACGGGTGTAGGACAACAACGCCGCCGCATGCCTACACCCGCGCTCTGCATCATGGAAAACATCTAACGCAACATCCTCTCCGCACCGACCGATAAACCAGACAAACAATGACCAGCTACGACTCGGGCGTCCCCTTCTCCTACTCGACGCCCGACTGGCCGGCACTCTACTACCCGGTGCGCGCCGACCCCGGGGAAGCGCAGTATCTGTACTACGTGAGCGACATCTACCGCTATGTGGTGTTCTGGACGCTCATCTGCGTGGGCGCGGCGCACATCTTCGTCGCCACGTGGGCGGTGCTCATGCAGTTTCACTCGGCCAAGCTGCGCAGGAGATATCTGAACACGCCCGTGGGGAGGAAGCTCACGGCCAAGAACCGCAAGCTGCTGGGTGAGAACCCGATCGGCGAGACGATGACTTGGGTCTGGTTGGTTCCTGTTGTCTATATCGTGCTGGGCGGTCTCGAGGCTACCTTTGCTGGGAGTATTGTTGGTTTGATTCTGGGGGCCGTCTACAATGCTGGCTATTTCAGGATGAGCACTTGGACGCCTTTGCTTTGGGGGGTCATCAATATGCTGGTGCTAGTCGTGAGCAGTTTTAGAATACAAGGTGGTCTATAATGCCCTTATTATGGACTTGTGGTGTGAGTCTCGAAAGATCTAGAAGATTTCTGGGATGCGTTTACCTATATGGAAGAAGGATGATTCACCCTGATACTGCGCCGTTATTACAGGTCGCACGCGGGTCGAGACACTTGCTGTCCCAAATTTGCACTTCCATTCCATGTCTGTGGAATCTGGACATTCCCGGTGAATCTACCACGACATCGTTCCAGTAGAGTGCTCCAAAGGAGTACCACTGGGTGAGGATGCGGTGAATTATGACCTGCTTTTGCGACTGGACGAACCTACCTTGGTACCCTAGAGACCGAAAGTCGAGCATCAAGCCTCTCTCAGGATATCCGACCATCAATCACCGATCATGAGGGTTCGAGCGCGTAAGCAGAGTGATTACTGTGCAAGGCAAGTAAATAATGTCACATGAGAACGAACAATGAATGGGTTAAGAGATTCGAGACTCCCAAAAAGGAGACCAACCCCACAACCCGATATGGAGAGCTCCTCCATGGACCTCTTGTCCAGATATCTGGGAATGAACACAGGTTCGTCAGATGGAAATTCAGTCAAATTTCAGGAAAATACTTGTCTTGAAAAAGCATGGATTTTGGAGCTTGCACTTCCAGAAGATCCCTTCTGCTGAATGAATCTGTAAATTGCAAGTCGGGTCAGCACTTGACTGGCATAAGTCGTGAATCGCTCAAAATGACAAATAAGTGTGTAGAATGAAAGCAAATGATCTCCGAACGAGGCTCTAATCATCTGCTCCTCCTTGATTGTAAACATGCCTCGAGCGAGAGGGATCTTTCCGCATTTCATGTCCGCTACCTGTGAAACCCACTACCTCAAGTTAGCATCAAGCGCATATAAACAGAACAACACGAATCTTACCTCGAGCGTTGACGCCATCTCCTGTCCTGAACATACTGTCCTTCTTCTGCATTTTACCAATCTTGGACTTGGCAGCGAAGTCTTGCCACTTGTTCTTGCCAGCCTCTAATTCTTTGTTGGCTTTGACTTTTCGAGGGATTTTGGCCGGTCGGATTGGTCCATCGCTAACCTTGCTAGGTTCGCGTCGGGCTTGTTGAGCCAGGGTGGGATCGACGCTTGCCGCCGCAGAGATGATATTGGGGTTGGCCGGGGTGGAAGTCGGGGTGGAAGTGCCTGATATGTTATCAGCCTTACGTTTCCTTGGATCAGTTGCCAGCGGTTTGATGTCTTTTGCTCGCAATGTTTCATTGTTTCCATAATTTTTGAATGTCACAATGTAGACGGGATCGCTGGCAGAACCAGTGATGGATGTGATCCTTGCTGTGTAGTATGCACCATCGCCCGACTTCCATCTCGCAGATACAGTGTCATTGACCGAAAACGTGGTGGTTGTGGTGGGCTCCTCGGGTTCGGCCTCGGGTTTGCGATATCCAGCCTGATAGGCTGGATGATTCTGCTTTGACCATTTCTCCTTTACTTGTGACTGTGGTGGGCTGGGGGCTCGGGCTGAGACTGAGGCAGGCTTTAGTTCTGCAATGGCAGATTCGGTGAGGGAAATGACTTCTTCAAGTTCTGCCTGGAGACTCTCCAATTCAGCGTTCTCCGGATCATTTTGTAGACTCAATTGGACGGTTTCGAGTTGTAGTTTGTATTCTTTGACCTCATTCTCAAGGGCTTGCACCTCCGAGGAACTCATGTTTTTGCAGTTGAGCTTGGGAGTGATGTCGTCAAAGAATTGCAACGAGCGTTATGAGAGAAGAATGATCACGAACCAAAATGTCGTCTTGGCGAGAGTATTCACAATTGATTATAGAGTGACCTCTACCTTTCCTTGATGTTGAGTACTACTCGTAGGGAGTTAGAGAGAGAACCAAGAAGGGTAACGATAAAGAGAACTGGGAGGATCGTTGTCACTGCAGGGACCGAGTACAGCCGTGCTTGCAGGATGAACTGCCAAGCTTTTACTCGATCCCCACCTGCCTCGGAACGGAAGAACTTTGGGAAGTCATGCGGAAAGCTGTTCCGACTTCTTGAAGCGACCACCATCAAACTGGAACGAGAGATCATTAGGTATTTAGGTAGTCTTCACTCCCGAATACGAAATATTGTGCCTCAGGCCGGGATTCTAAGAGCAGTCCTGCAAGATACTGCAAAAGCGGAGTACTGTATGGAATAGACCTACACTTATCTGCACCACGAACTTGTATTCTCTACGGAGTAGATGTCTCTCAGCAGTCGTCATCGCTTTTCCGTGAAGGCTCGAGACATACACAGAGGTATGCTATCAAGCAGGAGGATATCTGTCAGTTTCAGACTACAACCCCCTTGACCTCCTTGCTCCGGATGCTCAGGTGATACTGTGAAAAACGACCTGGTCTACAATCGTCCTGCAGTGAAGCAAGCGAGCTAATTGTTGTTCAGAGGGCTGCCCGTTCACCGATGACGTCTTTCGCAAGAGTCTCAAAGGCGAAAGGCCGAAGGTGCTTCATGCTCACACAGTGCACTCGTATCACCAACACTCAAGGCCCAGAAATGGATCGATATAAGTGGCTGGTTGTTTCATAGTCTGAGATGACGGGCGGGAGGGATGCCTGATTTTCATTGAGCAGGAAAAGAGGGATTGCTGAATTAGTATTGGTATGGACCTTGAGAGATGAGCATGGACCAGTCGCGACTCCAGCCCGCTTAGAAATCAACCTCGATAGCTACGACTTTGGTGGACATGGTCCCCTCCCTCTCGGTTTGCCACTGCTCACCCTGGTCTGCGAGCGGTTTTCCTCCACTGACAGCCAGGCACTCTGTGATTTTCGCTTCAAGATCACCAGGCTGAGTCTGCATCCTCGTTCTTAAACTGGAGTCCAAGCTGGTCAGTCGGATTTCGTCAGGAGGAGGCAAATGGCCGCGAAGAGAAAGCAGATCCGGCTATGTCGCCGTAGCATGCTAGTATATCTCAGTACAACATAGGCACGGCTAGGCTATAATTGACGACCCAGGTACCTGTTTGGTGCCCCCTCGGGGTCCTCACAGTTAAAGCCAGTGGGGCATAGGGCGCAGAAAGGAAGAACCCTTAGGCAGGTGCTTGGCAGGGTCTCATCAATCTTGCTGGCTCCCGAGCACCTCGTAGGTTTCCAGGGCCAATGTCTAGCTGGCTCTTGGGGTCCCGGGCTTTAGGCTCTGGACTTTGGACTTGGGTAGGCTTGTTCGGCGGTGCAACCTCCTCCCGTGCCATGCCCTGCAGCGTCCGAGTCTGACTCTTCAATTGGGAATTGACAATTGATCTCATCATTTCTTTCCTCTCCTCTCCTCCTCAAGTCTTTTGCCCACTGGTACTGATTCTATCTTTTCTTCTCGCCCCTCTCAATGTGAGTTAGTTTGGTCCAATAAAACAAGACCCCGGCCAACTCCATTCAAGTGCATCACGGTGGTGTGTCGATTGGCGTCCCTCCACCGGCTGTACCTCTGCTCTGCCATTTCTACCCCCACCCGCCTCGACTTCCATACTGTTCCAACCACACTTCAACACCCTTTCCCTCCAGACAATTCTTTCCCCCAAGATTGTTGATTTCAGGAGATTGACCTTACAAAGCCTCTTGATACTGCCTCAGCGGTAGAGGGAGGCGTTTCGTATTCACCTACATTTCCCACGGATTCCGTCGCTCCCCGCGCATTTGCTTCCGACCTGTTCTTATCCATCTCCGCCATTGACATCATTCTTTTTGGTCACCATCCGAGCATAATCCACCGCTTTGATGTCACGAAACGCTGTTAGCGATCTCTATCTATCTTCTGATCAACAGGAATTGTTGCTGGCCGCATTGAATTCTAACCAACAATCCGACGCATTATCCGGATCCAGTACTCAAAAAACCACTCCACAAGCAGCCTCATTCACTCCAAACATGTCCAGTGCTCCGGGATCGGGTCATCTTGACTTCTCTGATGAGAGTCCATATCTTGACTTTGACCCCGATGGCGACTTTGACGACTCTTTCGGCTACGATGAAGAGGCAGGGCGGATGATTGGCGATTTACCCGGCGATCTGCACGATAAGCGCAAAAGTATCGATGGACAAGACGACGACGACGAAGGTGGCGGCAAGAGACGTGAGGGTGAAGATAAGACGGCAAAGAAACCCGGTAGAAAGCCGTTGACTGTCGAGCCCACATCTGTAAGTGTCGAGATTTCCCTACCTTCCATATGCTGGTCTAACAGAAGCAGAAACGCAAGGCCCAAAATCGCGCTGCCCAACGAGCGTTCCGTGAGAGGAAAGAAAAGCATTTGAAAGATTTGGAAACAAAGGTGGAGGATCTGGAAAAATCTTCGGAATCTGCCACCCACGAAAATGGTCTTCTTAGAGCTCAAGTTGAACGCCTGCAGGTTGAACTCAAGGAGTACCGCAAACGGCTGTCCTGGATTAGCAGCAATGGTTTGAACCGATCATCGCAACCCGTGGGTCAAAATCAAGCCCGAAAATCGTCTGCCAACAACCAGAACGACTTCCAATTTGAATTTCCCAAGTTTGGAGATCTCCCTCCAATGCCTGCGACGAATCTCTTCAACACAACTGGCTCGCAGAACAAGCAAGCTACTGCTGCGAAAAGATCTGCAAGCAATGGAACATCAAATTCACCCGCGATGGGTCAGACTAATGGGGCCAGACGCTCTAATTCTTCAATATCGCAACAGAACCAGCCTGCCAGATTCGGCTCCTTGAGCCAATCTCCGATGAGTAGTACTTACACTGCTTCGCCTCAACCTCAGCCTCAGCAAAAGGATAATTTAGGTAGTGTGGACAGTCTTTCGGGTCTGTTCAGCCCATCGATATTGGAAGCGAGCCGGCATAGTTCTCTCGGAGGTTATTTCCCCCAAACTGCACTCAATGGCAACGCACAAACTGGCCGTCGCAGTCTCGACAACGGAGCGTTGGCCAACGTTCCAGGAGTCTATTCTAACTCCAGCATCTCAACATCGGATTCTCCTGCTTCCTCAGCCGAGTCACAGAATGCCATTTCGTCGATTGGCACTTCCCCTGAGCCAAGCTTGAATTCGCCGGCCAATAAATTGACCGAGTTCAACCTCAATCCTATCACGGAGGAAAATCAACTTGCATTTGGAGGTAAGGACTACCTTTGCAAACAAATTTCCCAGGCCTGCGGCTGCATTGATGACCCAATTCCTCCAATCTTGAACATGTCTAACGATAAAACGTTAGGCTACACTGGCGAGGCTGGCTTCGAAATGAATGGAATCAACTGGCTTGCCCAACAGAACAACAACGGTTTTGACCCGGTACTGTTCGGCGACTACCGTGAGACTCAAGATAATGTTCTCTCACAAGACTTTGGATCCTTCTTCAATGATGCTTATCCTCTACCGGATCTCGGCAGCCCTCTGCATAACTACACCGATCTGACAGTGGAGCCACCCGCAAAGAATGACCTCATGAGGCAGGTCAACATGGCAAAGGACGGCGAAGAAGTTGTACCTAATAACGATAAACCGATGACATGCAACAAAATTTGGTGAGTGATGATAATTCCGTGTAAACATGTCCCATACTAACAGGGTGCAGGGATCGTCTTCAATCTATGGAAAAGTTCCGCAATGGAGAGATTGACATTGACAACTTGTGTAGCGAGCTTCGAGCCAAAGCCAAATGTTCCGAGGGTGGTGCAGTGGTGGACAAGAAGGATGTGGACAAAATCTTGGGATCCGCCAGGTGATCTTAGCCGAGGCATGGATGGCATTTGCCATGGGATGGAATCAACGACATGGGATGATATGGTTCAGATGAGCCATGGGGAGTTTTTCAGGTCGAGTCCGGAAGGGCATATGATACCATTAAAATGGAATGAGAGTTATCTGCAGCCCCAGGTGGCATGCTCAAGCTACGAGGCGCTCAAGATGCTAAATCTGGGTTGAACTTGACGAAGATTGGAGGTCTTTTTTTTTCACTCCTGTACCAATTCATGGACACTTGCACACATCACTGGCCAGGTATTACCCTGGCTAGGATATCTGGAAGTGGAAAAATCTATACATATATTCTATCTTTTAAGCATAGGTGGGCACTTCAAATGGCTGATAATATCTGAGCAAAATTCACATTGTTTCTGATGTACAGTGCACCTTGATAAAGACGACATTCAACCATCTCCACATAGTCATGAGAACCAGTGATGCTCGACCGTGTGAACAACCATACACCTTTTTCTCTATGATTCAATGAATATGCAGAGCGAATGCACTGCGTGCTCTGGCAGAGCACTTAGTGATAGACTAGACCAGCACGTGATCGTCGAATCCACGCTAATTATGAGTGATACCACTTCGGGCAAGGTTAGCGTTCAATGCCAAGGATACTCCAGACGTGATCAGCTTCTGGGAGTTCAAGTTCAGATGGTGAGGTCTGATCTGAGTCTGGGAAAAGAACAGCCCGTTCACCTTTTTGTTTTATTCAACGTCTTTAACCATCACATCTTCCTCGGAATCCTCATTTCCTCACTACAACCATTACCGCGTTTTTATCTTGTCTCTCGTATCATCGAAACAAGTGGTCTCTGCGCGCGCTGTGTTCTGCATCACACTTGTCTCTAATACTAATTGTCTTGCTTCTGCCGCACCCTCCTCAAGCAGCCTCATTCACTTCGACTTGTCACCCACGGCTGAGCACTGCTTCAAGTTGCGCGCCCTCTGTACCTCTCCTTCACAAATGGCTTCAGTGAGTCTCTTCCTCACTTCGACTCTTTCCTTCATCGCCCTCCCCTTCCAATCCCACCATTCCCATGAACATCAATCATCATGGCCACTAGAGATATTACCCCCGTGGCGGTTCCGCTAATCATTCTTCGCCGACAGGACCGATCTCAGTACCAAAATCAATATCTACCTAATGGAAACGCTTCTGGCCCTGTTCCCGGTGCCCAGGCTCTCCTCCCCAACAATGGCCGGATTATCCAGTCTGGTCCAATTCGAGTTCTCTGTATTGCAGATGTGAGAGGTCGGTTGATCCTACAAAAGCCTTACTTCATAGTTTTAATCGCTGATGTCTTACTCTTAGGCTATCTCAGATCCCTCAACGACCTCGCAAAGACGGCAAAGGCAGACTACATCCTGCACACCGGCGACTTTGGCTTCTACGACAATACTTCGCTGGAGAGAATAGCAGAAAAGTACGATATCATACACCCCAGTTGTGCGGATTCCCCTCTAACATACCGCTCAGGACATTGAAACATGTTGCCCAATATTCCCCACTCCTCACTGAAAATGTCAAGCGCCAAATTGCACAACCTAACCCTCCTCGGCCCATCAAGCAAATGTTTTCGCCTGATCAGCTTCCTCTCTCAGAGTTGCCACTCCTGCTGAACAAACAAATCACACTAGATGTCCCTGTGTACACCGTATGGGGTGCTTGTGAAGATGTCAGAGTCTTGGAACGTTTCAGATCCGGCGAATACAAGGTCGACAATCTGCACATTATTGACGAAGTGAACTCGAGACTGCTTGACATTGGTGGAGTGAAGTTACGTCTGTTGGGTCTCGGTGGCGCGGTTGTCATCCACAAGCTATTCGATAATGGTGAAGGCAAGACCTACATAGCAGGTGGTCAAGGCACGATGTGGACAACCCTTCTTCAGATCGGAGCCCTGATTGACACGGCCAATCGTGTCTACGATCCTTCCGAAACTCGCATCTTCTTAACCCATGCTTCTCCGGCAAGAGATGGAATTCTCAATCAACTCTCGGTAACCCTCAAAGCCGACTTTTCCATCTCCGCAGGTTTGCATTTCCGTTATGGCAGCTCCTACAACGAGTTCTCCGTCAACCCTTCTCTGGATCACTACCGTGGTAAACTTGCAGCCTCCAAGGCTTCATTCCAAGATGTCTGGGAGACGGTCAAGATGGATGTCGAGCAAGCCATAGAGTCGAATGCCAGCCACAAAACCCTTCTACACAGTGCATTGGAGATTGTCGAGAAGATGCCGAGCACGGCCAACGGAGGCAATCCCTTTGGTGGACCCGTAGGAGGAGGTGGTGCAGCAGGTCAAGTGGACGAGAGTGCATTTAAAAATATGTGGAATTTCAATCTCGCAGATGCGGCCTTTGGCTATCTGGTTCTCGAGATCGACGGAGGTCGAATAGGTACGGAGATGCGTGCGCAAGGATTCAATTTTGCCCATCGCGGGAAACCTACTGCAGGAGGTCAACTCCCTCAGCAGCCCTCTACGTCGACAGCTCCCGTTGCACCGGTTCCTGGCCCAGCTGCTGCACCCACGGGCCCGGCACAAAACCGTGCTCCGCACTTCCAAGCACCACAGCAGCCCTTCCCTCAACAACAGAAACCACAACCTCAACAGCAGCAACCAAGACCCGCTCCAACTGGATCGACTCCTGGTCCCAAGTCTGCAACACCACCTTCGGCTGCATCACCAGCACCACCGGTTACTCAGGCTAAGCCTCTTACGCCTCAACCTTCATCGACCTCCGTCCCGACCACGTCTGTACCGGTGAATAAGCCCGCTACTCCGGCCACCAACGGTGCGAGCGGTGACAAGGGCGCGGAGAGTGATGCAGCAAAGGCCAAGGTCGGAACCTCTCCCGTCGACCGTAAAGCCCCTACGGCTCTCTATGTGGCCAATGCGGAAAGTGAGCAAGGAGCTAGGGAATTGATTGCCGAGGAAGATCGCGACAAGATCAAGTCCATCGTCCGGTTGGGTAGCAAGTTCTTTAACTGGAAAGTTCAGTTCGACAACCATGACATTGCTCAAGGGGCTTTGCTTCGCGCACAAGGAGAGATTTCGAAACACAAGGGTGCGGGAGGTCGAATGCCCAAGATTGTGTTCTTTGAAGAGAAGCAGTCAACATTCCACCAACGCGACAACCATAGCCAAGGAGGAGCGGGCACGTGGCAGGGAAGCAACCGTGGAGCATCAAGCGCGGCCAACACCCCTACGACTCGCGCTGGGTATCAAAGTGGCGGCGCAAGTGATAGTGAAGGTGGACGAGGTCGTGGTGGATTTCGCGGTCGTGGCCGAGGTGGCCGGGGCGATGAGCGAGGTGGACGAGGCGGTCGTGGTGGAGGCCGTGGCGGATTCCAGGGCAAACCCGGCGACGGACCCTCTGAAGGAAGAGGTTCGGACGTCAAGGGATCCGACAACAAGCCAGCGGCGGTCTCTGGGGAGAGTTGAAGCAGAGACGCATTCGTAGAGAGATATGAAAAAGCATCGATCGCAGATTCCAGCGATTGTGGGGATTGTGCAATCATTCATGGGAGGCGCCATACGAGAGACCAGGATCTGGGCTTGACAAGGACGGAGATGATTCAACCGGAGTTGGGCAGGACAGAGGAAGGGCCTTACGAAGGCTGGTCTTCTAGTCATATCGAGTCAGGTCAGGTTAAGGTCAAGTCAGATCAAGGTATGACACCCAAAGTTGGAGCTTTCATTTTTCCTTAGTGACAGATGGTGAGCGAATTCCTTTTCGACCACATGTATTTTACACACCCTGCTAGAAAAGAGACAAAAGCCTGAACAAATTCATTTTGGTGGTGAAAACTTGATTCTGGATGATCTCTAAGACTTTGGCTGCCCAGGTGGCTGCTTAGATGCAGACCGTTTGCAAAGGCGCCTAAGGGAATCATACATGTGATGGGCTCTGTACCTCGTACTTGGTACCTGACAAGCCACACGTAGTAGAAGGCTAACTTGGAGCCCCAGTGGCGGCCGATCAAATCGAGGATCATCAATTCTCCGATTTGGATGGGATTTGAAAAGACATGGAGGAAGGCGCCAGCCGATAGTCAATATGGCAGTGACGTCCCAGTTTCTCGGAAGGGAAGTGGAAACACTTTCTCCGACTCCGAGGTTCAGTCATTGACCCGTCATTTGCCAACAGACAGCAGCTGCCCTCACTTCTGCGTTCTTCCTGCCTACAACTGCCCGTTTGCCTGCTTCAGTCCTCTGATCATAAATAATCTACTCCCAACATACACAACCTTGCCTTCGACCGACAGTCCCGGGACCTGCTAGACTCCCATCACCTCTCAAGCCTCCGCCCTCCTCTTCCTCTTTCATGATGCAATCATAACCACAACTCTACCATCAACAAACAACTAGTCGAAGAAGGGCACCGCTTCACTTGCACCAAGCTGATCCGCCTCGATGTGGCTCCCTTCCTCTTTTTTCACAGCGCTGGCTGCTGTTTCCTCCATACCTCTAGTAGCTGCGTCATTAGCTACTCCTCTGCACGAACCTGGGCGTTGCGCCATCCGAGGTCACTGTGGAAAGCAGGGCTTTTTCGGCTCTGATCTGCCCTGCCCAGACAATGGAAAGGCCGCGCCACCATCCGATGAAGTGCGCCAAAAGATAGTGGACCTGTGCGGACCGCAGTGGAAAGATTCCGACGTTTGTTGCAAGGAAGAGCAAGTCGATGCCCTGTCAAAGAATCTCAAGCTTGCCGAGAAGATCATCGCCTCGTGTCCTGCTTGCAAGGAGAATTTCTTCAATTTATTCTGCACATTCACCTGTTCTCCCGATCAGTCTACTTTCGTCAATGTTACCGAGACGGGCAAGTCCTCCGCTGGGAATGATGTGGTGACGGAACTGGACAACATTTGGTCAAAGGAGTACCAGAGTAGCTTTTACGACAGCTGCAAAGAGGTCAAGAACGGCGCCAGTGGTGGGAAAGCCATGGCATTCATCGGCGGAGGCGCTCAGAACTATTCTGAATTTCTCAAGTTCTTGGGCGACAAGAAGTTTCTCGGCAGTCCGTTTCAGATCAATTTTCTGGAGAAATCGCGCTACAATGATTCGGATGGCTTGGAACCGAGCAATCCAAAGTCATACGCCTGTAATGACACCGATCCCAATTATCGTTGCAGCTGTGTCGATTGTCCGGCGGTATGTCCTACACTCGACCCTGTTCACTCGGCGGAATACTGCCACGTGGGGAAGCTTCCTTGCCTCTCTTTCGCCGTCATCATTATCTATACCATCTCGCTACTTCTCCTGGTTACAGCGATTTCTGGACACATCGCCTATAGGAGACACAAGCGAAGAAAGACCGAGCGACTGCAGCTTCTGCAGGACGCCTCTCCTAGTGATGATGAGGACGAGGGTGACTTGGTCCACAATGCTGGAATGCTAGAAAGACCGCTGCGCAACTACTACCTCAACCAGCTATTTGATCGTGCCTTCAGCAGGCTTGGTGGATTTTGCGCTCGATATCCTGCCCTCACAATATCCACAAATATCTTGTTCATCGGCTTCCTCAGTCTTGGTTGGTTAAAGTTCGAAGTTGAGAGAGACCCTGTTCGTTTGTGGGTTAGCCCAACATCTGACGCTGCCCAAGAGAAGGCATTTTTTGACGCAAATTTTGGGCCTTTCTACCGCACGGAGCAAGCGTTTCTGGTCAACGACAGAGACTCAGGTGCTGTAAACGCCAGTGTTCTATCCTATGAAAATCTAGAATGGTGGTTCGATGTCGAGGCACGCATTTCTCGCATGATGACCAATGACAACAAAATCACACTTTCTGATATCTGCTTCAAACCCACAGGTTCAGCCTGTGTGGTGCAATCGGTCAGTGGCTGGTTCGGTGCCGGACTTATGCAAGACTGGAAGGAACAGATCGAACTATGTGCTGCCCACCCAGGAGATCAGCGCTGCTTACCCGAATTCATGGATCCTCTACAACCAGGCCGTGTTCTCGGTGGTTATAGCAGTATTGATGAAATTGCGCAAGCAAAGGCACTGATAACCACTTGGGTGGTCAATAATGATCAACCAGGCACCAAAGCTGAAGCTAGAGCTGAAGAGTGGGAGAGTGCTCTCAAGCATGAACTGCTCATTGCTCAGGATCAGGCTGCTAATCGTGGCTTGAGACTCTCCTTCAATACGGAGAGGAGTTTGGAAGAAGAACTCAACAAGTCCACAAACACGGATGCCAAGATCGTTGCCATCAGTTATGTGGTGATGTTCATCTATGCATCTCTCGCCCTAGGATCTGCAAGTCTCTCCCTCAAATCACTTGTCAACAACCCTTCCAATGCCTTTGTGCAATCAAAATTCACCTTGGGCGTAGTCGGAATCATCATTGTACTGATGTCAGTGTCCGGCTCGGTCGGGTTGTTCTCTGCACTTGGAGTCAAAGTGACCTTGATAATTGCAGAAGTTATCCCATTTCTGGTCCTCGCAGTTGGCGTTGACAATATTTTCCTCATCGTACACGAGTTCGAAAGGGTCAATGTCAGTCACCCAGATGAAGAGATTGACGAGAGAGTAGCCAAAGCCATGGGTCGGATGGGTCCAAGCATTTTACTATCTGCATCTACTGAAACCATTGCCTTTGCTATGGGAGCATTTGTTGGGATGCCAGCTGTCAAGAACTTCGCTGCCTACGCTGCAGGTGCGGTCTTTATCAATGCGGTATTGCAGGTGACCATGTTCGTTTCGGTTCTGGCCTTGAATCAACGACGTGTGGAAAGTCTAAGGGCGGATTGCTTTCCCTGTGTTACGGTAAGGCGTGCAAATGCTGCAAATCTTCCTGGCCATTTCTTCGGTAGTGATGAAGAAGGTTGGTTGCAACGCTTTATCCGGAAAACCTACGCGCCAGTTATCTTGGACAACAAGGTCAAGACTTTCATCCTGACCGCATTCGTCACTCTCTTTGCTGCAGCAATTGCGCTCCTTCCCGAGGTTGAACTTGGACTGGATCAACGTATCGCAATTCCGTCGGACTCTTACATGATTCCTTACTTCAACGATCTATATGCCTACTTTGGCTCCGGGCCCCCGGTTTATTTCGTTACACGCAATTTGAATACAACCTCAAGAACTCATCAACAACAGGTTTGCGGTAGATTCACTACTTGTGACGAATACTCCTTGTCTTATATTCTCGAGCAGGAGTCGAAACGACCAGAAGTCAGCTATATCAATTCAGCTACTGCGAGTTGGATCGATGATTTCTTCTACTGGTTGAATCCGATTTCCGATTGCTGTAAGGATGACAACGGGGACACCTGCTTCGCAGAAGATGACTGGAATATCACTCTATCAGGCATGCCTGAAGGCGAGGAATTCATTCACTATGCCACTAAATGGCTCCATGCACCTACCGATGAGGAATGTCCGAATGGTGGACAGGCAGCATACTCTAATGCTGTTGTGATCGACAAAAAGCACACCGATATACCTGCAAGCCACTTCCGAACCTTTCATACACCACTTCAAGGGCAAAGCGATTTCATTAATTCTTTTGCTGCTGCACGAAGAATTTCGAGCGACATCTCAAAACGTCACAACATTGATGTCTTCCCATACAGCAAACACTACATTTTCTTCGATCAGTATAGCAATATTGTCCGTCTCACTGCTACTCTACTATTGGTGGCGGTTGCAATCATTTTCATTCTAACTTCATCTCTACTCGGCTCGTTGTTGACAGGAGCAGTTGTGGCTTTCACTGTCATCATGATTGTTGTCGACATTATCGGCGTTATGGCAGTGGCAGGTGTTTCACTGAATGCTGTGTCACTTGTTAACTTGGTCATATGCGTTGGCATCGGCGTCGAATTCTGTGCACATATTGCCAGAGCATTCATGTTCCCAAGCAAATCAGTCATGGAACGTGCAAGACATAAGTTCCGGGGCAAAGATCTACGTGCCTGGACAGCTCTCGTGAATGTTGGAGGCAGTGTCTTCAGTGGCATTACAATCACAAAATTCCTGGGAGTTACAGTTCTGGCATTCACAAGGAGCAAGATATTCGAGATCTATTATTTCCGCATCTGGCTGGCTCTGGTCATCCTCGCCAGTTCGCACGCTTTGTTATTCTTGCCAGTGGCGTTGAGTTTCTTTGGTGGTGATGGTAAGTCTACATCGCCTTGATGATTTTCGTTGACATCTGACTGACACACCCTTTTTAGGATATGTCGACCCCGAAAGTGAGGGCGGCTTAGAGGAAGATCTCGCTAGTCGTCGGTACCGGAGCCTGCTGCCGGATGATGACTATGACTCTGACGATTGAGATGTTTTGACTCCATCAAATGTATTCTGCTTGAGGTAGTTTTATGATATATAGATAATATTACGAACTCAACCTCAAATGGTTCCACTACTGCTCTCCGGCAATCAGCTGTTCTAGGGAACCTTCTGTGATTGAGTATTGAAGACCGGCAATCGGAATATCCTCGAAAGCACAGTACCGAACACCACTGGTGTCTTGACCCTCCGCACCAGATCGCGTCCGAGTTCATGGCGAAGCAGCGGGGAGCGCGCGCGAAGTCAGGCAAGAAACCGAAGCCCGATGTGTCGACTCGAGCTCAGGTACAAAAATCTAGCGCCACGAGGGGACCCTTCGCCCATGGCACTAGCTCCAGAGTCAAGACTCGGTTTGTGTTGAGGAGCTGCCAACGACAAATATCGCCATGAGGGCCTTATGCTTAGGTAGGCCTTCGTTATTTCAAAACCTGCTTTTCAATCACGAAGAGAGTCGCTCCCGTCCACATAGCTACCGCAGTGAAGATTTCATGGTTGTGGGATTTCGTCCGAAAAAACTAGATTGACGGCAGAATGTGACGAAAGCACAGGAACTGACAGGCACGACGAAGATAATCTGTGAGAGAAGATAGGTTGAGTCCTTATGGATTCTCTTAAACTTTCCGTATCGTGGTGGTCTTCATTGACTAAGCCTTGTTGGAAAAACATGGCCTCCATTCCCTGTAGATGAGTCCCCGAAAAGCAAGCAGGTAGTCAGAGGAAATCTTGGACTACATGGGTCAACTGTCTTCTTCTACCACGTTCCGTTTACCGCTTGTCCCTGACCAGCTGGACTGGTCAAGTCATGAAATGATATAAAATCATTCACTCCATACATCGCTGTGATCCATCTGCCGGACTCGCCTGATAAATTGAATTCCCATGCATTCACACGTCGAATCGATCTGTGTCAAGCTCCAGCGCCCCGACTGATGGCACATTCCGAGCCTTCCACGGTATGATAGTACCAGCCACCATCCAGAAGAACCTGCTCCATCTTGGCCCATTTCTCTACTTTCCCTCCCTCGGTCGATTTCAGATCGAGATCCGCGAACTTCACGTCACTGATTTCGAGGGCTTGGCCGTCGGGATCGTCCGTCCGTTTTAGCGCCAGAAACACACTACAGTCCCGCAGCGCCATGGCGACGCCGAACTGATTGGCGTCTGGGTTCTTGAAGTCTTGCACGCCGACGTCGTTGAATTTCTGCTGCAGCGTGAGCAGATGTCGTAGCGCGGGTTGGACCTTTTTCTGGAACGCAGTGACGAACTTGTCGATGCCGTCTTCCACAGGCCAGATGCGCGCCAAAGCTTTCTGCAGGACGGTGTCGTCGTCGTCCTTTGAGAGGAGATCCATCGGGCAGAACCCCGAGTCTCCGCGCCCTTGCGCTTTCCCTGCTTTGCGCCTCATCGCGTTCAGCGCGCAAGTGCGACAGTTTCGTGCGTCAGCTGGGGCGCTGGGGCTCTGCAGCAGCCATTTCGGCTTGAACTCGACGAGCCAGTCGATGCCGGGGCCTTGCAGGTTTTGCATCAGAATGCCGTGCTGCTCGGCCTCAAAGGCCGGGAGGTACACGTGGCGGCGGTGGTGGTGCCGGATACTCTTGCCCTGTGCGAGGACGCCGCTGGCGGTCAGGGCCGAGAGGTCGACGTTGTCCATCTCGTGAAGATCTTCGTTGAGTTTTGCGACGAGGTCTGGCGTCAGATCGTACAGCGAATGCTCGAGCAGTAAGCTCGGGTCGTGTCTGAATAGTGGAGAGATTGAGTTTTTGAAATCGGCGATCACCTCCTCGCTCGGCTTCGTGAACGAGAGGTCTTTGCGCAGTCGCAACACACAGCAGTTGGAGTGTTCGATCAACGATGCGGGTGTGGTGACTGCAACGCTATAGATGATGTTGGCGGCGCCCTCGGCGAGATAGTCTAGGCTTAGCGACGCCTTGGTCAGTGACGCTGGACATGTCGACGAGGTCCTGTGCTGGGCCACAAGAGGCATCTTGGCGGCTCAGCTGAACGTCGGAAAGTCTGGATAGGACTTGCTGATGGTATTCGGATACTTTGTCTTGCTGTCAGTGAATCGAGTCAAAGTTAGACATCAGTATGTCGAGGTGATATGCAAGGTCGATTTCCCGTATATAAAAGTAGAGGAGCGGCGTCGAGAGGAAGAATGTCTAGACTGTTCGGCTCTTTGGAGTGATATGGCCCCCTCTGCACGGGCAATCACAAACAATGTCTACAACCGACAAGCTTCAGCTGATCAAGGCTTGAGCTGACTTGTCTTGGTCGTTCCCATGCGCTGACCAGGTGCATTCCGAGCACTTGGCAGGGTGTTTAAGTCAGCCCAGCTGCCTGGGAAGTGCCCAATGCACGGCGTGCTACAGGCGCAGTGTGGGCTCCGTGGGTGTAGTATGCAGCTAACAGAAGATCAATGCAGGCGCCATTGGCTCCGTGGCCCCGGCCTCGTTTGGGGGGAGTTCAGATCTCGACTGCCTCTGATTTTGTCGGCCAATCGAGCGCTGGTCCTGCAAAAGGCCCCCAATAGCCGTTTATCGTTTCAGTAATTAAGCATACCTCAGTTGAACGAGCAAGGTTGAGAAGTATCTTAATGCACGTTCTTGTTACACTGCTCTCAGTATGATCTAGCATTCTGTTGGGTGTCAGAAGCCTGTGAATTTATCGGATCTGCCCCACCAAGTAACGAAAGCACCCCGCACCTGTTTTTGGTCCCTTGGCCTTCTGGGGCTCCCAAGTTCAGGGGCTTCCAGCCTCGTTCAACCCCAGGATAGCAAAATGCCCGGGGTACCCGTTGAGCATGTCACAAGCTTCGCTCACTCCTGGCGCTCCCGAGAGCCATATTACCAAGTAAATAGTTGCAGGAGAAGTCACAAATTGGAAAAGATCTACAAAATGATGGCCCTGGTCAGAGAAAGCCGCATCCTCAGCCCTCAGTTGACATTAGTCATCCTGCCTTGGCAGGGCCCCCTGCCTGAGTCCAACCTTGATGTTGATGAGTGCTTCACTTTCGAATCATCAAGAAGTCGAATATTTGAGCATAGACGGCTAGAGCTATGCCGTCCACTCTTCGTCAGAAAGCTTGTCTTGCGTGTGCAAGTTCCAAGCGTCGTTGCGATAAACAGCTTCCAGAATGCCAGCGCTGTTTGGATCGTGATGTGGACTGTGCCTATCCGCAGAGGAAAAGACGACTTAGAAGCACGATTACGGACGAAGGAACGATGACACCGAGTTATGTGGAACCGAACCATAATGAGGTGCAGGAGGAGGTCGGCTCGGACGTGCAAGTGTATGGAGATGCTCTTGACTTCACGACATGGGACGAGTTAGTCTCGGCCAACCTGGGAGTGACTCTGCCTGACGAATGGGTCGCGGATGTCTTGGGGTCACAAGCAGATAGCAGCAATCTGGCACTCGAACCCTACCATAATGAGACCGACCCTGGTCCAAAATCTGTGCTCCCTTGGTTTCTCCAAGAATCAACCTGGACTATGCAGCGAACACCTCACGAACCAGAGGGTCCTGTTGATATTGATTTGCATCTATTTATCCGTACTGTGGAAGACATGCTTACGGCTTGGGCGACCAATGGCCACAACGGTTTCATCCATCGCCGATTGTATCAATATAACATGCCCACCTGTGTGCAAGATGCCTTCACTACCCTTGTGGCCTATACAAATTGCAACCCAGCAGTCAAAGATACTGTCTTGCAAATTGCTCAGGACCGTTTATCGATGATCGTTCTCCAGGATCCACCAACCACCAGTGATAGACAAGGAATATCAGATCATCTAGCCCGCGTCCAGGCTTTATTTGTCTACGAATTCATTGGACTATTCAATGTCTCTCGTGGCTCTCTGCGACTAAGGATGATTGCAGAGCAGCATCTCCCGACTCTCAGAAATTGGCTGGCGCAGATGTTGGAAGCAGTGAAACTCTACAAAGGTGAAGATCTCTCGCTATACTCTCGCACAATTGGATGGGCTGATAACGACTTCGATCGGGAGTATCACACATCCTCGGAGCTCTGGAAGACTTGGTTGCTGATAGAAAGTGTGCGCCGCATTCAGATCATTATCAATGCTGTCGCAAACTCATATCAAGCCATGACCCTAGGTTGGGCCCAGTGTACGGGAAGCGTTATGCTTACCATCTCGTCTGGATTTTGGGAGGCAGGATCAGCTCTAGAATGGTCCGATCTCGCCTGTAGAAAGTCACCACTACTTGTGGCCCCCCTCAGGCCAGGGCCGTTGATGTCGCAGTATCCAGCGGAAGAGTTGGATGAATTTGTGAGGACGTTCTGGGTGTTGATACTTGGCCCAGAGAAAATGCAGTCATGGCTTAGCAGAAGCAGCAGAAGCAGCCCGCGCAAGTCAGGTGTAACAGTATGAGGGGATTTATAGATGCTTGTAAATAATTTTGCATTCTTTCATTCTTGAGAACTGTACGGTATGATTTGAAATCCGTGTGCCACGCTGCGGAAGGACTGCGGGAAACTTGCGGGATAGTTGCGGCCTGTTGTGGAGACCAACAAACGACTTTCACACACGATAGATTTATGGGTTTGGGTTCATTGATTGATGAGAGGTGATGCACTGACGACATGACGTGGAGCTCGTCAACACTGAATGCATATAAGATACTCAAAGAACGAAATAAATGAATTTACTTTAACAGAAGTGACTTCACAGGTTACAAACTTTTGACGACAGTATGAAGATTAAAAGTCTCCCAGTTGACAACAACATGGCATCTCCCACGCCCGTCAAGATTCTACTCGGAACGCATACTGTAAGTCTGTCCAGAGCGCTACAAGCGACATCGTCAAACTCAAGAACAAGTAGATCGGAGATAATGCTCTACTTCCCGGAATTTGCCATTTCGATAACGAGAATGATGTCAAGACCCTTTTGGATGCCTTCTATGAGCGCGGCTACCGGGATATCGACACTGCAGCAAACTATCTTGGGTCAGAGGCACGCCTCGGAATTGCTGGGGCACCCTCGCGATTCACTATTCATTCCAAGATCAAGTTTGCCCAGCCTGGAGACCACGAGGCTGCGAAAGTCGAAATTAGTATCAAGGAGTCTCTCGATGCTCTCCAAGTTTCTACGATAGAGACGATGTACCTACACATACCAGATCGACAAACACCATTCGAGGAGACACTAAAGGTCTTGAACCAAGGAGTGCAGCGAGGAAAGTTCTCGCGATACGGTATCTCCAACCATACAGCAGCAGAGGTACAGGACATCATTGATATATGCGAGCGAAATGGATATGCCAAACCGGCGGTCTTCCAGGGCCATTACAATGCAATTGTGAGAGGGGGTGAGAAGGAGTTGTTTCCACTTTTGCGCAAACACAACATCCCTTTCTATGCTTATAGGTATGTGTTGCCAGAATGACGATGAGGCGCTGCTCACATTGCTATCAGTCCTGCAGCCGGAGGCATCTTCTCTGGAGGTATCTCGAACCCCAACTCAAAACGATGGAGTGACGATGTAAGTTATGGTAGATGAGAACATTCAAAGTTCCAAGACTGACCACCGTCAAGAACATAGTCGGAAAGTTGTATAATTCCCTCTACGGAGATGCTACTGTAGTGGAATCTGTCCATCTCGTCAAAGACGCAACCAAGAAGTATGATATAAGTGGACATGCGGCGGCTATACGCTGGACAGCCTTCCATAGCGCGTTGGACGGGAAATTTGGTGATGGGTTGATCTTCGCGGTTTCCAAGCTGGACCAGCTCCACGAGACCATTGATGCTTTGGAAGCAGGCCCCCTACCAGTGGATCTTGCTCAAGTCATCAGCGCTGTCTATGCCACTGTTGAAGGTAAGGAGCCGCCGTATCATCTCTAATCTGAAAGCATCTTTGCTATGGCAATCTTGAGGCTTGAGAGATAATTGCTGCCATGAACTATTGAGAAATTGCAGCCGAGTTCTTTGGTACTGAGGCAGGATCAAGGTGTCGCTAGTTTCATGTCTTTGTCCCAAGGTCGACGTCATGCAACCTAAACGGCACATTTCGTCCGACTTTAAAGGCTAGTCTTTAGTCCACTAGGGGCTTTGACTTGTGACCTTGGGTTGCGGACGCTCAACTAGGAGCATCAATTGATAAACAATCCCAACAGCCCCGATAATTGGCAGTAACTGGCCAAACCCAAGAGTCTTTTCTTGACCTTTTACGATAAAAGCGTTGAGATTCCGGTGGCTAAGTAATCCCTGAGTGTTGCGCATTGTAAACAACGCGTACACGACGATGTGTACCAACCTATCGCCATCTGACCACGCCCAGATCGTCACAATCTGAACGAAAAGCCAGAACACAAAGATGAATAGCCTCAAGACGCCCAGCATGATTCCTGTCAGAAAAACTTGCCCAGGTTGCCTGGGGCATCTGCCGATCTGGTCACGAAGGTCACGTTGTCGTATTCGCAGTGAGGTCTGAAGGCTGGTCCTTTTTCTGGCGATGGCTTTCTCAAAAGCCTCGAGCTGTTCGTTGCCTTGTTTGAACATAATCAGAGCATGTGCAAGGGCATAGAATGCCAGACCAACAATCCAGATCCACGTCTCCAAGGGCCAATACCAGCGCTCGATGAAGCGATAGCAATGCTTCCCATCAGAAGGATTCCACCGATCATCTTCGTTCCAGATTAGCCAGGATTGGTGGTAGATGCCCAGAGTAACACTTAAGAGCACGATGGACTTCCTGGTGAATTGATGGACTCTATCGAACCACAAACTTCCGATTTTACCATCTTCATCGCCATTGTCATATTGGAAATCGGCAGCCCACAATGAATCAATCGTCAGCCACCAGTACTGGATTATGAACTCTTGATGGTATAGTGAGACTGAATCTCTTAGGGTAATTCCTATCACAAGCATGGCTGTACCAGCAAATGCTTGGATGTCGCAGAGTGACAGGACAAATTTGTTGCACAACTCCTTAGCCCTGGCATAAGTCGTTAAGTCTTTCGTGCTGGCCGTGGCTCCGATCGTAGCAGCACTGACCGTAGCCTTGTGCCTCGATTCTAGATGACTGAGAATGAGGTTACCGGTTGCCAGCACTACGGTAAGCCATGCTGTGGCAATGTATGACCAGAAGACGCCTGTCCCAGCGATGTCGGAATTTGCGTCAACCAATGCATCACCCTGATAATTCTTGGAGGCGGACATGATGAGCTATCGATCTGCTGGTAGGACTGCTGACAGGAGGATGTGTTCACGTTTCCCGTTGATCACAGCGCCAGTCGAGGCGCCAACGTTAAAGGGCTGGTGAAGATAGAAAAGTAGCTCTAAACAAGCTGAACCTGCAGCCTGACTGCAGCCTGAGGATATTTGGTCTTGGTTTGCCTTAGCAACAACATATTCTGGTGATGCATCAGCCACAATGCAGACACCATATTCTAGAAGCCGAAACGGCACCACTAGTGCAGTAGTCGAAGAGCACTGCTTCCCACGACCAGGGAACTCGTGAAAAGACTCGGTGTAAGAGTCTGTTCGATCAGCCCCAAACAATCACACCAGCCGGAGTTTCGAGGCTTCGAACGTGGACTGCGCCAGCTGTGTTGAACCACGTTGTTGGATTAACTTTTATACCATGGGTTACCATTGAAAGCATCGGACCTTCTACCAAATCAATACCCAAGCCGGGGAGGTCAAACCTTGGTCTATGCAGGAGACAGCGGATGTTTCGCAGCTCATTCCAGAACTGCGGAGATCCAGCCCAGGTGGCCAGGGTCTTCCGCGAGTCAGTGACCACAAGTAGCATGATTCAAGTCGTGCGCGGCATTTGATGTAACTGGTTAGCCTTGCCCCTGCATTGTTTCTCGCCCCTGTCCTGAGGTTTCCCCTGCATCGACCGCGAACCACAAGGTTGACTGCAAGTTGTAACGGCCTCATAACCTCTAGCACCAGGACATGCGCCGAGCAGATGAACATAGTTCAATGTCCAAGATGATGCTATGCTCCATTGAATTTAGCCGCGTTCTGCACAGGCTCCTTCGCTGTGTGCTTCCCCACTGTCGTAAAACAGAACACATGTGCCGGCTGAGGTGCCATCTGTATGAACCATGGAGAGGCCTAGCGTGCATGGACGTCTGATTGCACAGCATGCTCTACCGACCCCCAACTAACTGGGCCCCTCTCAATCAACTCAGGCGAGATGAAGACGCAATCATATGCAGCGCTTCCACGCGGTAGGCACACCGGCCCGGAGGCTACACGAAGACCCGAGTCCAATTGTGCAGCGCTTCCACGCTGCACTACCCAACGTACTTTTGAGGCTTCTGGATCGTATGTCTCTGTCAATGCATACCTTACTTGTCCGCCTAATGAGTCCAAGTTCAATAGTTGTGTTACTTGTGGATTTCCGCACTTTTGAGACACAAAACATTGTTTGAACTCGGCTCCTGCATACCGGAGTTTAATGCTCTGCCAAAAGCTGCATAAATCTCATGTCCACCTGTTTGCACTGAGGAAGCCCTCAGGTATTCTTGAGGCAAATCCACCTCTCACCTTGGCCCCAAGCGCTCAAGGCAAGGAAGTGGTAGGAGTGCCAGAGTAGTATAGCGCGACAATATTGCAGCTCCTGAACTCCGTGGCCCGTGGTTGAGGTCGATATCTCCCCTGCAAAGCATGTGCTAACAGGGTCGTCAGGCTGACTTGAACATGGCCGCGTCGTCTGCGCCACCAGAAACGCCTTTGAATCTCTAAACGCCGTTCGTCGGATACTAGTATGCTATGGCCAGAATTTCTGTTTTATGCTTTATCGCTGACATCCGATAGGGAATGAGTGTATCGCCTAGCTGACGCCGACCTCTATACTATGCTGAGTTGCATTAGGAGCGTTTCGGGATTCCCTTGGGCGTTTGGAGGCTACCAGCATGGCTGGTCAATGACCTGCTCCGAGAACGCGAGAAGGCAATCGAGAAGAATAAATACCTGCCGTTGCCAGCAGATCTCGTTATGCCTTTGCAACAATCAAACATCTTTCATCATGTCTTCTGAAGCTTCTTTTCTCCCAGGCTCTTTCTTCTCAGCCTCTTCTGCACAGAGTCCAAAGACTCCTGAGAAGACTACCACACCCCTGAGTCAACCACAAGTCCATCTACAGACTCAACAACACGATGAGCTCCTTGATCTCATTGACACTTTAAGATCTCAAGGAATTCCTCATTACATTGATCTGCCACAACTTATTGTCTGTGGAGACCAAAGTGCTGGCAAATCAAGTGTGCTTGAGGCGATCTCTGGAGGTCTGCGCTTCCCTACAAAGGATTCACTGTGTACTCGCTTTGCCATCGAGATCATATTGCGCCGAAGTCCGACTTCACTCGTTACGATTGCGATAATTCCAGATGCAAAACGCTCAAGAAAGGAGAAAGAAAGTCTTACCAAGTTCCAACCACCAACAGTCTCGTTGGAGGCATTCCCAGACATTATTGACGCTGCTGCCAAAGCGATGGGTATTGATGGCACTTATAAGTCTTTCAGCAATGATGTCCTCCGGGTTGAGCTATCTGGGCCAACCCAACCACATTTGACCCTGGTCGATCTTCCTGGGCTTTATCATGCCGGCAATGAGCACCAGTCTTGGGAAGAAGCGGAAGCCATTCACACGCTTGTGAAGTCTTATATGAAAAAGGAGCGGAGTATTATTCTAGCCGTTGTCTCAGCCATGAACGATTACAGTAACCAAATTGTCACTGAGTATGCGCGAATGGCTGATCCAAAATTTGATCGAACCTTGGGCATCATTACCAAGCCTGACACCCTCCACAGCGGCTCAAGCGCGTTGGAGGCTTTTCAGTCCTTGATTATTGGACATGGAACGCAGTTTAAGCTTGGGTGGAACGCTCTTCGCAATCGTGATTACAAAACAAGAAATTCATCAACTGAAGAAAGGGACAAGGCAGAGGACTTGTTTTTCCAGGGCGACGACTGGAAGGGAGTTCCGAAGCATCGATTGGGCATCAAAGCGCTCAGAAAGCGTCTGAGCGAAATTCTATTTACTCACATATTGAAAGAGCTCCCTCAACTTGTGCAAGATGTTCACAATGGAATAACGAAATGCGAAGAACGCTTGAAGGGCCTGGGTGCATCAAGGCGTACTCTGGAAGAGCAACGAAAATATCTCGCCCAGATCAGCCAGGCTTTTGCGAGGTTGATGCAAGCCTCCATTGATGGCACGTACAGTGCGGCTTTTTTCGGTAGTTCTGAACCCGTTGAGGGCTACAACAAACGCCTTCGAGCGGTGGTGCAAAATATTCTGGGCGAGTTTGCTCAACGCATGCGCTTGCAAGGACATAGGGTCACACTCGTGGACTATGTACCTAGCCAGGAAGATTTTAAAAGTACGGTGCCCACGCCTACCCACCGGGACGTATTCCTGGAATATGTTAAAGGTCGTCTAAATCGTAATCGAGGGACCGAGTTGCCGGGAACCTTCAATCCAGCCATCATAGGGGACCTCTTCTATGACCAAGCCCAACCATGGAGTGGTATCCTACAGGCTACAAGGGCGAATCTGCTCAAAGCCACCGAGGCAACAATCGACTTAGTTCTTGAACACGTCACCAATCCAGCCACCGCTCGGGCTATTCAGCTCTATGTCATACAGCCAAACATGAAGGTGGTCTCAGATGCACTTGCTGAGAAAGCCAATGAAGTCCTCCGGCCTCATCTCCATGGTCGCCCACTGACGTTCAATCACTACTTCATCGATAATATCCAGAAGAAGCGAAGAGAAGAAACCCGCAAGAACTTGGCTACAAAACTCAACGCGTTTCTAGGTAAAGACCCAGAAGCAAAAGTCGAAGTGGACAGGATTTACGAGGGGAAGTTCAATGTCCGTGCTCTCCTCGACTCGCTCGTACTCAAGACTGAGGTCGACTTCGAGAGATTTGCATGTGTTGAGGCCACGAATGCGATGGAGGCATATTATAAGGTATTTTTGCCTTACGTTTGGCACTCCCTGTGAGATTGCCCTTGCTAATATAACCCAGGTTGCATTGAAAACTGTCATCGATGCTTTTGGCATGTATGCCGTCGAAGGGGCTCTCCTTGGAAATCTGCCAACTGTCTTCAACCCCGATGTGGTCGGTGATTTGGACGAGGAAATGATCACAAAGGTTGCATCAGAATCTTCTGAATCCATTGCTGAACGGGAAGATCTTGAGAAGCAACTCTCAACACTTGAAAAGTCCTTGAAAGCCTTGCAGCAAATTAAGATCCGTCAAATTCCAGGTATGTTGGTATTTTGATCTTGAGACTGGTATCCAAAAGAGACTGACATGCCGCAGATGTGCTACAAAGCAAAGGAGGGGAGCGAGATCAGTCTGCCAATTTGACTGCGGAGGATCCGGCCATTCGTGCAAAAAGATCGAGCAGTACCGCCTCGCGGGATTCAGGTATCGGTATTGGACTGGAATGATATCGAAGTCAGAGAGAATGTGCTGCAGGTTTGGTCGATGACTGATTGGCCCGACGGGAAGTTGATTGGATGGCCAGTATACCACGTTCGATGAGTACCGAATCCATCGACATTGTACAAATATTCTAGGATGATGAAATCAAGTGAACTATTGAGGTTCCGTTCCACGTATCTTTACCTTTCGGAAGGGAGTTGGCGTTCAGTTCCAGACGAAGCTGAAGCCTTACTCGAGTGTCGTCGTCGGCACGCTACGCACTTCCTGAGCTGAACGGCGGATGCGAAGAGCTACTGGTCCTGTTACTTGAACAAGCACCCTTCATTGTGAAGGCAACAGGACTTTGCTTCGTGATGTAGACATATCAGATTATGAGGTTAGCATTGAAACTCTTCTCCATGTCCCGAGCACATGGAGTGGAACAACATTGATAGTGTTAAAAACCCTGTGAACTTATGAAATACATTTCTACTTCGGAGATGCACGAAAAAAACTGGTGTCAGGCTCATCTATGTGCTCTATTTGTCGAACTAAAAAGTTGACAGTGCACGAAAAACAAACAATTTCCACCGCGCCTGATGAGCAGTCTTTATCTGGGTAGCCATAGGCGAAAACTCCACATCGCGAGGTGCCTAAATTGCGATAGCGGGTGGGGACAACGTTGACAAGCGGACCAGGTTTCGGCTAGGCGAGCCTGGCGTGATGTATCTTTGGCTGGTTGAGGCGCCACTGAGCATTATTGTTCCCCTTATTAGCTTCTAGACCATGCCAGGCTCTTTACCGACATGCTTGTTATGTCAACCCAATCTGTGTTGGGAACTTGGGAGAGGCTCCTGGAGCCACCCAACTGGAGGTAACACGTTCAGAATGCTTGGACAGATACTCTCAGGTACCGGTTTCGGCGCCACTCCTTTCCTCCACGCCAGAGCTCGAAATATCCACATGTCTGGAGAAAAAATGAAATTATTCTTCTGAGCTTTGATTGACAAAACCCCCAGCTTGGAGGGGTGACGAACAAAGTGTTTATTTCACGAACGAGGTATCCTAAACGTTGATACTGGTTTCGCTTCCAGGGGCGCGTCGTCTTCAGCATCAAAATGTCAGTATATCCATCGGACGGGTTTGATAAACCAAAGAGGGAGGTCTCCACGATAGCGATTGAGGAAAATCCGGAAGTTGACAGTGATTTCCAAAGTACGACAACGCACGACAAGCCATCAGCCCTCTCTGTTCGTGTGCTGGGCGTCGTGGAGAAGTTCTGGCTCTTCGAATTTTTTGGTTTCGTCCTCGCCCTAGGCTCCCTACTTGCTGTAGTGGCCTTTCTCCGGGTCTATGACGGCAGAGAGTCACCAGAATGGAAACTCCCAGTCGGGGCAGGAAAGTATAAGAAGACTTTTGTGTTGAACATCAACGCCATCATTTCGATCTTTACCACCACCTTCACGTCTGGCCTCCTCATTCCAGTTGCGGCAAGCATGAGTCAGTTGAAGTGGGTGTGGTTTCAACAAGGGCACCCGCTGTCGCACTATCAGGCATTCGAATCCGCTACCAATGGCCCATTGGGCTCAGTCATCCTCTTGTGGACGTTGAAGGGCAGACGACTTGCATGTATCGGGGCAGTCATCATCGTTGCAGCACTAGGCATTGGTTTCTCTATCCAGTCGCTCGTTATCTATCCTTTGCTGCCTGTCGGGGTCGAGAGCGCTAACATTGGGACGACGAATACATATTACGGAACTGGTAACGAGGGGCTCCCTTATGAGATGCCCGCAGATATGCTCGGAGCTACTTTGAGAGGCATTTTCCAGTCCGATGATATATCCAAGATGAAATTCAACTGCCCTTCTGGAAATTGCACATGGCCGGAGTTGACAACCCTTGGTGTCTGCAGCCAATGCTTTAACGTCACCGACTCCCTGGAAGAAAGCTGTGGCAAGACGGATATTGAATACATAGCACCGAATGGCGATGGAAATAGCAACAGCACGGCATCGGTACCCTATTGTAACTACACCCTACCCAATGGCCTTCAACTCCACGGCATCAGCAACGATATGGTCATCGCAATTCAGAATTCAGGGAATTGGAACAATTCGATCCATTTCTCTGATAGCAACAATACTATTGGTGTCTTGTCCTCCATTAAATCAACATGGACATCACTCCCAGCTCAATGGGATTTTCTCAACAGTGGCATGGTTTTTGCGACAGCTCCAGATGCGTGGACAGCAACCGAATGTGCGCTGTCCTATTGTGTCCAGAAGTACAATACATCGGTTGAACGGGGTGCACTGACAGAGAAACTGCTTGATACCTACTTCGACAGCTATATTGATGCGGACAGACCGGATACAATCGTGTTTCACCCGACACCCTCCTGGACGAACACTAGCGAGGAGGGGAATTCAAACATATATGTGGCTGGGGCGATTGCAGGTTTCCGAGAATTCTTCAACAAGCAGTTCACAGGACAGCAGAACAAATCGCAGTACTCCATCACCTCTGGCAATTCAGACTTCGCGATCATTTCGAATGATATGGAGTTCTCCAATTTTACCGATCTATTTGCTTCCATAGCCAAGTCCGTGACAGACAACATGCGAAGTAGCCCTTATGCCGAATCACGTGCGGAGGAGGGGATGACATGGACATCAACTGGTGTGTCCTTCCAAGACCGACCGCATGTGCAGGTTAGGTGGGCGTGGATAGCCTTCCCCAGCACCCTGCTTGGTCTCGCCTTGATCCTATTGCTCGGAACGATCGTGACATCAGCAAGGGAAAAGACGCTACTGTGGAAGGGCAACAGTCTGGCTGCTTTTGCACATCCCCTGGCTGGAAACGTGCGGGACAAGATCAGTGGGATTTCCGGTCCACGGGACATGGCCCTGAAGGCTGAAAAACTGCAGGTGCAGTGGCTGAAGACTGATCGGGGTTTTAGACTTGTACCGAAGCAGGACTGAGATGAATAGTATCACCACCCATATTCAGGTTATGATACTCATCTTGAGCAATGGTGGCTTCATGGAACGAAGTAATGATATTACATATTCAACAATCTAATGCGTACTTATGACTGCTTCCATCTGAGCAAGAACAATACCTCTGAGTGCGTTCTGTCTAGTTACGAGTAGTTCGTCTCTTGGGTCGCCTGAAGAATTTTAGATATGCTCCACCGTGCTGAGGATACGGTGGAGCATAGGATTTCTAATCACAAGGTGATGTCAGTCTCAAGATCCAACGTCGTTGCCTCGACGGTCCAAGCAATTGTCTATCTTCAAGTGTACAGTCTCATTGCTCGTGCTCACAGGTTGCATATATTCTCATAAATCCGACACCTATCGACCCTCTTTTCTTCGTTGGCACCTGGCCTGACAGGCATCGCACAGCCTTGTTGTCATTATCCACGAGCACTACGATTTGACACTCACCCACCCAACCTGGCAACCTTCGCTCTAGCACACGCACTACGTCGCTTGGAGGAAGAGCGAAAAGTTCGATCAGGCGAGATGGGGGACTTAGCATTTGCAAAGCAGTTTCTGAACACCCTGGATGCGAAGCCCACGAAATACCAAGCAGATCATGTCTTTGATCCCAAGACCTTCCAACTACGAGTTCCCGTATTTGTCCAATACCGACGTTGAGAGAGCGAAACAAAGGCTAACGAATCCAGTACACACTCCCTAAATTATCTACCCCTCCGCATCCATCTCCGCCAAAGACATCGCCTGCAACCGCGCCAGCACCAGGCTCTGAAGCCGCAGCACCCTCAGCATCCATAATACTCAAGTCTGCTCGGAACCCCAACATGACGTTGACTTTACCGTCTTTAAACCCCACTACGATCACTATTCAATCTCTGAAAGAACAGGTACAATCATATTTAGGTGGCCCGTCAGTCGTGGGTATTGACAAGATCAAAATCCTGCTCAACAAGAAACCCGTGCCACCGTCGAGGAGAACCGTCGTCGAGGCATTGGATGACAAGCTCGGGACGGCAAAGGAGATTGAATTCGGTGTTATGATTATGGGAGGCGCTCCAGACCCACCTCCGCAACAACCTTCCGCCACGGCAACGAGGCAAGCGGCTGAAATCACGCCTATGGAAGGTGTGGAGGCCACAAAAGTGAGTTCGGAGCCGGTACAGCCTGGTGCTGCGAGCGGTGCTGCCGTGCTTGAAACGCCTGCTTTTTGGGATGATTTGCAAGGATTTCTGGAGCAGAGGATACGTGATCAGAGCGAGGCACAAACATTAAGAGGGGTGTTCGAGAAGGCGTGGCGAAGTTCGACGTCGGCTCCTTGATACTCAAAAACTTGCGGTCATTGATGTACAGACTGTGCTGGCTTCCAAGCGCGTTCAGACTCGAGCGTTCGGTGAGTAAGATACGATGAATAAAGGAGTTAGCATCATGAAAGCCCCATTCCATCTCCTTCTTTTTCGTTATCACATAAGAACACGCGATATCTTACCAAAACCCCACCGCATTCTGAAGGATTTGTCACACCATGGTCAAGGTCACAAAAAGGGGAGATGGTGAGGCTCCTCATCTAACTGTCTAGATTTTCCTTTGGAGTTCTCCAATGCTGGTCACACTTTCCTCCTTATACCAATCAAATGGATATGCTTCGTCGCCTTCCTCTGTGAGTGCAAGAGAGCCCACCAAGCTAGCAAATGCAAGAATCTTGCTTTATCCCTGTAAGCAGCCCACGTCTGTACCTCATCTCGTATAGGCACCTGAGCCATTTTGACATTTGGCTGACCGTCAAGAGACCGTACGTGGACAATATATCCCAAGAATGAATTGAGGTTCATTGTTAGTCGGGAAATAGTTATCAAGCCCTGTCTTGACGGCTTCAACTCTTTACTGCGCTACACTGATGGCGACAGCATTATGTATCCACAGCCACTTGTGACTTGGACGTCAGGGAATCAAAAAGAACATAGAAAACTCACAAAGCAGAACGACAAAAACCTATGCCCAAGAACTCCTGATCCAGGACGTCTTGGGGAGGGTAAATCCCGTGGATAGGGATTTTTTCCGATTCGCAGAGTTGAGAAGGGGGGTTATGGGGCATTTTTGACACTTTAATCCTGTAGAGGATTGGAGACTGGGATTTGAACCCTAGGTCTTTTTGAGAGGAGGAACGGTTTGGTACAAGAGGAGAGCTTAAATCAACGCGCCCGCCAACTGCAACATCTTCGGGGGAAGATGGGTCAATGACTTTGTCCTGAGCTGGTTTATGAACAAATTCTGAGATATTAATCCATATAGCACAGCATGAAGAACTCCTAAGGCGCCTTTACTCTCGTTACTGGCACCCCATGCTGGCGTTATCTAGCTTACATGGTCTTGAGGGGAGTTTCTTGATGGTGGATTCTTCTGTCTAAAGAAAGGGAATGATCTCTAAGGCTTTGTACGCTCCTTGCGAATTTTTCCATCAAACCATGCCTCATCATAAGAGCAATATCTATGCCAAAGCACACCAGTCGCAGGTTGTCCTTGTCTTCGGTACACAATGCCACTGTCTGCCACCAATGATCAGATCAATCTATCGTGTCATCTCTTAAATCAAACACGCCTTTGAGCACCTCAGCAGTCTTGGACCTCACAGCATCATGGTACATGACGTTCGTGACGAAAGTTTTGCAGCCCTGGATGGTTTTGGCTGTGTCAGATGAGAAGCCGAAATCAACGTACATATCATCAACAAAGACCGCAGCATAGACGGGCACATTGTTCTTGGACAACTGATCGACGTTATACAAGGATGGCCAGTCCGTCTTCTGCTCGAGTAACTCAGCCGCATCCCGGAGGTTGTGCAGCTCAATATGGTCATCAAAGACAGATTTGAATACCATCTCTCCTGTGAAATACTGCTTGGCTCCGTCGCGATCTTCAGATTTCTCCAGTCGATGGGCAAAATCGCTGCTGAACTCATGCTCACTGATGACGCGATCAAAAACCCAGTTTGATTTTGTCCCTTGAGCATACAACGGACCATGCACCAAGGCATACAGTACATGGTCGTCGAAATTCGGAAATCCCTCCAGTGCACTCAAAGTCGGCCGTGTCAGAAATCCAAACATGTCCAGATCATTGTTCGCACGCAGTACTGCATTATGAACGGTGTCGAATCCTCCATGAAAGCCAAACATGATACCCAGCTGCAGGAAACGGCTTACAGTCAGGGGTATACCAGACGGTAGGACTGGCTTCTTCTCCTCAATGAATTGAACCAACCTCCTCACGCGGAGCTTGTCCTCGGCATACTTCTCATAATACTTTTCATTTCTTCCAGCGACTCTCCGGAAAAGGCTGCGGATAGCATCATCGGGCATTTTCTGCTTAAGTGGGGGGAGTCCGCCGAATATGAATGATTCCTTGAGTCCTTCCGGGTAGAGGCTCAGGTAGGTGACACTCGCGTAGCCGCCGTAAGACTGACCCATGATAGACCATTTTCTTTTATCCTCCGGGTAGTCGGCGGTCAGACATAGACGGATCGCTTCAAGGTCACGCACTGCGCTGTCCGCGCGGAAGTACTGTAGATAGTCGAGTTGTTTTTGCGGAGAGCCCTTGGCTGTAACTGTCGCTGCTGTCGCCGTGGTGGAAAGACCCATGCCACGATGGTCGAAACTGATGAACTATGAGACCATAACAACATGCTACAGGTTAGCCACCAGAGACTTCGGAAGCTGCTCCATGGTCCGCCATTGACTCTCTCGAGCGTCGTAGATAATGCTCAACCAATACGCTTCAATCGAAAACACCTTCGCCAACCCAATTCCAGAAAAGAAAACCAAATCCGTGAAGATCAGTACGTACCTTATATCCCCGATCCAAGACCTCCTTCGTCACTGGAAAGTCCTGCGGTGGAGGACTGCCGAACCCAGGCCCACCCTGGATATACACAAGAAAAGGCAACTGCTGCTCAGCATCCTTGGGCTTCGCAGATCTGCCACCGACCGGATTTTCGAACTTCTCGGTACAGCGACAGAAGATCCGGAGTGTCTCGGAAGTATCTGGATTCGCGTGGTCCAGCGGCACAGAAAAGAATAGTTCTGTAACGAGGAGCTTCCCGGGCACTTGATGCGTTGTGGAAGAGAGGAGTGTGGCGGGCTTGATGGCAATTTTTGGGGGCGCCATTGTCTCGTTCTTCAGTACTCCAGTACGATGTTATGGCTTTCCTTCGTGGGGAATTTACACTGCAAAATGAGTAGAGAGTTTAATTTTTGAAGTACGAGAGACTAATGTTCGGTGAAGGTCGTAAGAGAAAGAGGTTGTGGAGAGCTGTGTTAGTGCTTGATGCGGGAGGTTGTGGTTGTTAGATATGCGAAGTTTGGTGGACAGGACTTTGAGATGGGTGAAGTTCAAATACTGTTAGGATAGTATCAGGATAGTATGCCATACGTAGTATCGAAAGATCAAAAGTATGAGGATCTGTACACGACTTTCGATACCTACCTACTTACACTTGGGATCATCGCGGTCATCTCCATGCCGCTATGCTGCCGAGTTATGCTGCGAGGTTACTCTAAGATGGTCCAATTAGACACTATCAGAAGATTCGAACTGTAGGATTCTCTGACGGCGGGTGGCCTCAGCACAAAAGCGGAGTCTAGGGTCACCACCTCTTCGCATTTCATGGGCGTGAGCTCGTCGGCCATTCATTCGATCCATTGACAGCTTGACATATATCACCGAGTACGAGATGGTTTGAGCATACGAGATCACGAACATTCGAACCAGGGTCTGAAGCGCTGACAAATATGAACATTTTGGCAAACATCGCAATTGGCGATCATGCAGTTATTCTACTTTTTGGCCCTTTCCTTTTAATCGATCTTTGACTTTTATAAACAGGCCTGAAATTTTCTTGGTCAAGGCGCGAATGCGACCAGCGCCTGCTTCATCCACGCCCACCAGGCGTCTAATGAGGAGGTTGTATATGCTCCCGAATGCTAGAGCCATCACTGTGCTGGTGAGAATGATCACATTGTAGGGCATGCTGAAATCCGGGGTTGGTAGCGGTAACAACAGGCTCGTCGTTCGGATGTACACGGCCTCAGTTGACATGGCCGAATTCTCCTCTTGGAGGAGTCTTATCACTGCCGGTGCAACGTTGAAACCTCTGTTGGCGTCAGGTGGATATTCCGTGTACCTCAGGATAGCCTTTTCAAAGTCGTAGGTGAGCATGACGGTGCTAGATGGAGGAACCGAAATGACCAGTTCGAGTTGTGTACCCCGACGTCGATCGATAGCTGGTCGGTAGTACATGTCAGTGATGATCTGCCAATCCTTGGGAAATCCGGACCCTGTTGGTTGTGCCTTTAGTGTGTGAATATATGGTCGCATGAACCATGGTAGACTTTCGAAATACACAAAAGTAACAGGGTTGGTGAATGATGGGTTCGTGAAGATCGTTCGCATGCTCCCTTGTGCGGCACCGTGGCCGGTGATTGTTCTTTCGGCTCGTAGTAATTCGTGGCCCAAGTCTTGTTGTGAATTTAGTGTTTGCTGAGGAAGTTCGAGATCAAATTCCTCGTCAGATTTTACCTGGTAGCATCTGGACTCTGGAGATCCGGATGGCGATCTGATCTCTCGACCACTCGGCCTGGCCAAAGCCATGCGTTCATGCGGAATGTTGACACAAACCGATTTTGGATGTGAGTGTTCATCACTGGCGAGCGGACATTGTCCTGCCATCGTTCGACCGAACAAATCTTTTAGTGACCACCCCATTTCACCAGTAAGATCTTGAGGATAGCATGTATCATGAGAATGGTATGGTTTGGTCTCATCACAGATCAACTGTTCAGAAGGTCCAGGACGGGGGATTGGATTGTCTCTAGGACGCCTGGACCGCTCGATATCAAGTACCACGTCGATTGTTTGACTGATTGCCATTCGACAAGCACTTGAACTTCCAGCACATTGTGGACTGACATCAATAGACATACTCTGCCAAGATGCATCGAACACCTTATGTCCATCCAGCAGGCTAGAAATACCCGCCTTGCCCTTACAAGGAAGCAGTTTGAGAAAGGGTGTGAGATTCTCCGTGCATACTACTTCTCCTGGAAGTACACCGTGCAGAAGATGGGAGTTCTCGGTATGGCCTTCATGAACCGCCGATGATTTAAATGTCAAGGCTGGTTTCGTTGTTCTTGTCGAGTCCACAAAGTTGAGAGAGGCACAGAACAAGCCAGAGAGTGATTGGGTCAACGTTGTCCATTTCTCGAAAGCCTCCCCTTCAGAAGGAGCATTGATCCATGCCCACAACTCAACACCTGTACCTCCCTCTTTTGTTCCATCCCAGGGCCTTGCGCCCCATGTTTCAGGATCCCACCGCCCCGTGGTGAACCTCAAATGCAATTCTTCGGTATCTGCATGTCTCAGCGCTTGGCCGAGGGAGCGAGGGAAGTACCTGAAGTTCTGTGCTTCATACGCTTCTAGTGTTTCATTGCTGCGGAAGTCGAAGGAGGCGAGGATGGAACCGAGGGGTAAGGGAGTGAGTGCGAGTTGTTCAAAATAGTCGCTTGCAGCCACACTTATGACCAAGATGGCGCAGACCAAAGATTGAAGAGACCGGTACATGCCGGTGTCATTTCTCAAAAGGAACCAGCATGATATACCTGAGGGGGACCCTGCTCTGGCGTCGATACTTGACTTAGACTCGAAGTTGAAGACGACACTTGGGTTTATTTTAAGCGCCAAGCGCCAATACAAGCGCGGCAAAGCAAAGACTATTCTTTAGCCGCGGTGGGCACCCGCCTATTGATCAAGAGGATTTGCGGGATTCTCGTGTCTTCAATCACAGTCGACAAGGAGCCTGCGGACCTGAATCGACCATCACTTACTCGGCGTCGCATAGATATCAACTACCTCCGTCTCCCGTAACTAAATATACTTGGCTCGAGACCACCGCCATCATGGCCGCCGAACAGCGCAAGCTGCTTGAGCAGCTGATGGGAGATCAATACATGGGCGGGTCCAGCTCCAGAAACGCCAACTTGACCCTCACATCGCCTACTGTGTGTCGTTCGTATCTGGTCGGAACTTGTCCACACGATCTCTTCACCAACACCAAACAAGATTTGGGCGCCTGTCCCAAGGCACACCCTGAAATCCTCAAAATCGAATACGACAACCTCACACCAGCCGAGAAGGCCAAATATGGCTTCGACTACGACTACATGCGTGATCTGCAGAAATATATCGATGACTGCAATCGGCGTATCGACCAGGCACAGCGACGATTGGAAAAAACACCCGACGAGATCAGACAGACGAACAACCTGCTTAAGACTATATCAGATCTGACCAAGACGGTCAACACAGGCTTGTTGGAGGTTAATTGCCTCGCAGAGACTGGCTCTGTGAACCTGGCATGCACCGAGTTTTACAAAGTGCGTACGGCCAAGATGGCCAAAGAGCAGGCGGAGCGGGATCTGAAGTCGTTGTCTGATACCAGTGGTCCGTCTGGCCATCAGAAACTCCAAGTGTGTGATGTCTGTGGAGCATATCTGTCGAGGCTGGATAACGACAGACGATTGGCGGATCATTTCTACGGCAAGATGCATCTTGGGTATGCACAGATGCGGAGGACCTATGAAGGATTGCAGAAGGAGTTGAAAGGTCGGGCACCTCCTATGAGATCTGACGACAGTCCTGCTGGACCTAGAGGGTACGATGATGGCGGGTATGGAGATGGCGGTTGGGGTGGGCGTGGAGGTGGAGGAGGATATGGCGGGAGAGGAGGCTATAGGGGAGGGGGTGGGTATAGAGGGAGAGGCCGGGGAAGATGGTGACACGAGAATCGGCATCAAAAAAGTGAATGATACCCTGCATAGCGAAGGAGTTTGGGAAGGGCGGAAACAATGCTGTATTTTATTTCGGATTCTCGCTTATTCCGGATCCTCAGGGACTCGCTATGCACGCTGTGTTCATGGACGTCCAACAGCGATGGCTCTATGCTCGTAATGCTCAATACCAAAACATTTTGCCCGGCACGTGCTCACAACGTACCACCGTGATTCATCCAACACAGGACTCAACCCATATGTACAGCCTCATTATTCATCATACACATCGGAGCATTATAGGAATTTTGGGACGTGGTTTTTCTTCTTATTTTGCAGCCTCGCTCGACTCGACCTGCTCGGCCCAACTGCCGCCTCCAGAGTCTGTTTGGAGATCTGCCGAGTTCCATCTCTTCGGCGACGGCTTCGAGGAACTGGTGTCATTGCGGGACTGTTTCTTCGAGGTCGAATCTGATCCAGGAAGGGCCGGAAAGTCCGCATCAGCCGACCAGGTGGGTTGTTGCTGATTATACGACGCAGCACCATCGTCATTGTTGAATGCACCCCTTCCACCACGGCCACGCCCTCTTCCGCCACGACCTCCTCGTCCTCTTCCGGCCCGCCCTCTTCCTCGATCCTCGTGCCACTCGTACTGCTTCAAGTCGTCATCGTCCTGCGCATATTGCTGCTGTGGTGTCAGTCCGGGCTGATATAGTCTCCGACCGCCTCTCCCATTAGCGCTGGCTTTGAAGTCCTCTTCATTCTTGCCCGCATCCCACTCACGGCCGCCCATAACAGCCATTTTCCTCTGTCGATTCTTTTCCCGTTCATTATCCATAACTTTCCTCTCCACTCGGTCTTTGGCTCGCTTTTGCTCTGCGACTCGTTCTCGTTCCTCAAAACTTGCGGCGTCCGCCTGTGCTCGAGCATGGGCTGCCGCCCGGTTTTGGGAGCGCTCCTTTGCTTCGGCTAGTTTCGCGGAAAGTTCTTCCTCGGTCAGTTTTGGCTTGCGGACACCGCCGGTCGCAGTGCGATCGCCTCGGACGGCAGGTGTGCGAGGAACAGCATTTGCCGGGGCGGTCGTTATTGGGGTTGCGGTATCGTCGTCGACTTCCTCTGTAGCCACTGGTTGTTCGTCATCTGCAGGTTGAGCTTTGATACGTGGTTTAGGTATGGTCTCTTTTGGCGTCAATGTGGGTTGAGAGGGTGCGGTTGGTTTCGAAGCCCATCTCGACTCTGTGAGGCCGCCACCACCACCACCTCCTCCTCCTCCCCTTTTCGGTGTACTGCCTCTAACGGCGGCGTTAGCACCTCTTCCCCGCGGTCTCGTCCTCGAAACCTGGTGTGAATCTTCCCGAGTGGAGGGTGCAGGTGGTATGGAATCATTCACTTCTTGAGGAGGAGCCGAGAGCGCAGGGTCCATCGAGACATGCTGTGATTGTGTCGCGAGTTTCTCTGATGAGGACGGCCCTTCTACGGGAACGATCTCATCATCGAACAAGTCGTCGTCGCCGCGCGACTGAGCAAACTCGTCCATGGTTGACAACGCAACTTATGCGGCGTATGAACGATATGACAGGACCTTATAATTTTCAAGATGCATGTTGCTATTGTTGGTATACTTGTATTGTAGGGGTGGGGTAACCAAATACGAGTGCTGCCCTGCCCGCAGTATTCTCTCGCCACGACTACTTTATGCGGGAAAGTATGCTTGGCATTCATACTGCCAGCCTTAATCACTAGCTCCATACTAAATCTCTCGGTTAGCCACCAGACTCTTCACCGCCTGAGACTTGGTAACTAGAGGTGGTCTCTAGCAAGGAGCTCGTGTTTTCTGCTTCGTGTTCAGATTTCTGATCCTTGCCTGGGCTCCTACAAAGCCAAGAAGTCCTGTATTTTCCAACCCCGCCACTGTTCTATTGTTGGTCAAGATCTCACCGGGTAGCTGATGATACATTCTGAATCCTACCTCGCGTCACAGACGCCTGCCGTGATGGGACTGTCTAGCACACAGTCTTGCTCAAACAGGGAGTGTAAGAAACATATCTAGTACGCTTCATGGTCGAGGACCCTGCATCCCCTCAAGACGGAATGGGATCCAATCTTCAATGCGTACGGATAAGAATGATCGTCTGACCGTTAATATTATTTTTGATCTCCATCCACAGCGTAGGCTGAGATCGCCCAGGTGCTGTTGGCGAAACAAGAAACTCCTCCATCCAGCCGTTGAGCACGGGAGAGAAGTCAGGAATAGGTGAGTATAATTCACGAAAGACATTGAAAAAAGCTCAGTAGACTTTCAACGATCTTCCACGATTCCCACAGGCCGAGAGTCTAATTCAAACACTGTCGATCGCAGCGACAGCATGATACCCACACTCACTTCTAAATCAGGGGCATAGACCAAGCAATCACAACTCGTCTGCCAGTCATACACACAGACCTTGGTATTAGAGCTCGCAGGATTCTAAGCGTCCTCCAGCGCACCGAATTGGTGTGCACTTCCCGCCCCAAGATCTTCCTCCCTAAAAACAGACAGCTGTCCGATCTCAGCGTGACGGACTCTCGACAGCTTGAATCTTCTCCACTTCCCCTCTGTACCGATCTTCAACTATATTCAAGACCCCACCCATCCCAACGACTGTTCTGGCTGGTGCCCGTTACAACTCACACACTCACTCGGGAGCGGTCTTTCGGGTATATGGCTTGCTAGGCGGTGATGTCGGCTACCAGCTTGAAGTTGTTATTGTGACAAGGGGAGCGGCTCCACGCTGCTTGCGACTATAGATGGCAGGCTCTATTGTGTTCAAGGAGACCATCAGACTCAAAACTTCACTTCTACTCCTGCTACAGGTTGTCCTACAGACTTCATTGCCGAGCAGAGTGACGTTATGGCCACTGTCAAAGTGCATGACAGCCCATCTGAAAGTGTGTCTTTGTCTACCAAGCCTTCAATTTTCTCGGATTTGTGACCAAGCTCGTGTCTCTGAGTAGGTGACCTGGCTTTCCGCTATACCATAGTCCACACTACGGCCCACATCAACAAGCCTCCGAGCACTTTGATAGCAAGGTGAGAGCCCTGCTTCGTTCGAAACACTCAAGGAGAGGACCGTTCGAGCAAATTGCCGACGTGTGTGTTCTAAATTATGAGTGAGGCATCAATCCACTTCTTACCGATGCCAACCAATGGAATATCTTACATCGTGTATACCAGGAGAGCTTCACCTGCCCCGTCGAGTTCTGTGCTGGTATTCTCGCTTGACCCACAATGTTTTGCTGCCAGACGGATGGTTATAACAGGGCCTGATTAATGTATATGTTCCAATGCTAGGCGCTAGCAAGAAGTCTCATGGATGATGTCCTCCCAGGATCTGGCGTCTTGACAACTGCAATCCCCCATTGCCTCGAGCTGCACGTCGACCTTTTTTAACTCTGGGAAACAGCCACCCGCCAAGTCAGAGATCTTGACCGGGCAACTGATGAGCAATGCTTCTTTTTGAAAGCCTGCACTCATATTCAGCTGTTTCGTTCCATACGCTTTGGTGTTGCTCTTTGATGACGGCCTCCTTAGCCTCCTTGAATTCCTCTAATACTTGCACAATCGAAGGGAGAGAATGTTCTTGCAGAAACTCTTGTTCAACGCGGTGACTACGAGTATTGTCTCCTCTGTTTGAGAGAAACACTCAAAATGGCTATACTTTTGATTTCGCTTTACCTGTTGGTGCTTGCGATAGCAGAGCCGCTGACCACTTTTCTTCCCTGCCCTGTCGCTACAAGGACATTGCCTCCTATCACCATCACATCTCAATACCAGGTCGTCTCAACATGTGTTCCTACAACAGCATGTTTTCGTGGTGGCTGCAAAACTTCGCTTCGTTTTCACAGCTATCCCTGGGTTTCAACGGAGATTCCATGTGCATTCGACGGAGACTTGCTTTCAACAACCATGGTAACTAGTGTTGATCAGATGGTTCTGTGCGTAGATGAGACCCAGACTCTCACAAGTACAAGCACAATAACCAAGAAGCAACGAGGAAGAGGCAAGCATCATCACAAACCTTCGGTCAAGTACTTCTACCAGACAGTCGCAATTCAGAAGTATGCTCCATATGATCGCATCGGGCCCCTAGCTATTCCGGGTTACAATGGAGGCGGCCTCTGTAAAGAATGCTTGCCACACGCCGATGGTAAACAGATTCAGAAGATGGCCGTGAGAAAATGTCGATCTTCAGATGCAGCACCAGAATGTGTTCAGTATATGGAAACTTGGATTGCCCAACCTGCACCAGCAATAACGAGCGCTCTCACGGTCACGGTCAGTACTCAACAGGTTGTCTCTACAGCGGGTATTTATACCTGGAGATTTCCTCGGCGAGCTGCGCCGCAGACCATTACGCTTCCTGCAAGAACGATCACGATTACCGTCTTTGAAGAAGGGGAGCCTTTGCTAAAGACTTCAACCTTGCCTCCATCCATAGAGACAGCTGCTGCCATACCCTGCTGGTTTCATGTGACCAGATCATGCCGAGGGCCCACCATCTTCGACATTACGGTAACACTGACGACAACATTGACCTACAATCTACCTTGTGAGACAGTACCTGCTACTGAGACGACCATTGTGCCCCCATTTCAAGGGCTACCATGGCCAGGGTACACCTCCTCTGGACCTTCCAACACCAATTACTGGCCCTCTACAAGCTCGACCTCTTCAAATGCTCCAATTTCCGCTACTACTATTTCTATAGAAAGCAGCAGTCTTTCTATAATCCCAATTAGCAGAACCACTTCTGTAAGTAGCTCCGGCAGCAATTTCATTCCTACTTCAACCGCTGCCACGCAGACTTCAACAGTCATTCTTAGCTCCGTGACCACTACGACGTCAGATGGGAGAGGAAACCTTTCCCCAATACTCGGATCAACAAGCTCTTCCAACCTCTCCACTACTTCTATCTCGATAAGTTCATACAGCCAGACCAATGGCCCGATCATCGCGTCCACCAGTACCTCCTCCGGAACTTCAACTACGGCGAGCGCTACTTTAGCGCCAATTGATGCGTCCACTACAACACTAAGGACCTCCGCGATCACTAGTGGTAGTGTTGTCTCTATAGTCTCATCCTCATCAACAGCTAGTGCTACTCTTGGCCCGATTATTGCGTCCACCAGTACCTCCTCCAGAGCTACAACTACAGCGAGCGCTACTTTGGCGCCAATTGATGCGTCCACTACAACATCAAGGGCCTCCACAATCACTAGTAATAGTGTTGTCTCTATATCCTCATCTTCGTCAACAGCTAGTGCTACTCTTGGCCCGATCATTGCATCCACCAGCGCTACCTCGAGAAGCTTATCAAGCAGCACTAGTCTTACTACAACAACTTCTTCAGGTAGTGCTACAGGGGGTCCAATCATTGCATCTACCATCACAAGTTCAAGGATTTCGTCGAGCAGTATCAGTGCCATTATCTCGACCACGACATCCTCAGCTAGTGCGACTAATGGCCCCATTATTGCATCCACTACTGTTTCTTCATCTAGAAGCATCTCAACATCGATCTCAACGGGGACTGCGCCTTTAAGCGTATCGTCGAGCACAGGTGTATCATCGAGCGCAAGCTCGACCGCGACATCAAGCCAGGGTCCCATTTCTCAAACCACGTCTTCGAGCTCGTCAGCATTGGGCATCAGCTCGACGCTTTCGTCAAGTACTACCTCAAGCAATTCCTTGAGCATTCTTCCGGTGACCGCAACGACATCCGTTGCCACTTCCTCATCATCTGTTTCATCTGATCTTACGTCTACGCTATCAACGACGCTGAGCTCTACGTCAACTTCAGGCAGTGTATCTACTTCCACGACCACCTCACCCGCCACGGCATCCACCACGACACCCCTCCAATCTACCTCAACAAATGCGGTCACAAGCTCATCTTCGGATTCCACTCTTCCGACTACATCTACGGATAGCTCGACATCTACAATAGACAGCTCCAGCTCTACAACATCCACCCTAACGACAACTACAGCGGAACTATCCTCTACGACATCCCTCCCGACCTCTTCGACCGCGACAATAACTCTAGGCCCAGTATCACAAACTACAACTAGTGATATAACAACCAGTGATGCCACAACTCAAAGCACAACAAGTTCCGATGCAACATCTCAAACTACTAGTAGTTCCGATACCACGACGTCCACCGTTTCGTTAACGACGACGAGCACTGATATCACGACTAGTACGGATACCACAACTAGTTCCGAGACGACAACGAGCTCCGAGACGACAACGAGCTCCGAGACGACAACGAGCTCCGAGACGACAACGAGCTCCGAGACGACAACGAGCACTGATATCACGACGAGCTCGGATACAACAACGAGCTCCGAGACGACATCTACAAATTCGTTAACGACAAGCACTGATACCACTACAAGCTTGGATACTACAACATCCACTGATAGTGCATCGTCCACAGCGTCTCTAGATCCAGTTTCTCAAACAACATCAACATCGACAACTACGCTACTCTATGTCTCCTCGACCACAAGCGAATCCTCTACGACTCTTACGACGACACCTATCTACGTCTCAACTACTTCCACAGACTCATCAACCACAACTTCCGAATTTACCACCACACCTTTCGATGTCTCTACAACATCTATGGACACTTCTACCACATTATCCGATTCTTCTACCACATTCGCTGAGTCCTCTACCTCTTCAGCTGATTCATTGACTACCTCCTCTGGTCTTTCCACTACTACTTCTGATTTGACCACTTCTACGGACGCCTCTACCACTTCTTCCACAAATTCAGTAGATCCTTTCAGCACGAGTTTTCCAACAACGGAATCCAGTTCTACTAGCTCAGTGGACTCTACGACTGCTAGCTCAATAGAATCGACCACTACGAGTTCGGTCGACTCAACAACCAGCTCAATAGATTCGACCACGACCAGCTCAATGGACTCAACAACCAGCTCAATAGATTCGACCACGACCAGCTCAATGGACTCAACAACCAGCTCAATAGATTCGACCA